>NW_025937404.1:85592-431218 GCF_000764305.2 Hyalella azteca | reverse complement strand
CTCTCTTGGTGTCAAGTCTCTATGACCTGACACCAAGACTAAGTGTTCTGACCATCTCAAGGCAATCTAACAGTTGACCAAACTGGTATTCTTTATTTGAATTTTTTCCTTTCATTTGTGTTTAAATATTTCTGAATGGAATGAGAATAACTACCACTAATTGAGGTGTGGCACTTGTTGCTCCCACTCGACTCGAGTGGTTCATGCTCCCAGACCTGTCTCTTATACACATCTAGATGTGTATAAGAGACGGGCTCTAGTGTCAGGGGGCTCTAGTGTCAGGGGGCTCTAGTGTCAGGGGGCTCTAGTGTTAGGGGGCTCTAGTGTCAGAGGGCTCTAGTGTCAGAGGGCTCTAGTGTCAGAGGGCTCTAGTGTCAGAGGGCTCTAGTGTTAGAGGTTTGGTGTAAGAGGGCTCTAGTGTCAGGGGGTTTAGTGTCGGGGGGCTCTAGTGCCAGGCGTTTGGTGTCAGGGGTTTGGTGTCAGGGGGCTCTAGTGTCGAGGGTTTGACGTCATTGGGTTGGGGTCACAGTAGGGGCTAGGATCATTGGGACTGGTTAAATATGTTCATTGGGTCATGGTTGGAGGCCCATTGAGTCAAAGTTTGTAGGTCATTGCATCGAAGTTTGGGGGGTCATTGGATCGAGACTTCGTAAGTCACTGGGTTGAGGCTAAGAGTGATTCCGAAGTTTTAACGATCATTGGAAGTTGTTAATGGTTATTTGATTTCGATTAGGTTCATTTAAAAAGGTCTAGATGTTTTTTCTTCTGTAGGATGAGTGCTGAATAATTTTTCCCCTCAGAAAAAATTTCGCGCCTTAAGTAAAAAATATTCCAGTCAAGCCAGCCTCTACAATATCTGGTCCCTCACCTTGGTAAGGAGGGGCGGTCGAGTGCGGCCAGTGAGGGCGGCGAGGTGCTCGACGGTGGCAGTCTTGCCACAGCCCACGGCGCCCTCCAGCAGCACGGGTCTGGCAGCTTCCAGCCCCGCCCAGACTCGGCACACGTTGTTCTGCGTCGACGCCACCGGCAGCAGCTGCGTCTCCACCTGCAAAATGTGAGATTGTTAGACCTTATTGATTATGCGATCTTATTGATTATGGTACCTTATTGATTTCGAGACAATTATTTATTATGCGTCTCAATGATTATTAGACGTATTTGAAACTGAATGGCGAGTATGAGACCTCGTACGTGATGCATTTGATACTCATTGCTGCACTCTCGTCACTCAGCCACTAACGCAGCATTCCTCACACAATGCTGCACTCAAGTCATCTCAGAAATAAAGTGCACTGTATAACACCAGGAGTTAGAATTAGGCCCAAAAACAAAGATAAAAAGACCAAGATGAAAGATCACTCCTGACCTTAGCAGTGGACGAGTGCAGAGGCAGAAGGTTCCTGCCCACGAAGCAGGTGTGTTTCAGAGGCATCGTCAGAGGGAGGCGGTCCTCTCTTACTTCTTCTTCCTTTGCACCACCTGAGGATAGTAAGCGTGATTACACGCTGTACAGTTAGCACTGCAGTGTTAACTTTATAGGTAATTCAGACAGTCAAACAATTCAGGGACAGTTGTAAGAGCAATGATAATTTACAACGCTAGTCCAGCAGAGAAAAAAGTAACTGCAGTAACTCGTAACCAAGTATGGGCTGCAGCATCAACAGAATTTCAATGGCCCATGGCTCGGCATGCCCTGCAGTGGCTGCACATAACTCAGCAGTTAACTGTTTGTTAAACAAAGGGCAGCTTGGACAGTTTGCTGAGCAGTTGCGGCTTGTAACTCACCAGTTAACTGTTCATTAAACGCAGGGCAGCTTGGACAGTTTGCTAAACAGTTGCAGTTTGTAACTCACCAGTTAACTGTTCATCCCACACACAAGGCAGCTTGGACAGTTTGTCCTGCAGTTTCTGCTGACGCAGCGCGAAGGCGACGGAGAACTTTGCAGCAACGTCAGTAGAGACATGCCGCTGGGTGAGCTCCTCCTTCTGTGCCTCCGTCATGCCACTCAGCAGACCGACACATGCACAGCACACCCTGAAGGTGTTAATACAGTGCAAAAATATAAAAACCAGGTAATACTATATTAATACAATGGTAATTACTGATTAAATACCATGGCAAACACCCACTTCAAACTATGGTAGGTATATGTTAGTTGAAAATCTTTTTGCAATACTTGACGTGAGAAAAAACACTTCAATATTCCTGTGAAGATCACCCAAAATGCTGTCAAAATGAATTCCTCTGAATGGAACATGCAGAGTAAATAGTGTGCAATAACATACAATACATTGGCGTACATGAAAATTGTTTGCCAGAGTAATTAATTGAAAAGGGCATAAAGCAGGGCCAACATAGGAATAGTCTACTGAAAAAAAACCTTGACAAATACCTGATAGAAAGAATAAAATTGAACAACTGCCATTAAAAAAATGTGTACTTGTAACTGAAAGTCAGCAGTTGATAAAATAAAACTGATGCATACATTTAGAGAAATGAGTGAGACATTGTCCAAATAGCAATGCAATTCTGCCCAAATGTGAGTCATCCTGACCCTATTTGGCCCAGTGACATCTGCACTCAGAAAAATGAACCTCACCACTTGATGAAGTCTGACTGTTGGCTGGCAGTAAATGTAATGAGGTCCTGCCACTGCCAGAGCTCTGCTAGCTCACTCTCCGCAGCCAGCACCATCAGATAAGAACTCTGCAACATGAAGCTTTTGTTGACAAACAATTGAAATTGCTTAAACTAAATTTTTTAAATTGTTCAACAAAATGATTGTTGAATTTTTCCAAGCAAGCAAGTGTGTGACTTATTTATGCAAGTAATTGTTGAATTTGTTCAATAAATTGTTTCACTCAATTTTAATGGTACTAGATGATATTGTTAGCTGCAGATCAATCAATAATACTACCTATTTCAGATCACCATTACAATGTAACACTCCTTACAATTGCTATAGGTGTTATGATTCAAATATCCAATCCCCACAATAGAATCATTGTACTCTAACAATGAAGGATTTTTCAATCTAATATAATAATTTTGAAACAACACAGTTTTGTGCATGTAACACCTTCAGGCGATGTGACACAAATATGTTTCTTAGCCAAAAGCATGTTTAAGAAATAGGCAGTAAGAATTACCTAGGGTAACATTGGGCAAAATTATAGTGACAGCCCTGTATTTAAGTGATTATACACAACATTTTGATAAATCTAGGCAAAGAGTACCATATAGATGAATTTTACTATACCATTCGGAGATGATCAGCAACCACTGTGATAACATTGGTGAGTTATAAAAACATGAAAATAAAATATCAAGTACCTATACCTCTATATCCTAAAGCTTAGATTACTACATTGAACTAAAAGGTCAAATTAATAAGTGATTAAAGCCATTCCAGGTGGCTCTAAGCATCTCTGGTTGATGAATTACTCTAATTTTAATTTTAGAGTACAGTATTTATTTTTAAAGCTTCAAAGGCTGACCTCAAGCACAGTCTCCATTGAGATGTCAGGAATTGTCTCTAGGCATCTCTGGTTGATGAATTACTCTAATTTAATTTTAGAGTACAGTAGGTATTTATTTTTAAATCTTTAAAGGCTGACCTCAAGCACAGTCTCCATTGAGATGTCAGGAATTGTAACTTCAAAGTCGAACTTTTGCTTCTTAGGAAGAGATTGTTGTCCAATTTGCAGCTGCTGCATGCCCGCATAGGGGGGAGGATGCTTCTCAAAGTACTCCAGCATAAACCTGAAATAAAACTATAATTATAACAAGAATTGTCTTGATACACCAGGTTAATTTGAAGAATAAAAACAAAACTACCATTTTTCCCAGTTAATAGGAAGAAATTGATGCCTTTTTCCATAAACATTTTTGAAACATGGAGATTATGGAGAAACAATCAAACCATGGCAATAATCTTTCAAAATCAAATACCAAAAAAGCCAATTAACCAAATAATTCAACCAGATATGAGGATAAACATTTAAGAAGTGTGCTCAATATAATTTTAACCCCAAGTATTGATTCCCAATAGCTTCTTGGAGCATATTACCATGCAGGCCATACACAGACCTATTACAGTCATCCCCCCAAGGTACAAAGTGCGTGAGGTATGAAATCTTGAAGCATCATGTGTAGGCCGCTTCAATAAACTGACTCTATACTATGTGTAATAATTATACAAAATTATTTATATAAAAAGTAGCCACTCATAGATGCTTTTCAACCAACATTGGATGGAATTCTTTTATTTGTTTCATGTCAAAACGTGTCAAATTACTTCATCATGTAATTTTAAGATATGTGCACAAGAAAAACAATACAATATACAAAAGCATACAAAATGAATGAATGCAGAAATGAATATTGAAATGGACATAGTATCACTGTGTCACTCACTGTAAGACAGCATGTGGGGAGATTGGAAGGAGCTGCGTAACTGCCACACACAGGCTGCGGTGCATCTTCAGGTAGAGTGGGCAGTATTGAGGGGAGCTAATGGACATTGCAGGTTCTACTTCCTCTGCATCTCGTTTAGTTTTTGCTTGTTCACTACTTGAAGGCTTTTCATGAGTTTTCTTCTTTTTCTTTTTAGACAGACCCAACTTTGATTGCAGTTCATTGTGCTTTATAAAAACTTTGGATTTCTTTCTTGCCAACTCATCTATGTCATCTGTAACTGAAAGGTTTAGATTGTCTTTCTCTTCTTCTCTGTCAGGAGTTGTCTGGATTAGAAATTGTGTAGACAGAATGGGATGGCAGGCTAAGACCCGCAGAAGTTCAGGCAGCCATGGTCGAAGGTGGGAGCCAACTGTGCTTGTGAGCACAGGCTGCAGAAGAGCATTGCATGCCAGAGGAATGGCTTTGGAGAAGGAGCCATTGATAAGTTCCTGCAATGAAAATAGTAACATGAAAATGATGTAGAGATAAAAAACTAAAAACTTCTTTGCAAAATAACGCCCTTTGTTTAATTTAGAATATGAAATATTTATATGTGTAATAATTTTATGGTGTTATTGTGTTTAATAACTCAAGACAAGAAAGTGATAAGCTATCATTAATGTCAGTAATGTTGATAGAATACTCAAGTCACAGACCAGCAACAGAGAGGATTTATTATATATATATAAATATATATCAAGTACAGGGGTTGGACAAAACAAGGGAAGTGTCTGACATTTTTATATTGTAATTTTTGAACACCTAATAAACAACAAAAATGCAAAAATTTTATGTTTTATTGTTCATTCTTGCTGCTAATTGATATTTTATCATTGCACAGATATTTTAAGTAAATTTTTGTATCTATAACCTAACCTATAAGCTATAAATGGCAGCCCTCTCTGACTTTCAAAGAGGCCAAATTGTTGGTACCCTTTTGGCAGCCAGCAGGTGCTAGTGTGACAGAAAGTCATAAACTTCCCAAATGCTTGAAGTTTTTAGAACTTAGAGTTACTGTCTCAAAAGTAATGACTGCTTTTGAAAAAGAAGGAAAAATATCCTCAGCAAAGCACAGGTCTGGCCAAAAATTTATGTTATCTTAGAGAGACTGTCAGTAGGTACCTAAATTGAATTGTAAAGGTCAAAAAGGATAATCAAAAGACCACAGGCACAGCTGTTAAAATTACTACTAATTACATTGTACTAATTACTAATTATTATTATTTTTATTACTAATTACATTGTAAATGCCGAATGGCATGTTTATGGATACCGTAATATCACATCAGTAATATGGTAATGAATGAATATGTTAATATCATATCAATAAAGGATAAACATGTAAAAAACACAGAAAATGTCATTTATTATACATCTACATCATCTACAATGAAAGAGGAAGACTTCAGAGTACTGTTAGTAATGGATGAGTGCACTCTGCATGCTTCAAACATTTTAAAATTTAGTTTTATTTCAAGTGTCCCGGACGGATTACCCCATTCCCAGGGTTAAATTGGGACGCTTTTATTTTGCGTCTGGCACCTTACGAATAGCATATGGAAATTTTTCAAGATGCTATTCAATAGCCCTTGCAAAGAGCTATAAAATGAGCCTAAACTTGTTTATGAAATGTTTCATGGTAAGAAGTTATTAACAAAAAGTGCTCAAAACCGTCCCTTATTACCCATTTGACGGTAATGTTTTTCCACAGCCTAGGGGCTACGGGTACAGTGCACAACCTCTTCAATGCCAAAATAAACAAATCAGCCTCAGGTCCTGGTTGTGAAAAGTTTCATAACTTACCTCTTTACTTATTCCTTTAAAAAATTCTTGACAAGATGAGAAAGATTTGAGGGCATTCACTTGCTTCAAAAATGCACCTGAAGACTCCATTGGTAACTATTTTCCCAATTTAAATTAACACTAAGACACAATTGATTTCAACTTTCAAGGACTTGGACTGACTTTCGTCTTGTTTTAAATAAACAACTATTCACACTTATATTTTAATTCCCAGTATGTAGGAAAGTTTCTGAAAAATTTATAGCTTATGATCAATTAATTGATTTCATAAGTTGTAGCCTTATCAGTGCAAACATAAAGGCGAGCTCAAGCTCAACTCTTTCTTTCTCATTTATTCTTATAGGAGCACTGGAAGCTAGTCCATAAAGCCCCTTCCCCAAATTGGGTTCAATTAATACCTAACAGTTGAAAATGAAAATCTGAAACAGAGAGAGAACACACACACATAAATAAAAGAAAAAAAATTGGTACAAGAATATTAACAGCAAAAAGAACATAAACAAATGCAAAAGAATAAAAATAATAATAATTAATAGTAATAATATTAATAACAATGAATATAAATAGAAGAGAAAACTAATAAAATAAAACATGGTTTATGATAACTTGGCCAAATGTTAAGGTACAGAAAGAGCATGAGGAATATAAAATTATAAAATTGAGCATCGGCGACAGAAATCCCCAAAAAATATAAATTTATATACAAGATAGCCACATTTAGGTAGAGAGTTGGTATTGGGGATACAAATTAAGGGGACCGGCTACCCTCCGGAAAAACTTCTACAGTTATTATCCGATCATCATGAAACTTCACATATATACGTAAAATGTAAAAATAAGAACATTTTGCTTCTATGAATTTTTCAAAAAATTTGATAGAAAACGTGAAATTCATAGAAAACGGCTAAAAAGGGGTACTTTAGAAAATCTATCTCCTCCTACAAATATCATCCTACAACATCGAGACACGTATCATTCGGTTTGCAAGGACCATACCTAAAAATTTGATGATCACTTTTCTCATTTTCCCCTTAGTTTTTTATTTAGGCGCGTTTTATCCCATTTTTCTCATTTTTCCCCCCTCCCCCCCCTTCTCCCCCATATAAAAAACAAACCAGACAGAAATCCAAAAAAAATGATCATCAAATTTTTAGGTAATTTCCCTACGAATCGAATGGTGTATGTCTCATTGCTGTAGCTTGAAAACTGTAGGAGGAGATAGGTTTTCCGTGACAATAAGTTGAACTTTTCAGGACGGCGCGACAAAGTCCCGTGCGCCTCGAAATAGGCACTCAATGTAGCATGGATCCCAAACTAAAAGCTTCTGTAGCTTAATCCGTTCAAGGATGCTAGCAGCAACTTGTAGCGCAACTCTACGTACAATGTTAGGAGGGTAACTGAGCTCAGATGCCAGATACACCAAGATATGTAGTCTTGCCGCTCTAATTTTCTTAGGTCTATTTAGTTAAGGAACTCCACCCCCCGCCCCCCATTAAAGCCCGGCCATCTGCGTCAATATTGCCGTAGATGGATCGCAGTAGTATCGTTGGAAAGCTCAGAATGTCAGCTTTAAGGTGAAACTAAGCATGTAACTGCAGCACAACTCAAGTAGAAACTATATTCAAAGATTTCAGCAGCTAATTACTTTATATCTAATTACTTAAAGAACTCTCTCACCCGCTTCCCTTTAAAGAGACGTCATGAACGTAAATATTGGCGTACAGCGATGGCAGTGATACCATTGGAAAGAGCAGAATTCCAGCTTTCAGATGAGCACAAAAACCGAAAAACGCCAAAATGAAAATTTTAGGGTAGCCGGTCCCCTTAAAGGTTGGTTTGAGAGATCACCACACTGACAGAGTCTCACTCCATTCCCAGCTCAGTTAGTTGTAGTATCCATGCCCTAACCTGCGCATCAGATTGGAATTATATAATTTACCAAATGTCCAGCCTGGGGGGAGCAAGCCTGGAGCTTCCTTTGATCTAGCAGCCAAGGCAAGATTCTACTCTACACTCTCAAACGAGAGAAAAAACATGACCTCCTGTGGGCAGGGCTATGAAGGAGAATAGGAATAGTTTGGTAATGAAGGAAAAAATAGCACCCCTCACATGAGGCAGTCACTGCCTAAATAATTCTAGACTGTCCTAAATCTATTGAGACCGCATTAAGTGCTCCTTTTTCCATAACAGGTGACACGTTTGTGTTGGGAAAATAGTTTTAATCTAGGTTTTTAGTTCAAATATGTAGTAGTCACTCTTAGTCTACTAATGGTTAGTAATATTGCCTGGATCATAATAAAGATAATCAAACTACATTGAGCATGTTGGTTGAGATTAAGGGGAGCGTCTTCCCTAAAATTGAAAATTTTGACTTTTTCGGTTTTCTTACTCATCTTAAAGCTTACATTCTGACGCATTTAATGGTACCAAAACCATTCACGACAGATCGTGAAAGAGTTAGGGGTGGTGGTGTTCTTTAACATTTAAGATAGGCCAAAATTACCAGTTGCACACTTAAATAGCTAGTCTGAACATGCTGTGCTTGTTATCCACCTGCAGTCGTACAGGATGGTTCTCATGCCGTCGTTTGCACCATTCTTGACAGAAATTGAGCTCCAGTATCATCTAGTCTTGCAACCTTGCACCCTTGAATGTCTATTTTGAGGCGCGTGCGACTTTGTCGGGCCCTACTGAAAAGTTAACTTATTGTCACTGCACACTTATCTCCTAGAGTTTTGAAGCTACAGCGATGAGACCTATACCATTTGATTCAACCTATACCATTTGATTCGACCTATACCATTTGATTCGTAAATAAAATCTTTAGAAACCATCCAGTCTTTTTTTATTTTGTTATAGTTTTGATTATATTTCGCAAAAAGGCAGGACGGAGGGGGGAATATTTAAAAAATTTTGGAAAATCCCCCCTCCTCCCGAACAAATTCAAAATTCAAAAAAATGATCAGATGGATTTTAGATATGATCGTTACAAATTGAATGATACGTGTCTTGATGTTGTAGCACAATATCTGTAGGAGGAGATTTATTTTTAAAGTATCCCCTTTTTGCTGTTTTCTATGAATTTCATGTTTTCTTTCATTTTTTCAAAAAATTGACAGGAACAAAAAGTTCTTAGATTTCTGTTTTACATTGTGTACCAAGTTTCAAACGATCGATTTATAAATGAATAATATATGTTTAAAAATTACTTTTTAAGGAAAACACTTCCAAAGAATCCAGTGTCTCTAATCTTAAAGATGTACCATGAATTTCTCATTTAATTTTTGAATATTATAAAAATTAATTTTTCAATTTTTTTTAAATATAAAATTTTTTTAATATATAATTTTTTTCAAAATTACTTATTCCATTAATTGATTCATGCATTGCCTCTGACTTCACACAAGTGTGCAAAATTTCAGATCAATTAGACAGGTAAAAGTGTGTCAAATATCAGTTATAAGATTTGGAGCTGACAAAATTATTTTTTCAATTTTTTTAATATTGAAAAAAAAAATTTAATTTTCAAAATCATTTATTTTGACATTTGATTCATGCATTGTCTCCAACTCTAAACAAGTATGCAAAATTTCAGATCGATAGGATAAGTAGAAGTGTGTTAAATTTCGATTACAAGATTTGTAGCAGACAGACAGACAAACAAGAAGTGAAGTTAAAGAGAAGTGTTGTAAAAAGTTTTCAAAAGAGGGAGACTGTCCCCTTAAAAAGGTGGCCACTGCTTCAACAATTGAATCCTGAATGGCACCCAAATACGGACCCAATCCAAGCAAGTTTTTTAAATTAACAGGGACATTAAGTTGGGTTAGCAAGTTACTAAGGTTAGTATGAGCAGAGGCACAAATTGGACAATGAAGCAGGAAGTGTTGGATGGTTTGGGGCATCTCACAAGAGCACAAGGGGCTGTCCACTAACTTGAAAGGAGCAAGATGTGCTCTAACCCTGGCATGCCCAGTTCAAAGTATGGCTAAGGCAGTCCCAATGACCCAATTTTTATTGAAGGCCCATGGCCAACTGCCAACTTCATCTTTAATTGATCTAATAAAGAGAACCCTTCCTGAATTTGTAGTACTGTCCCATAAGTATTATTCCATTCTGACTTGACCTTGAAATGTAGCTGCTTTACCAGCTCAATTTATAGGGTAGTTATGGTATGGTAACTCAAGGAATTTGCCTCTGCTGCTGCAAGGTCAGCTGCCTCATTGCCTTTGATACCCTTGTGTCCACGAATGAATTGCAAGATAACTACTTGGAAGTAAAGTAAAGCCATTAGTTTAGTTTGGATTTCAAATATGAGGTGCAGATAGCTGTCAGGTTTTCTGTTACCGATTAGAAATATAGATGATTTGAGAGTGTGAAAATAACTAGTTAATCTGCAGGCAAGAGGTTTGTTAGGGACAAGTTGAGAGCTTCATGGATTGCAAACGACTCTAAAATTGCAAAAGACTCTAAAATTTCCACTTCAGGACGCAGTTTCCAGTTAAGCAAGATGCCCTTGGAAGGAATGTGCAGAGCTGCCAATGTTGAAGGGGCTGGTGAGTAGTGAGACCCATCTATGAATGCAGCATTGTGTCCTGAGCATTTTGATTGTACATGGTCTGCATAGATTTGTTGAGCAGCCTGGGGAGAAGTGGTGGACACTGTAGAAATGGAAAAGTCAGACTGTAGCTCTGAATGTTGAGCCATGGGGGTATTGGGGAGATCAAAGACAATGCGAGTAATTAACCCTTTCACGGGTAAGTTACCATACATGATCACTTGAAATCGCATCACAAAAAGCCTCACCACAGCTTCCTGTTTGTTTTTGAGGCATCCTTATAAGGCCTCAGTCAATCACTAATCATCTGACCATCATTCTATCTATAGCATCACCAGCTGCAAAGTCCAAAAATTGAAATATGAGCATTTAAATGAAGGTTTTGACTCAGACAATAGAATTGACGCTCTTTCCGCATTTTCTTCAAAATTTGGAAGTATCAATATATATATTTATTTATTTTGGCAACTTGATTAAATTCAATTAAATTAAATTTTTAGGTTTCTAATTTTTCATTTGCATAAACTGAATTTTAATTATAAAGAAAAATTTTGTGTACTGACTGCATTTATTGAATTCTTCAAGTGTGATTTAAACCTTCAATTGGCAAAATTTGCAAAAATTCATATAAATAAATATATTGTATAATACTTTTTACTTTCTTGAAATGGTTTCTGAAATTTTAATTTCTGGATATTTCAATGCTTGCCCGCTAAAGGGTTAAGGAACATTGATCTCTAGAGAAGAAATAATTTACATATAAAAATTACTTTTTAAATACAACACTTCTAAAGAATCCAGTGTCTTCAATGTTACACATGTACAATGAATTTCTCATTTTATTTTCAAATATTAAAAAACATTACTTTTTTCAATTTTTTTGTAATAATTAAAAAACTTATTCAAAATTATCTATTCTGTCAATTGATTCATGCATTGCCTCCAACTTCACACAAGTGTGCAAATTTTCAGATCAACTGGACAGGTAAAAGTGTGTCAAATATCAGTTTTAAGATTTGTAGCTGACAATTATTTTTTCAATATTGTCAACATTGAGAGAAAAAAATTTTTAATTTTTCAAACTGTTTCTTCTGTCAATTGATTCATGCACTGTCTCCAATTTTACGCAAGTGTGCAAAATTTCATATCAATAGGATAGAAGTGTGTTAAATTTTGATTATAAGATTTGTAGCAGACACAGACAAACAAGAAGTGAAGTTAAAGAGAAGTGTTGTAAAAAATATACGTTTAAAAATTACTTTTCAAAGACAACACTTCTAAAGAATCCAGTGTCTCCAATGTTACAGATGTACAATGAATTTTTCATTTTATTTTCGAATATTAACTAAATGGGCAGGTAAAAGTGTGTCAAATATCAGTTATAAGATTTGTAGCTGACAAAATTATTTTTTCAATTTTTTTAATAGTGAAAAAAATTAAATCATTTATTTTATCATTTGATTCATGCATTGTCTCCAACCTTGTGCAAGTGTGCAAAATTTCATATCTATAGGATAAGTAGAAGTGTGTTAAATTTTGATTATAATATTTGTAGCAGACAGACAGACAAACAAGAAGTGAAGTTAAAGAGAAGTGTTGTAAAAATAGACTTGATGTTGGACACAAATGAAGGCAAGTTGGATGTTCTGAGGTTAGCAGCTTGTGGGGGATTATTGTGAAGTAGTTCTTTAACAATGGGACACATGGGTAGTTTAATAATGCAGTATTAATACTTGCATGCCACTTCATGCCTGTGGATGGTCAGAGGAGGAATGTTGGCTTCTATTTCCATGGATGATACTGGTGTGGTCATTCTGCAACCCAGTGCTATTTGGAGGCAGTTATTTTGTATGATGTTCAGTTTGACTAGGTTGATTATTGGGATGCAAGAGAGGTCAAGGGAAGTTATTTGGGGTTGCCATCTCACCAGGGTGCAGAGGGTGCAAGAAGCGTCGCCAAGATATGGATTTTTAGCCCGAAGCGTCGCCAGCCATTTTCAAGATCCGTCACTGGTAAATTTTCATAAGAAAGTGCTGCAAGCACCTTCGACAGTATATCCCTTACTCTCCATGCACAGCAACACTTACACACTTTGCATATGATTTCCAGACAAGCTTCACTGCATCCTGATCCATCCAGTGTCCATGAAACCTTACTGTGTGTGCTTGCAATATTTCAGATTTGCAGTAATTCTCAAAATGCAATAATTTCAATCCAAATGTGTCGGCAAGTTCTTCAGAAGGCGTAAATTTTGCTGCTGAAGCATCACCAAATATCTCTTGATATTCACCCTTTCTGCACCCTGGCCATCTCAGATGGGGAGCATCAACAACCACACCCAGAAATTAATTGATCTGCACCTATTCTAGAATAGTTCTATCTACATTCAGTGGAGGAGGTTTGAGTTGCTTGTTTGTGAAGCATGTGCATTTAGTCTTCGAAAGATTGAGTATCAGGTACCAGCTTTTAGTCCAGTTGAAAAACAGGAGAGTTGTGACTATAGTCTGGCACTGGCAGTATTTATGTCTGGGCTGGCAGTGAAAAAGATATCATTAGCATAGTCAGCAACAGATACTCCTGGCAGTGATGGGAGTCTTGGGAGATCCCTCATCATTATGTTGAATAACAATGGGGAGAGAATGGCCCCTTGGGGGACAGTCTAGAGATGCAAATAAAACGTTTTTTTTTTCAGAGTGTGTTTTTTAGTAAAAAAAAAGACATTTTTTTGTGTTTTTTTTTTATTGTTTTTTTTTCTTTCGTGTATTTATTTGGGATCAATATATCTATACCCTTAATATACATTGAAATGATGTGTTTTTAAATCTTATTTAACATATCTCATGTGTGATTTATAATTTATCAAGCCTAATACTTCTAGTTCAAAGCTTAAAAGGGTAAATAAACAAATTTTTCATTTCCTTATTGTACTCAAAAATCAAAGTATGCAAAAAATACAAAAAATAAATATTTTCAAAGCATTCCATTTTCAGTCACTCACCATGACCTATGAGTCTAAGACTATGACTCAGTCCCTCCCAACCAGATACCAGACTCTGATATCAAAATCTGTAGAAAAAATAAAATCATCTAAAAAAAGTACTCCATTTCAAGTAAACATATTGAAGTCACTTGTGGTATGTGACGTGGGTCACGTGCCTCATCGAGTCAGCATCACTCACCATGACTCGTGAGGCATGATTCACTCAGAGTCACTATCACTTATCACTGTATCACCAAGACTTGGAAGAGTATCTTCTTGTTGATCTCCATCAGGGTCATGAACATCATCCATGTCCATATGGCTGTCAGTGTCACGGTCTGACTTGTTTTGATGCTCTTGGTTTAAGCCTGCAGTTGTTAACAATCGCGGCCATTTTACTGAGGCTGATGGCAATGCAGCAGGTTCATTATTGGCATCGTTGATCAATTGTAGGTTATGCCCTATATACGTTTATTGAAAGATGATGCAATAGGCAAGTAGCTATGATGCAATACAAATGACTTCACTGTCATTCAATGATATTAGAAATTTTAAGATACAGCATAGACCTGTCACCTATCATCCTGTGGCCCTCAGGTAAAGTGATTATGGATTTATTTGCATTTATTTATGCTTTTCTAAAAAAAAAACAATAAAAAACATGTTTTTTTAGGCTGATGTTTTTTATTAAACAAAACACGAGTGTTTTTTTTACGTCGCATCTCTAGGGGACACCAGATTTGATTGATTTCAAGTTTGACATTTCAACTTTAAATTGCACCTGGAAGGAGCGGTCAGCCAAATAGGCATGCAGTCATCTAAGAATTTTACCCCGCACACCGCACTGACTCAATTTGTATAGCAATCTGCCCAGATATTGTTTAGTTTAGAGACAACAGCTTGCAAGTGATCTGCAGATTCAGATCTCTTACCTGGGATCTGATTTTGGCTGCCAGTTGCTTTACTCTCAACTGATTGGGATACAGTAGCTTTAGGCTGTGAATTTGAAAGAGCTGGTAAAGAAAGATCTTGAATGTACTTGTATACCTACTTCTACATCATCAACAGTCTGACCTTCAAAGATAGACTCATCTGCCAAACTTGTCATAGATCTGCTTGGTAATGGCCACATTGGGCTCTCACTATCTGATAAATCAGGTCTCTGAGTTGCAGAGTCAAAACTTTTCTTCTTGACCAAATATTCAATCTGGCTATGACTGGGGTCTGGCAGTAGGCTTGCCTTTATTTCCTTCATAACTGGAAACTAACTCTCCTGACTCCTCCAACTGAGGCTCCCCAACTGAGGCTCCCCAACTGACCAACTCCAAGCTAAAGCACATCATCATCTGATTGTATTGATTTACTAGTGCCAACTGTAGCCATCTGCATTTCTGTTTGCCAGGCTGAAGTCAAAGACATCCTACAGAGCTCCTTAATCATGTCTCCCACTTGATTTCCCTCAATCCTTCAAATATTTCTGCTAATTCTGTGGGCCCTGGAGAATTAGAATCCATGTTCTTATCCTATCAAGCATATTTCTTTTGAAGTTAACACTAGAAGCACCGTGAGGTTGAAACGACCTCATATCACATTTTCAAATGGGCATAAAATGCAAATGGTTCATATGATTTACACAAAATTTTATGACTTATTTTTCATTAATGTATATATGATTACGTAATAGCAATTTGATACATCAAATGTATTCAGTACAATCGAGTGCTATAGGTTAAATCAAATGTATTCAGTACAATCGAGTGCTATAGGTATCTCCAAGGCTCCATGCACCATGAGGTCATTGTGACCTCATGGTAGATTTACTTTGATTTCATTTTCACATAGCATACAGATGGAAAAGACCATTGAAGTTACATGTTACAAGACAGTGCACATTAGAAACATTGTGTTCAGACTTGTCACAAGAACATTAGAGAGCGTTTCATATATAACCTTTGGACAGCAGGATTGAACAAATAGTCTCCTTCTTTGCCTTGCTCCACACGAACTGAGAGACTTCAAACAGATGAATTTATTATTGCATACTCTATTTGCAACCAATTTATAGAAAACTGCAAGGTTTGCTATATTTTGGATGAAAACATCACAATTTATGATCAACTCATTCCTACAAAAGCCAGATATCCGTTCACACAATGCATTGTTAAGTAAACCTGATGACTTTGTGCTTAAATTTTGGTTAGCAGCTGACAGCAAGTCTGGGTATATATTGAATGGATTTACCTACTTAGGAAAGGTTGTTCATCAACCTGAATGCATCTTTCTCCCCACGCATGATGTCTTGAAACTGGTGAATTTGTATGTATCGAAA
Source organism: Hyalella azteca (assembly GCF_000764305.2). Lineage (NCBI taxonomy): Eukaryota > Metazoa > Arthropoda > Malacostraca > Amphipoda > Hyalellidae > Hyalella > Hyalella azteca. The sequence continues at coordinate 415,092 of NW_025937404.1, read as the reverse complement.
GGACAAACGTGATCACTGATAACTTTTCACATCATTAAAATTAGTGGAGAAATTTGAAGCTAAGAAAACCAATATAATAGGAACAATTAAGAAAAATTCTACCAACTATCAAGATGATGAAAGCTCTGCTCCATTCGACAATGATATTACAAACCAGAAATATGACTAACAGTAGGTATAGGATCAGGCAAAAACTTCAAAGAATGTTCTTTTGCTCAGCACCTCAGCAATCTCCATAACTCAGTATTTTGCTCTGACAACCGTAAGAAAACTCCTAAAACTGTTTACTTCTACAATCATACAGAGATTGGTGTCAATGTCCTAGACCAGTAGGCACGTCATTATTCATGCACTGTCCCATCATTCATCAAGACAGTGGCCATTGCAAGTGTTTTCTAATGTTCTATGCTTCACTGTAATAAATGCTGTTATTGTTTATAAATAATAAAGTACTTGAAACCAGAGTGAACAGGCCAAACATTTTATTGATACTCACAGAAAAAGTTCACAAAATCTTAACACAAGAAACTGTAAAAAATTAATTTGACAATAATGATGAAGCAGAAATAGAAGAATTACAACCTCTAGTATCAATGGAGCAACAGAACTGTGCTGTAAAACATGCAAAGACTATGAGGAATAAAACAAGCAAACACTGCAACAAATGCAAGCGTCCCATTTGTGGGAAGTGCATCGCCACCAAAAAGGAGGAAATATTAACTTGCAAAATCTTCAGGTGTAATAATAATAATATTATTATGCTACATGTCATTATGACATAGTTGAATTAATATAATCAAATGAATTACTAGTCATTATATCACCATTGAGTTTTATGTACCTACTACCTAGGACCATAGTGGCAAACTCCTAGGTACAAATTTATGTTACACTTACAGGCTACAGCTTACACACTCAGGATTATGTATGTTTTCAGTGAATTTTCCTGCGCATTTTGACTTTTTTCAAGCTATTGCAGCGCACAGTTGGTGCAACTTCTGGCCATCCCTGCTTGCACGCGCAAGCGTCGGCGCAGCGCGCGCAAGCGTCGGCATAGTGCGCACATACATTTTGTCAAGAGACAAGAGACAGAAAATGTATAATACTTGATAATTAATATGCATTTAATTATCCATCAATAATCTATGATTTTCCTTGATATGGAAATTTTGTGAAAGCAATAATCTAGAAATTTATTTTCGAAGAAATTTTCTACAAATTTCTTATACGAACTGGTGAACATCGTTTGTGTTTGTTTACCTTCTGTAGACCGTCCGGTCCGGACGTGAGGCAATATTCAGTCCGGACGTGAGGCAAGTGGTGAATAACCAAGTCCTCAGTAATTGGACATATGAAGTAAACAAATATTAGTGTTAAATGACAGATTTTGCTCGTTCTATATATACTATTATTGCGCTGATGGGGTTATTAGAGATTCTACGGTTAAGGGGAGCGTCTGGCCAAAATTTTTTAATTTTGGCTTTTCTGGTTTTTAGTCTCGTCTTAAAGCTGACATTCTACTCTATTCAACGGTACCAAAATCATCTCTGTAAGTTGATTTATGCGTTCACGACAAATCACGAAAGGGTGGGGGGTGGTGGAGTTCTTTCACATTTAGGATAGGAGAAAATTCCCGGTAGCATACTTAAATAGCTAGTCCACATACGATGTGCTTCAGTTACCCGCCTACAGTTGTACAGGAGGGTTTGTGTGTCGTCGTTCACACCATCCTTGACAGGAATTGAGCTCCAGTATCGCCTAGTCTTGCATTCTTACCACCTTGAACGCTTATTTCGAGGTGCCCGGGACTTTGTCAGGCTCTACTGAACAATTAACTTATTGTCACTGCAAACCTATCTCCTCCTACAGTTTTGAAGCTACAGTGATGAGACATATACCATTCAATTCGCAATTGAAATATCTAGGGATTTGATGTAGCTTTTTTTCAATTTCTTTATAGTCTTGAAAATATTTTGAAAAAAGGGAAGGGAAATTGGGGAAAATCTAAAAATTTTCAAAAATTTTGGGAAAAATGCTCCCACATCCACAAAAATTCGAAATTCAAAAAATGCTACGACGAATTGATAGATATTTTGATTGTGAATTGAATGGTATGTGTCTCATTGCTGTAACTTCAAAAATCTAGAAGGAGATAGATTTCTGCAGTACCCCCTTTTTTGGCCGTTTTTTAAGAATTTCACGTTTTCTTTCATTTTTTTCGAAAAAATGGACATGAATAAAAGCTGTCTATTTTCCGGTTTTACATATGTGTACCAAGTTTCAGAGTGATCCGTCTGTAAACAGCTGAGATAAAATTTTGCCCAGACGCTCCCCTTAATGAAAGGAGTCAGAAATAATTTCATCATTGTAATTAATGGGAAAATAGTTTTGAGTGCGAAATCTTTTGTAAATAAAATATGTCCTGACATAAGTAACTGTCATCAGAAATTCCCAACATCGTCTTTACATACTTCTACGCAATGCTGCTTCATCGTCATGTGATAACGTCTCGGACAAATTTACGGCCATACTTGCGGCCGGTTTCGCGGCTGGACTCTGCCTGAAATTTCTCCAATAGTACTGAACGTAGTTCAATGAAACTTGGTACACATATTCATTATGGCCTAACGGTGATGTCAAGCTCGTGACAATTATTTTTAATATCGCCTTCATTTATGAGTTATATAACGAAACGTACCGAAATTTGCAGTGTACCACTACGTCTCGGTCAAATTTAGGGCCGGTCTCGCGGCCGCCGGACTAAAAACATAGAAAAAACCTAGCCAATCAACAAAAACCTTGCAGGTTAGGTCCAGTTAGGAACAGGTTCCATTAAAAACACATAAAACCTAGAAAAACTCATAAAAACACTAAGAAAACCTTTTGGCCGCGAGACCGGCTGTAAATTTGTCCGAGACCTGTGTACTAGCCATTTCTTCTAAAATACCGAACAGATTTTAATGAAACTTTGCATGTAGAAACCTAACCTCCCAACGGTGTGATGTTTAGCTCGTGACAATTTTTTACGTTTTGCCTTCGTTGGCGAGTATCTTTCTCTTTTCCCTCACTCGTGATTTAAACAGCAAAATTGTGTTTAAATTCGCAGTGTACCAGAGATTTCTTCTAAAATACCGAACAGATTTGAACGAAACTTTGCATATAGAAACCTAGCTTCCCAATCCCAATGGTGATGTTTAGCTTGTGACAATTTTTTCAATTTTGCCTTCATTTGCGAGTTATACGGAGAAATGACCAGCATTTCTCAGGCCGATTTTTGAACTTGCATTGACCAAGAGCCATATACATAAAGCCGTATAACTCGCAAACGAAGGCAAAATTGACAAAATTGTCACGAGCTAAACATCACCGTTGGGAAGTTAGGTTTCTCTATGCAAAGTTTCGTTCAAATCTGTTCAGTATTTTAGAAGAAATCTCTGGTACACTGCGAATTTGAACACAAATTTACTTTTTAAATCACGAATGAGGGAAAAGAGAAAAATACTCGCCAACGAAGGCAAAACATAAAAAAATTGTCACGAGCTAAACATCACACCGTTGGGAGGTTAGGTTTCTATATGCAAAGTTTCGTTCAGATCTGATCAGTATTTGAGAAGAAATATCTGGTACACTGCTAATTTTGGCACGTTTCGTCATAGAACTCACGAATGTAGGCGATATTAAAAAGAATTGTCACGCGCTTGACATCACCGTTAGGGTACGCACACAGTGAAAGCAGGTTTGCCCGCGCGAGCAGCCTGCTTCAACCTGCCACAAGAATGAACATAGGATAATCATGTAACTGTTCACAGTGAAAACCTGTACAGATAGGCTTCTGTATTCTACGCTTTCAGGCGCCAGCCTGAGCAGGTAACCAGCATGCTGGCAACCTGCTTTCACTGTGTGCGTACCCTTAGGCCATAATGAATATGTGAACCAAGTTTCATCAAGCTATGTTCAGTACTTTGGGAGATGTTTAAGGTACAGAATCCGGCCGTAAATTTGTCTGAGACGTACGAGTCTCTTGAAGCTATTCATATTTTATTAATGTTTGTTGTTAGTCTATATAATTAATCTTCAAAGTTGCGAAAAATGAGAACTGACAATTTAAAAAAAAAGTGCAGTGCATGTATTTTTGATTTCAATGGGTTTGCACCGCACAAACCCATTTCTCCAGCCGGGAGGATGTCGGGAACGCAACGTATTCCTGACATTGACATTCGGGTTTGTAGGGTAAATGCGGTATATTCCGACATCGTAGGTAATTCCGTCACTTTTCTAGTTTTTCCTTTATATTAAGCTTTGTTTTAGTTCCATGCGTTCATTGATGGTTGAAATGGTGACGTCATACATTTGCGTGTCGAAATACTGCAAAAACACTAGGTCTTGGCCATCTAGCGGGNAGACAAATTTTATTGTTGCCGTTTGACTGTTTAAGGGTAAAATTAGAGATTTGGGGTAACACGTGCATGGACTTTGTAAATGAATTCGCACCTTGAAAATGGCTTTTCATGGTCGAGATATGGAACTCACGGCTCGGTGAAATGGAATCACGGCTCATAGAAATGGAATCACGGCTGGCAAATCCATAGAACCACGGCTCAAAAAATTCAGTCGCAGCTCGCCAAGTAGATATATTCCATGCCTGGCTACAGGTACCTAGCCTGCATAGTGGCAAAGCAGAGAGTTTTTTAGACTCTTCCTCAAGTTCCAGGTCTCATACAGTGGCAATAGTCGTTGGAATTTCAACGACTTTCGCTGAAGTTATCGACCAATTTTTTTTACTTTACAACGACTTTCGAGCTAAAATAATAGGTCATTTATCTTTTTCAACGACTGCCAACTAATGGGACTCTTCCACAATAAACTTATGACGACTGCCAACAAGCGACTTAGCAAGACCCGACAAGATACGACTGTGGTACTGACCCGGACCCCAACAGCGCATTACGAGCGGCGGATGTAAATTGTTCAGCCCCGAGACAACGCAACCATCATATGTATTGAAGCTTCCAAAAATAATCGGACAGATTACGCCAGTGTTTTTTCTCCATTTAGAAGCTAGAATCAAACTTTCTTGAGGACATTTTCTGCATGTTATATTTTTATTTTAACCTTGACATGTAAGAGCATGTAGGTGTGCAATATATTGCAGTGTTTTTATGCATGATACTCATGCATTTTAACCAATTACGTACATCTGAAAATTTGTATGCAAAATATTATGATGTTTGTGTGCATGGAATGCACACACTTCAACGTAATACGCACATCTGAAAGTCTGTATATGATATATATCATAAGGCCTGTATTCACGTTACGCGTGCGCTTCAACACTACGTATACATCTGAAAGTTTGCATGTAATATATTACGATGCCTGTATTCATGATACTCGTGCACTTCAACAATACGTACATCTGAATGTTTGTAAGCAATGAAATGCGAGCTCGATGAAACTTCATAAGACCTAACGGTGATGTTCAACTTGTAAAATTTTTTCCATTTCACCTTCATTCCTGAGTTATACAGAAATTTGAGCCAAAATTTGCAGTGACCAAGAAATTTCTTTCTACTGAAATTTCAACTACTGAACGTGAACAGATTCGAACAAAACTTTGAATATACATTCCTAACCTTCCAACGGTTATGTTCAGCTCGTGACAATTTTTGGGGTTTTAACTTCCTTTTCAAGTTTTTTCCATTTATCTTCATTCGTGAGGTACATCGCAATTTGGGCCGAAATTTGCAGTGAACAAGAAATTTCTTCTAAACTACTGAATTCTAAACTACTGAATAGATTTTAATGAGACTTTGAATAAACAATCCTAACCTCTCAGTTAGTGAAAATTTTTTTGATTTTGCTTTCGTTCGCGAGTTATACGGATATATGGAGAAACTGGAGAAACGACCGGCATTTTTTAGGCCAATTTTCAAATTTGAATTGACAACGAGCCATATACCGGTACGTATAGCCGTATAACTTGCAAACGAAGGAAAAATAAAAAAAATTGTCACAAGCTCAACATAACCTTTGCAAGGTTAGGAATGTATATTCAAAGTTTTGTCCAAATCAGTTCAGTAGTTCAGAATTAATTTCTTGGTCAGTGCAAATTTCGGCCCCAATTGCTTTATAACTCACGAATGAAGGTGAAATGGAATTTTTTTTACAAGCTTAACATTAACTTTTGGTCCTGATGAATAAGTTGCATGTGTTTGGATATTAAAAGTTCCATTCAAATCTGTACAGTAGTTAGAAAAAATATAACTCAGTACTCACTGCAATGAGTGAGAGTGCATTTTCTCGTTGACAAAAACATAGTCATGGACAGATAGACGGACAGAGATATGATGAGCACAATAGGGCATTTTTTCCATAAATAAGAAAATGAGCTAAAAATGTTTCGTTCACTGCAAATTTCTGCACATATTGCCATATTACTCACGAATGAAGGTGAAATTAAAAAAATTTTCACGTGCTAAACATCACAATTAGGTCCTAATGAATACGTGTACAAGTTTCATTGAGCTACGGTCATTACATTGGGAGATATTAACTGCTCACTGAATTTAGATATTTACAGTAAGACCGGCAGCATTTACGGTCTCAAATTTTTTCGAGACGTTTGTAACACGCGCATATTCCATTGATGATATTCAACTCACTGGAAAAATTTATACAAGAATCATTAGGTTGCAAGTCAGATCACACGCTTTAATAATAATCAATGGGAAATTTGTTTATACAATTTTCTTTTGCTAATAAATGACTTACAAATGACATGCGAGATTTATTTTTTCAGCAAGTTACAGGCTTGGATGGGCAGCTCAATGGCAAATGGTTTTTACTCATATGAACTGTGTAAGCCAAAGATTCCATTATCATGGATGTTGAGGTTAATTTCACGGCACTAAGACACTTCTAAATAAAAATGGTTAAAACCTAATGGCCCAATACTTAGTGAACGAGATTATTATGCACAAAAAATGTACTACATAGACCCGAGAAAAAGGTTTGAGTGCAATTTTTCATTGAATCATATCTGAAGTTTGGATATAATTTTTGGTTGCCTTGGATGACAGGTTACGAGTCTAATGATCAGCCATATAACTTGAGAACGCAGCGGTCGTCGGAAATAAATTCTATGACCTAAACACGTGCTGAAGGATTTAGTGAGTTCTTGTTCGTGATTTAATTATGATATGCTACCCAGTTGAAAGAATGCTCATCCACGTGCCTTGGGAAGAAACCCCCTATTGCGAAATTAAATACCATAAATAAAGTGCGCATATTCTATTTTTCATTTACTGCATCTGAATCTCGATACTTTAATTGTAAGCAGATCTGTTATGTATTGAAGGAGTTATGAATAGTTAGGTTGCTTAAAAATACGTTCATTCGTTTTAATTAAAAACTAATTAATGTAAAAATCTGTAATAATTCCTGCGGCAGCGTATCGATAATAAATATTCATAATCCAAAATTCAAGCAAATCTGTTCTCTATTGAAGGAATTATGAGTGTCTGGGTTGAGAAAAAATCATGTTTACCTATTGTTTTTAATTAAAAAATAATTTTTGTAAAAATCTGTATCAATTCCTGTGGCAGCGTATCAATAATATCTACTCACATATTAAAATTCAAGCAAATTCGTTTAGCATTGAAGGACTTACGAGTGTCTGGGTTGAGAAAAAAAATATGTTCATTGTTTTTAATTAAAAAATAATTTTTGTAAAAATCTGTATCAATTCCTGCAGCAGCGTATCGATAATATCTACTCACATATTAAAATTCAAGCAAATTTGTTCAGTATTGAAGGACTTTTGAGTATCTGGGTTGAGAAAAAAAAATGTTTATTGTTTTTGATTAAAAAATAAGTTTTGTAAAAATCTGTATTAATTCCTGCGGCAGCATTTCGATGTTTACTCATAACTCACATATTAAAATTCAAGCAAATTCCTTCAGTATTGATTATTGAAGGACTTATGAGTGGTTCAGTTGCGCGAATCCGCAGCCAGGACCGCAGGCGGGTCTGCAGAAGTGTCGATTCAGTGAAGAAATAGGCCCATGTCCTGTTGCCAATTCTTGTGCTTGTCGTGACTTGATTCACAAGGTTGATTTTTATGTTTAGATCATTTCATTTGTTGAAATTCACTCAGTGATGAATGATTCAGGAATGTGTTACTCTTAAATTTGCAGCACACACGTGAACAACAGAGGTGCACATCCGTAGTTTTAATTTCTTCCCATTGTAACTAACTGGTATTCTTGGATATGCCTGAGAGAATATGAAATTCGCGAATCCCATTTGTGAGTGGCTCACATTTGTCGAACAAATGCACGTAGCCATATGTTAAATAGAGTTGAGGCTTGATAATTCTGGTGATTGAGTATTTAAAACTGAGTAAGCAGTTCTGGATAAGAGTAAGGTGTGACCTCCGTATTTTAGGGAAATCTTGCATTTGTTTACGCACAATATTTACGGTGAGGTGAAGCGGTGAATTCATTAGTAAAGAAACCTAAGAAGGCACCACTGGTTTGAAAAATTAAACCATTAATGCGTTATCTGTAGGTGTTTGTTGTATATAAAGAATATAATGTACATAGACCTAAGGTTATCTCATTATTAACGACTAGTGTTTTCATTGTCAAGTTATTGAACTACTGAAGAAACCTATCGACTATCGACTGCATAAATCCTATCGACTATCGACTGGCATGCGGTTGTTCAACGACCAGATGACCTTGAGATAAATTTTACACCGACTCTTGTGCCACACTATGAGACCTGGCTCAAGTTCATTTTTGAGTCCTATAAGTTAATAATAAGTAGACCAGTAAAGTATCTTGGATACCAGAATTATCCTACATAAGAAATCTGTTAAAATCTTGAGTAAATGAGGAAATTAAAAATGAACTGATTCTAAAAAAATTCTGGTTTGTCACTATGCAGGTATTTACTTCAAACTTAATTTTTCTGTATTGCCAAATTTTATTACAGTGAAATTGGCAATTAAAATTGTATTTTATTCACCCAATGGGGTTCCCGGGGAAAAGAGAGTTATTTAACAATTTTTATCGCGTGAGGTCAAAATGACCTCCAGCAGTGTTTCTAGGTATTGCACGAGCAGCACGACTGTCGGACTGCGGTGCTTTTAAGTGTTCTAGTGTTAAACAAATAATCCTATTTCCAAAAAAAAATTTTTAATACAACTTCCATAAATTAATCATTGTAAATTTTCCAATTATTTATACTCACAATTTCCTTATACGAAACTATTTCACGAACGAAACACACCATACACCTTACCAGTTTGACGGTTCAACCCAAAAGACGAACAGAAACAGTCCATCGGACATCCGCATGCAATTCTTCCAGTTAGATGAAACCCTAGATTGAGATTTAACACCGCTTTTTCGGATCGGATTGGAAGAGCGACAATTTTCACTGCTACACTGAGCCATGAAGCTGATTTTATATGTGAATTCAACCATAGAAAGTTCTTCAATAGTCGAATATATCTTCATTAAATTCGTTGGCTAAATAAAATGTGTTGTACACTTTAACACACATAAATATTTTCAGCCGGAATATGAGTCCTGAGCGAGGAGTTTTATATTAGATGCGGACATAATATCAGCCACTAGGAGCACATAATTAGATGCGGTCCTTAGCTTCTCAATATTCAAAGTATAACAAATGAAGAAATCAGATATGATTATTTCAATAAATTTGAAACTGTGTCGACCCTTTTCGAACTTGCCTGAGCGTTTTTTGCTGTATAATTGCAGTAGTTATGATTGAGGCAGTTCGGAGAAGTGTCGATTCGGTAAATCTGAAGCAGAAATGTGCATAAAAATTACAAAACTCATTTCCTGTAAAGATTTCTGCAAAAACGATCACCTTAAATACGTAAATTATTTAAGAATTCACTTTTCAATGTAGGTTATTATGTGGCAAGAAGAATGCTCAGTCAACGCCGATCTAGAGGTCTTGACCATAGGTCAGCACGCACCCAATTCCAACGGATTATCTGTCATTTATTCCTCAATATTGATAATAGTACTGTGACAGTTCGATGCAAAAAAGGAAATTGTCTACTCAAGCAGGCATCTACAAGCAAAACGTTTACGTTTTTTGTTACCAGCTTCTCATTTTCCTTTTAATACATCATGGATAGATAATATCAATATATTAGTGTTAATTTGTACGAATTATATCGATGTGCCTCACGGTCGTCCTTTCATCAACAATAAATTTGCGAACGCGAGTGTTTTCTCGCGCCCTATCACTCCATTTCCTTTCACTACAACCCTAACACACGTAATACTATTTTTACAACACTTCTCTTTAACTTCACTTCTTGTTTGTCTGTCTGTCTGTTTGCTACAAATCTTGTAATCGAAATTTAACACACTTCTACTTATCCTATCGATCTGAAATTTTGCATACTTGTTGAAAGTTGGAGACAATGCATGAATCAAATGTCAAAATAAATGATTTTAAAAAGTAAAAAAAAATTTTTTTTTCAATATTAAAAAAATTAAAAAAATAATTTCGTCTGCTACAAATCTTTTAATCCATATATGACACAATTTGACCTGTCCAATTGATCTGAAATTTTGCACAATTTCATAAAGTCAGAGACAATGCATGAATCAATTGACAGAATAAATAATTTTGAAAATTTACAAAATTTTCATATCTTAAAAAAATTTACAAAATTTTGATATCTTAAAAATTTTTTTAAATATTTTTTTCAATATTTGAAAATAAAATTAGAAATTCATTGTACATGTGTAACATCCAAGACACTGGATTGTTCAGAAGTGTTGTCTTTAAAAAGTAATTTTTAAACGCAGATTATTAAGTAATGAAGTTAAAATTGTATTGGCTGAAATTGAAACTATGTAGCAACTCAAAATTGAATTAATTTTAAATTTAGATGGAAAATTTAGGGCGAACAATTTCTTACAAACTTCTCTTTTCTTTGATTATTTGATTACTTGTCATTCACTTAGTTTAGCAGATAATTTTTTTCAGCTATTTGCTAAAGACTCTATGCTTCAGGAAATAGTTCTTTCACTTGAAGACCTTTCTCCAATAGTTCTATGCTATCCTTTATCAATTGATTTACTCTACAATTTTTATGATTGATTTCATGTGTGTATATAATCTTGAAAGCAAGCTAGATTTGTTTGGTTATAAGTCACGGCTGCGTTCTTTGGAGCCGTCAAACAATTGGCGCTCGAGTCTGTCACTGCACCATCTCGTGCAGCGTCCAGTCCGACATAAGAGTGCAAACATTCACTGACATTCAGAATCTTGGGTAAGAATGCTAGATTGATAACCCGCATGAAATGCATATTTTAGGGCTGGTAATCAAACTGTAATGTATAATGTCCTTATTGATAAAGTAACATACTTTTTAGCGAAGGACGTTAGTGAAAGTTTTGAATGTTGAAACTTCGGGGATTGAATTATTGCGGTTGACGAGATCTCACAGTTGTCAGATAAATATGATAAAAATAAATCCGGAATAAATATAGTTTGCTCACATAAATCTGCACGGCTTAATTCTTGGACTTTTATTTAAAAGATCAATTGTGTGAAATAGTCGTTAACATAAAAAGATTTACCTACCGATAGCCGATGAATAGGTCTATGATTATACGGCTAACGTTGTGCTGAAAAAGTCGCAGATAATTATAATAAATTTTTTGCGTACAGATACCAGGTGTTATTGAACATATCACTTTCCAAATACTCTTAAATATGCAAGTCCGATGCTGAAATTAAACTCAATGATGAAAAGGATGACACAAAAACGTCATTTTCTTTTAATAACTAAACTATTATTCAATGGGATGATGTTATGTATAAGCAGAATCAAGATTCAGTTTTAAAACGTACTGAAGATAATTTCCTTCCGCTATTATACGCACTACTTCAAACGTCCATATTTCGTTTGTATTATTATGAATTATATTATTATTATACTTTTATGAGGACATTTACCATTTTATGCTGATGTATATCATAACGTAGGTACATATTCATTATATATACGTAGTCAGAAGCATTGAACTCCACAATGTACAATAAAAATAAAAGTTACACTGCACGCCTTATAAAATAATGCCACATATGCGCGAGTGTTTCAAGTGTGTTGGCCAGTTACGTCTGAGTACGGGCGCCACGAAGGTGGTTTGCGCCGGTGATTGCATGGTGATGCCAGTCTGTGGCTTGACTTTTCACCATGGATTGCTAATTTATTCGATATCAATAGCCTTCACCTTGTAAATAATTAAAGAATTACGCTTTCCGCCGTTGCTAAATTTGCTCATAATGCACAGGCGAAACTACTTTTATTTTTGAAGGCAACGCCACTTTTTCATTATATATGAACATCGACACCAAAATTATTTGTAAACAGAAGTGCACACAAAAACATGGCGCTCTCATGACCAATCACACAAGATTATTCATTTTGCTTAGAAGTAAATTCCAAATAATATTTGTACGAATTTTCCTCAAATTCTTCAAATTAACTTACGTATGGTTATGTTTGATTTAACTTACGTTAACTTAAGCGTATTTGCACTACAGCTTACAAGAGATATTCGATATTCAACTATTCAATTAGATAATTCATATTTAAATTGTTTAGTCTTAAATTTACTTGCTCATTGATATTTTTCTTTCTACATTTACCAGTTGTAACAAAACTCCATTGAAAAACAATAAGTGTTTCTCCAGTTGATAATTCTTCATGAAAGTCTTCGTCACAGCATGTGGTTGGTCGTTACACCGACGGTGGAGATGGTGGTGATGGTGACGTGGCTAGTGGCGGTTGTTGCATCCGTCGGGGGTTCGAAACGCTCACCCGGTGCTGAACCCTGCTGCCAGTCACACGATCAGCCTCATCCGCATGAACACTACGCGCCTCGATCCCAACCGATATATTGGCCATCTGTACGAGAACCACTTAATGTGGATGTATATCCTCAACGTGCACTGAGGCATTGGGCTCCTGTTCAACCTTATGCGAGAACAATCGAAAATCAGCTAGGTCCTGATAGGATGACCGAAGAGAACGAACGATGGGAGTTCCTGTCAGATTTGCGCACCCTCTTACGAGCCTTCTTTGCTATTGACATGAACGACCATTATTCGTGCAAAAATTGCGGTTTATCACCTCCTGTAAATTTCAAACCATTACAAACCTATCATTTTTACTCAGACGAAAAGATAAACAAATGTCAGTATAACTACGTAAAAAGTAAACTAGGCGGACGAAGAAACTGCTCCAACGCCCAGTTGACGACTGAGACGACCTTAGGAACCACATCTGAAGCATCACCCACACCACCTACCAGTCAAATATTTTCGTCGACCCAGTCAACATCTATAAATCTTAGCCCAAAGCTCAAAATAGAAAACTACTATACGGCTTTCACGCGGGAAATGCAATCAGGACTCTCTTCAGCATGTCTAAACAGTAATTTCACCGAGAATGAAAAGTGCATAAAAGTCTGTGACGCTTTTTATGGCGACGATTGGATTTTGGTCCTAGAGAGACCGATTAACAGCAGCACTACGTTCAACCTTCTATGGCAAGACTACAGGAGCGGTTTTGGTAACTTAACTTCCGGGTTTTGGTTGGGTCTGGAGTGTCTGAGTAATCTCACAAATGAGCACATATACGAACTTCTCGTCGAACTGACTGACGAACAAGGGTTCGTACGTCTGGCACATTATTCCGGCTTCTCCGTTGGCAATGAGTTACAGAAATACCAGCTCAGCCTTGCCGAGTGAGTACTATGGAAATTACAATGCAACTGTTCGTATATCACCACAATACCGGTGAGGAATTAAATGAATCTTGTAAGATAGTTTTCTCTATTTTTAAGAATACATCTATTTTCAGTAGCAGTACAAAATAAACAGCATCATTACGATTTGAATTATTTTGAAATTATTATTGTTATTATTTCTTACTCACAAGTAAATTCGAAGATATTTTGATGAGTACTCTACCCTCAGCTACCTGGGGGGCGCAGCTGGGGACGGACTGAGCGGTAGCCGGGGCGTCGCATTCACCACCCCGGACCGCGACCAAGATGACCTTCAAGACAAAAACTGCGCCCTCTTGTGAGTCAATAATCATTAAACTGAACAAAATTTAGTGTAAATAGGCGTGAACTTTACTGGCGAAGGAGAAACTGTTATCGCAATCTTTGGAAACTACTTTGTTCTTAAATTTCACTTTTTCCATTATTCTCAACTATGGTCATTCGTGTTCTTTGATAAAAGAAATCGCAATAAAAATTAATATAGTAGAGGGCAAGTTAACGTACTTCTACGCTAGTCTCTTATTGATTTTGGAGAATAAAGCTGTGACCTAAATAGACCTAAATCAATCATACATCAGGCCGTTATAAATTCATTAGGCCATCTTAATTAGGCCATCAGATCAGCTAGTTTTGCGGACAATTTACTCAATCCTCAACCTGTGAAGACGTTAAATGATGTTTGAATGTACCGTCGTAACTGCTACGTTATCATGAACTACCGAAACATTTCAACAGGTTTGGAGGCGGCTGGTGGTACAAGAATTGCCTAGAGGTCCGAAATCAAAACTTCCTCACCGGCTTTGTTGGGTCCACTGAAGAAAAGCCATCAGGTGTTCGCTGGTTCTCGATGGAACCGAAAATGAAAATTTTGAGTGTGAGGATGCTGATCAGAAAAAACAATGGGAGCAACGTAGCGACAGAGAACACTAACTCTGCCACCACAATTGCCAGCACCACTACCACTACCGCCCCTATTACCACGACCAACCTCACCACCCCCACCACCACCACCCCCACTATCACCACCCCAACTACCACCACCACTACCACCCCCACCACCACGTCTCCATCTAATGATACTTCAACCTTGAACCAAACTGTTACTCCCATTGCTGGAGTTTCGTTGGGACTAACGGGACTCCAGCCCGCGAAAAGCAATTCGTCCTTGAATCTTTTAGAAACTGGTAACCTTGACTCACAATTACGATTCTCGATTCGGAATTTGTCAGATGTGGCGATGTCGGTGTCACTGAAAGCAGAAATGGAAGCCGCGCGGAAAACTGTTGTAATGTTCTACAACGAGCGAACAGTCAAACTAGATGTTGTAAACCCCGAAGTTTGTCCATACCACATTAAGGGTAACGACAGAGTGTGCGGACTGTATGGAGATTCTAACTACGGGGGAAACTGGTTCGTGATCCAGAGGAGGGATGCAACAACCAGCAAATCCTTCAAACGTCCATGGAAAGATTATGTCGATGGATTTGGATCATGGGCGACTGGATACTGGATGGGACTGGATTGCATCCACGTGTTGACCAGAGACTTGCCCACGACTGAGCTGCTAATCGAACTCACCAATGCTGAGGGGGTCGTCGCTATTGCTCATTACATGGGATTTTCTTTGGCCCCATCCACTTCTCAGTATCAATTTCGCGTCAAACAGTGAGTAAATTCTTTTGATGAATGCACCTCATAAACGTTTCTTCTTTTACCGTATTTTTTCAAATATCCTCTAAAAAATTCAAATTTCGGCGACTTTATAACGATTGATTCCGTTTCCGTTGCAAAAGCCTTTTTCTACAAGATTTAGTGTCCTCGTAAAATAGATGTTTCACCTTTTCGCTCCTCAATTTATTATTAGAAGTAAGTTACATTGGTACACGTGTTATTTAAGATTTTTCAGTTTCCCTGAGTTAATCCTAAGAAGTAATGTGGAGTCTCAAATTACAGCAAGATCACTCAATAAATTAAATTAATTTGAACCGAAATTACGTAGATCTTCATCTCATTTAAAATGCCTAGGTCAAACTCGCTAATATAAAAAGTTCAAAACTCGTTTAAGTACAAATACAACCTCATTACACGTCGCGGCCGATTTCTCGTCTGTGATCGATGGGTTCCAACTAAAAAGCCGTCAGCAATTACGGCTTCATAATTACGAATTATCGTAAATATTTTTTATGTTACACCCACATGCAGGTTCCTGGGTGGTGCGGCGGGCAACGCCCTCGCCTCAACCGAAGCGTCCAAGTTCAGCACCATCGATCTCGACAACGACGCCTTCAGCGACGGAAACCTGGCCTCTATGTCGGTATTGTCATGGTGGCTATTAAAATTATCACAGCCCTAAAATAATTTAATATTAGAGCTCATTCTAAATGCTATGTGGTAGAATGAATATTTTGGGAGCAAGATTCCGCAAAAGACATTCTTCTAACGTAAACTCATTTGTCGTTTATGTTGTATTATAGATGATCTTCTTCAAACCTTTATTGCATATGATTAGAATGACAAGCTTTGGCTCCAGATTCACTGAGAATAAAGAAATTAAATTAATTTGAATTTCCACGTAAGTCACTCAGATCAAATTTTGATTTGCGCCTTTGTCTCAGTTTACTGGAATTGAAGCTATTCATTGATAACACATTCATTCCGATTTTAGAATGCAAATAATTTCATGCATCGTCATTTTCTTTCTAAATCAATCCAAGATGATGAATCATATTTAAATACAATATTCTCTCCTGCTCGTACGAACGTACAATTCTCTCACAATCTCAATTATGTTTCCTCTCAATCATTCTCTGAATTGAAACTGCCAAAAAAATCTTTCAAACCACCTTGCTGATGCTCAGCTCGGGAGGAGGCTGGTGGTTTGGTAATGGTAAGGCGGACAGTCCAGGGAACAACCTCAATGCCGACCGATTACTGGACAAACTTCAGTCTTCTACCAAGCTTCTCTGGCACACCTGGAACTCGAGTGCGCCGGTGGTACGCACCAAGATGTCCATCCGACACAAGCCCTCGGAGAACATGAAACTCTACGTGGCAGCTGTGTCTGTCTTCAGTGAGGAAACTGTCTTCTCGTCAACGCTAGAAGCAGTTTCTGTGATCAACCGAATTCCTCAACCAAAACTAACAGAATCCACTACCCGTGCTCCCGAGACTAACACTCAACTAGATAATTTAAGAGCTTGGGTAAAGCCGTTTGCTCAAACTGTATCGTTACAAGAATACGCACAGCTCTCAAGGTTAGCTTACGAAGCACAAATATCTGTTAGCAAGTACTACAACAGCTGGAAGTTCTCAACATCAGACGGACTTGGACCTTCAGTACCTCCTTACAATCTGCAAGTACGTGGGAAAGCCTGCGGTCGTTTTGGCGACTTGGCTTACGGGAAATTTTGGTTTATGGTGCTCAGGCGAGATAGAGCTACGGAGAAACAAACTTTTAATGTACCCTGGCAACAATACGTGAATGGATTCGGTAACTTGGCTGATGGTTATTGGCTGGGGCTCGAATGCCTGTATTTAATGACAAACTCGGCCATCAAGCCCACGGAACTTCTCATCGAACTCACCGACGCTGAAGGCACTGTGGCCATCTCCCACTACTCCGGAGTGTGGCTCGATGGACCTGAGGTCGACTACCAATTTCATGTGGAAAAGTACGTGCTAAATTTTCCAAGTTATAATGTTTTCACGTGTATATATTTTATCTTCTTAATCCGATTCCTAATCTATCATCCGTGTATATTGTAATATAATACAGGTAAAATATGGAAGTTATTTTATGTTTTTTCATCAATCTTATAGACACGAACATGAATTTAACACGCCTCGAAGACTTCCTTCTTTGTTTAGAGCCATTTTAATGATATGTAACAAGCATAAGGCAAAATAGGCATTTGATTATGCACGTGATAACCATTATGATCGCATAGAAAAATGTAATGCTGAATTAGCCCAATGTCAGACAAGAGATTCGTGCTTCTTGCAACGCTAGTCCACTATTACTTCACGCCTGTCACGTTGCGCAAATTATTTGGGCTCTGTCTATTTGGTCTGTGTGTGTCACTCCCTTTCCGCACTTGTCAAAAACACTGAAATTCGGACACGAAATGATTAGTGAATTGTCCTCCTTCATTTGAGGACCTGAAATTTGTGTTGTTGCCCCGAATTAAATAAAACATACTACATGAAGAAGCCCTAAATATATATGTATAGTGTGTTATCTCTGCATCACATTACTATGCAGTAACCGTCCCTAATTAATAATAATAATATAATAATAGCGGTTTCAGCGTTTATTAGGCCGTAGGCCTGTCACCGATTCTTAACATCGCAGAATATTCACAGCATTTTGAGGTCTCGAACTCGCAACGCACTGCTACAATTCTGCTGTTCTTAACCGCCCGGCCTCCTTGCCGATTCTGACCAGAAACCGACGCCCAGAGCTGGGATCGAACCCGCACCTCTCTAGTGCGTCAATCTTGGTACTCTGAACTTTAACCACTGTGCCACCCTGGGCCAACCACTGGGCCACCCTGGGCACAGTATTGAAGTTATAGTATTGAAATTAATACCGTTACGACCACAGGCTGCTTGGCGGGGCAGCGGGCGACGCGCTCTACGGCCTCAACGGTCGAAAGTTCACAACCGGCGACCGCGACAACGATGGACAGCCGGACATCAACTGCGCCCGCTTGTACGTCTTGCCGTTATCAACGTTGAATAATCTAATAATCAACAAGAAATACGTTGAATAATCTAATAATGTAACTTGGGTCTATATCATGATACTAATGTACTTATAATGGCAAACACGCATACACTAACCAAATACACAATACAATACACTAACCACAGCCCCAAATTAACCTCCCGGTATCGTGACATAGTGTGACTTCACCATGAACATTTCATCTGCTTGCGCAAGATATTCATTTTAGAACTAAATAAAGTGATCTTTGCCTGATTTATAACTTATCGTTACTTTTCCTCTCAAGGTTCTAACATTTATATGATGACACTCATAACAGCTAATCGACGGCCGCAGGTCGCAGGAAACTTGTGGCACCTAATGTTAGACCCTAGCTAGCCAGCATGATTCAATCTACTACGATTTACAATGATGTCTTTTAATGAATTTTCACATGTGGCAATGATTTTGTTTCTATAAATGTTCCATTGGATATATTTAGCCCTCTTAATTACATTTTAATGCTCTCACAAATTATTTTGTTATGCGTGTTTTCGGCCGCGTATTGTATTACAGACTGAGAGGTGGATGGTGGTACGACAGCTGCGGACCCTCCAGCACGGCCAACTTCCTGACGGGATTCTTCGCGCCCAGCAACCGAGGCCCTGGATGCTCCTGGCAGACTTGGCGATCAGCTGCTCCTATCGTCAGGGTTAAGATCCTTCTCAGATCTCCTTCCAGGCACTGGCTCTACGTCTAATACTACCCTTGATCTGACAATGAATATAAAGAGATCGGACTTTCAGCATCAATTTTACGCTATCAGGTTACGTCTACCATCACTGCCCCTAATCACGCCACATCACTTATGTCGCCGGCCTTCAAAAGAACCAATCTATTTTGTAAAAGATATCGAGTCACAACTTTCTTGTCCGATTGAAAATGTCTTTTAGTTATTATATGGCAATAGATACCTAAAAATCGTTTTCAGCGACGCACGCGAGGTGAGTGCAGTTTCTGAAAATTGACCACCTATATATGTGCGATTGATGGTAGATATCAGGACGATGAGTTAGATTTACTATTGATAATGGATTAAAGCATGCTGCATTAACTAATGTTGTAGTAAATATTACGATGAAATAAACCTGATCTATTTTAGGTTTTTTTAATGTTCATGAGATAGTAAAATCAATTAGTTCATCAGTTCCCATCAGTCGCCAAAATATCTTTTCCTGTATGAACCTGCAATTATAATCAGCAATGTGGATGTGCTGATCTTCTTTTGATCTGTGTTTGAAATTCTTGCGAGATCTTTAAACATGTTTGTGCCACCTAGAAAAAATCTATACAATAATTATGTATGTTTATTCAATAAAGGAATTTATTTCAATCTATCTTTATATTTCAGGATACTCTTCATTGCGATTGTCGTGCATGCGAATTGCCAATTGACATTGCAGATCCCAAGCAAAGAAGTTACGATCCGCAGTCATCCTAGAACGCACTAGAAATCCTGCGAATATCTCATGAAATTCGTAGATATCTTGTCCCATGAATTCAATTTCATCATTCACGTCAGATATTAGTATTCATGAATTTAGTAATTCCGTTTGCTGGCACCGGAATTATTATTATCATTGACTCACAAGATGTCTGAATACTAATTTCCTAGTCCACGGTTAAGTTGATGCGCCGTCTTGGTCGTCCTCCGTCTCCAAGTTGTCGGCAGGTCACCCGGCCCTCTGGTCCCGGAGATGACGTTGAACGTGTTCCGTTTAGCTGTCGAGTTTGGGCCAGCTGATGCAAGATGCTGTTGCTTGTCACTTGCTGAAGGTAGTTTCCTCTGATGCGTTTCAAGATGTGATGTAACATTCTGGTCTTTGCCAGCTCTGTATCTCATTACTTCGAAACTTGGTGCCGATGAATTGCATGTTGTTCAATAAGGCCTAATTGAAGATTGTCGACAAGTCATCCTGTAGCCTCTCGCAGTCTAAGTCGTCTGTGATCCTCATCAGCACTATTGCATTGTCCACAGAGGACGATGTAGATGACGACGAAGCTGATTGGCTTGTGCGTCACGGTAATTCTCAGCTCGAATATATTCATAGTCATGGACTCGAATAATGTCGCCTGCATTCGTTGATTTACATATGCTGACTAATTATTCACAAAATTCATGATTCGTATCTTTGCCAGCAAGTAAGATCCTGGCCGCTGCCAGATAGGCCCTTTGCCGGTCAAATTCGTAGAGTTTGGCATTTTCTCAGTCGAATTGGCCGGCGAGTATATCTGTAAGCCCTAGACCCAAATATAATTTCAAAGTTTACAATATCTAAAAAATTGAATCGTTATACCGAAAATTTCAAATTTACATATAATATTGGATTAGCAACTGTGTAAGCCTTTATGAAACTTGTTTCGCCGTTTTTTCTTGCCAAAATCTGTCAACCCCGAGTGCGGATTGCGTCGTCTGCATGTTAATGCTTTTGGCAGAAAATGAGAGTTTTTAACACTGAAATTTAATTATGACGCAATCAAAATTATTTTATTAGTAAGTATCATAACCTAAGTATACATCATTGTGTTTATTAAAGGATTAACGATTTGAAAGTCAATTCTAAATAAAATAAAATTCAAGATAAATAATAATTTACGTATTCGTATAATAATATTAAGTGTATTCGTATAAACAAATAAAAGATACGCCCAACATACAGAACAAAAAACACGAATAAATATATATTTTTTATATCTTTTAGTTTATTCTCTTATATCTTAAGGTCACAAAACAAAGAGAGATTTCGGTCTGCTGATGCGAGTTTGCGATCACAACATTTGAAGGAGTAGCGAGTAGGTCCTTTGTCAACTGAGGAACAGCCAGGCCGTCACCCTGTGTTGAAACCATCAAATGTCAACAGAACGAGCATATTCGACTCGAGCTAGATGTATAAAAAGTATTCAGCCACAAATAAAATAATCGATGGACATTGCCTTAGTATACGCTATTACAGAATGTTTACACGTTCGTATAAGTCTTCTTGAATACTCAAGAGCACAGTACGACTACCAACAACACGGTAAGACTGTCAACTTCAGCACGACAGTATACAAGCAAGTACACGGTCCAACTGTCAACTTCAGAACGACAGTACAAGCAGCATTACTAATGTATTACAGGTAGTATTGATGATACCATCCACATCTTACCATTCGCATTTTCTATATACGGTTGTGGTTAAAAAAATTATCGGTAGCGATTATTTCTAATAGGTAATGCCCACGGAATCATGCCCGGTTAATTAAAAACTACACCATCAACGCTTACCCTCTCCCTCCTTGCCCATGAAACGTCGACGGAACACTGGATTTCCAACTGAATTCAACACACATCGTACAATGTTAACATCAAACTTAGAAGAATTAAGTAGATAACATAACAAAGTATTGATTTAACAATATCCAACGCGTTTTATTACGCGAGGTGCAGAAATCCGCTTAAATTACATACATAACTCTTCGTAAATACAACACTCATATACAACTTAATTGTAGCCTTGTATAATATAAACTTGTATAATATTTATTAATGCCACTTATTAATTCAGGAAAATTTCCTCAACACTCATAAGCTATTTAAGAGGTTTTTCTGGGTTTTCTTGTGTACACTAAAACATTTTTTTACTCAGACATATGTTCTCTTTGTCAATAATCAACTAGCTCGTATTCATTCTAGTTCAAGAGAAATGATGCGCTGGCGGCCCTTGCCACGACCACGTCTAGGTCCTGGAAGGCCAAAAAGGCCCGCAGGTTTGCTGGCAGTCCGGCCTGTGCGGCCACCTCTGGGAGGAGGGCGGCGCCAAAACATCGGGTCAGACTCAGACGGCACAATGATGTCAGACGGAGAGGTGATTCTGCAAGACGAAACGACGATAAACGCTCATAAAACTAAGATAAACGCTCATAAAACTACGATAAACGCTCATAAAAATACGATAAACGCTCATAAAACTAAGATAAACACTCGTAAAACCACGATAAATGTTCATAAAACTAAGATAAACATTTGTAAAACCACGATAAATGTTCATAAAACTAAGATAACCGCTCATAAAACCACGATAAATGTTCATAAAACTTAGATAAACGTTCATAAAAGTAAGATAAACGTTCATAAAACTACGAAAAACGCTCATAAAACGATAAGCGCTCATAAAACTAAGATAAACGCTCATAAAACAAAGATAAACGCTCATAAAACAACGATAAACGCACATAAAACTAAGATAAATGCTCATAAAACTACGATGAACGCTTACAAAATACGATAAACGCTCATAAAAATACGAAAAACGCCCTTAAAATTACGATAAACGCCCCTAAAACAGACATACACAAGCTGCACTATAATGTCAACAGGAGAGTTGATGCTGCGAGACGAAACATAACATAACATAACATAATGATGTCGGCGCTGAAATGTAGGCCTGATGTGGCCTGTCGCCGATTCTTTTCCTTTTCGTGCCTTGTTCATAGATCTAAACTCGTGTCATTTGACCGGATATTTTCATGACTGGCGATAGTTTGAAGAAGCTACTAGACTTCCACCGGGTTCGATAAGGAGCTAGGCATTTCAAATCTGAACATATATTTTTCCATAGCTTTATCTAGTCTGTTCTTGAACGCGTTCTTGAAACGACAATAATCGCTCATAAACTACCATGGAATAACAATTAAACTCATCGGTAGGTCATCCTTCTACGGGAAACTCTTAAGAGAGCACAGATTCATAAATCAATGTCTTTTTCATTTAAGAATAGATGGCTTAAGTTCAACACGATGAGATGCATTAAATAAAATATATAAATATATACACTAAATGTTCTTTTAAAAGTTTGAAAAAATCTAGCACAAATCGATCTGCAACCCCTTGTCTAAACTGACATTTAGTAAACACAGGTTAAATACGAAATTTTTGAAAGATAATAATATATTCGACAGTTAATAAGAAATACAAATGCACCATAAAAATAGGATGTATGGACAGTTTAAAAAATATATACAGCAGGCCGACTTTCAATATCCTGTTACAATTCATGCAATGCATATAAGGAAAAGAAACGGGAACAATTCGTTATTGAAGATTAATGGCCACACTACCATTCTTCAGCATCATGTCCCAGTTGACCTGAGGAATAAAATAAATCCAGCAAAATATCTAACTTTTATACAAGTAAAATACACCTACTAATTTTTGTTGAAAAAAACACATTTTTTGAAAAAATACACATTTTTGGAAGATTTACGGCCTTCCAACCTTGAGCCTCCTGAAGTGCGAGCCTCGCTGGGGATAACGATCTTTGGAGGTCCTCAGGCAGGTCCTCTGTGCGGTCCAAGGTCCCTCCGAACTCCCGGTACACCCACACGAACTCGGGCATGTCGCTGAAGAAGGTTAGGCGATTACTGGCGTGTTTAAAGGTGTAATTACGGTGGGATTACTGGTGTAATTACAGGTGTGATTACTGGTGTAATTACATCTGCGATTACAGGTGTGTACTGGTGGACTAATAGGATTGTCACGTCATCAACCTCAATTTATGCCTTTCTTCCAGCTCACGAAGCATAACGCCTTCCCTTTAGCCCATCTGGCATAGCGCATACCTTCGCATACCATGGCGCTTCACTTCCTACCCACTTGGCCTGACGTTTTATCGTCCACTCTCCAGCCCACCTAGAGGGTTGGAAGGAAGACCCTCGAGCAAACAAGCACAACGCTGCCCCTCCATCGTACCTGGTACGATGCAACCCCTACAGCCAACCTGGCATGGCGTAGTGCTGTCCGTATGATGGACAGCCTCTTGAGGACGCTAGCGTCGATAGTCTCACGGTCGCCCCAGACGCCTGTCAAGGTCGGTTTAGCGCCGCCCTTGAGCAGCGCGAGGAAGCAGGCTAGGTGGCGGTATACTACGCTGTGCTGCAGCGGCCATCCTGGCGTGCAGGTCGTGTGCGGGAACACCAGCTGAGAATCGGCCCCCGCAGCCATCAGCGACTGCGAGGACAAGAATTTTATAGTAATCATGGATGTGCGTAATATATAGTTGATATTATAATTTAAACTTGGACGCTAGTTCGAAGTTCAGTTCAATAGTTAAAAAATGAGAAATCTGACTGATTTTTTTTGTCCAAAATATGCCCACTACATAAACAAATAAAGAAACGCTATAGGCTCTAATCCAATAGGATTATTTAGATTACCTTCCAAAAAAGATTGAGGAACTCATGACTTCCACTTAATAGGTAAGTTATTTGAACATTTGTTTGTTTCGTATACGAAAATTTCTTTAACTTTGAATCATTGCAAATTCAGCATCTACTCCATCATGATTCAACATCTACTCCTAAATCGAAGCCGTTTTCGTAGTGGACACCATCATCATGACTCACTTTCGTTGTATGACTGAATTTATTTCCGAAGTGAATAAAATGTGGCTTAATCTGTTCATTTTTTCACTAAAGGCGACGGCAACAATCGTTTGTGGTTTCGGGTCGGGCGCTGGACTTGCTTATATTCTCTTAGTGACAATGAATTGGAATTTTTGCCCGGGAATGTGGTTGTCAAAATCGCAATTCAATGAAACAATGCACAATATACAACAATTTTATGTACAATTAATGGATTTAATAATTTTATATGTATTCATTAATGAACCTGAACAGCCGGCAGACAGCCTTCCCTGACGGCGAGTAGCAGCGGCGTGCAGCTGTTGCAGCGACTGCCGTCTGGGTCAGCGCCCGCCTCCAGCAGCAGCTATGAGGGGTTACAGGTGCAGGAATCGGTTAGGTTTTGGCGGTATTTTCTTCAATCTCAAATTATATTTTCCTTCTACCTCCAGCTAGAACCAAATATTTATTTCACATGCACTACATGCTTCTAACAATGGATTTCGTCACGATATGCATGTGAAAAGATTGATTTCGTCTCTGTTACACCACTTAAAGTTATAACATAACATAACATAGTGATGTCGGCTCTGAAGTGTAGGCCTGATGTGGCCTGTCGCCGATTCTTTTCCATTTCGTGCCTTGTTTATAGAATCTAAACTCGTGTCATTTGACCGGATCTTTTCATGACTGGCGATAGTTTGAAGAAGCTACTAGACTTCCACCGGGTTCGATAAGGAAAGACTTTTCAATCATTACTCTCTCGTTGCAACCATGTCTTCTCATACTGTAATCTTGCTGTTCATTGTTCTTCCCGAGGTGAAGTACCTTACACTTGTCAGCATTAAACCGCAGCTGCCACGTATCAGCCCAGTTAACTAAGCTGTCAAGATCATCTTGCAATTGCGCTTTATTTGACGCATTCTTTATTTGACGCATTCTTATCCCCCTGATATGAAACAAAATTATTCGCTGTCCTTTTTTTACATTACAGTTTGCTTTTATTTTTCTGTCAAATAATTTGATGCGCAACTCATCAATCCTCATTTGAGGATAACCGCATTTTTTTAGTACGGGAATTGGTCTCACAAGAAGATTACCCTTCAGGACGTCCATAGGCAAATCCTGCTCCATTTGGAGCGAAAGTCAATCATATATAAATAATAATTAGTATAGATTATAGTACGTCACTACATTAGACCTATAGGCTGTAGTGCTGGGGAGAAAGTTAGTGTGTACAAATTTGGACATCACTAAAACCTTCAAGATGTGGTGATGGCTGAGGGACGCTGCCACGAAGAGGGGCGTCTGTCCCTTGACGTCCACTGCGTCCACGTCAGCGCCCGCCTCCAGCAGCACCTTCACGCAAGCGGTGTTGCCACCTGTGAGGGCAGAGAGGGTAATCAGGAGAGAAGGGTAATAAAAAAGATTCGCTTTCAGGTGATTCGGAATAATACTCTTTGGGTAGTCAAGAAAATTACCCTTCTGGTGATCATAAATGTAACCCTTTGGGCAATAAGGAATATTAAACTTTGTGCATTCAGGAAGATTACCCTTAGAGTATGCAAAAAGATTGCCCATTGGATAAGCAGGCGAGATGAGTAAGATCAAAGACTCGTATTAAAAACATGGTAAATTAAGATGATGACAACATGAAGATCACGATAATCAAAGACGGTTGATAACCGGCAACAGCGACGGTTGAAAATCCCATACAGGTAATTGCCAGCCATTATAACGGGGATTAGAAACTAAATAAAATTTAAATCTTACTACTGGAAGTACCAATTTTCATGAACCAGAAATTATATCGTGAAATTATACCAGCTAGCAACATACTAACACTCACCAACAACGGCCTCCCTCAGCGGCGTGGCCATGAGCGGTCTTGTTCTGGCAATAATGCATTTCGCCCTGAGATTTTCATCCTTCAGGAGATTCCTCAGTGACTCTGTCTGCCCTGCACGAGCGGCCTCGTGTAGCCGCGTGTCATGCGAAGACCCATCATCGCAGGTAATCGCCCGCAGCCGCAACAAGGGCGCACTACCCGCTGGGGTAGGCGCTAACATACGTGTCAAGCTAGAGCCCGAGAAAAGAGTGGGAGGCAGAGGAGGAGGAGGAGGAGGCACCGACTGTACTCTTCCACCAGCTTCATCATCAGAAATGGCTTCCACGATGTTATTGTTGCGTTGGTCATCAAGAGATTCAGCTGATGGTGGTTCATCGTCTGGAGCTAGTTGTACTCCACAGGTACAGCAGTGTACCGAGTACAAAGGCCTGACGACCACCACACTGTCGTCACACGTACACATGATCTCCGGGGACATACACTCATCGTCGCCACATTCTTCACAGTGCACACACACCGGCATAGACTCTTCAGTTTCATCAAAGGCTTTCATCTCTTCGTAGCTCTCGCAAGTGCACCAGCAGTTACAGACCGACGCGTGGCAGCAAGCAAGTTCTCCTTCACACCCAACCGCGTTTCGATATTCAGAGCTGCTAGATTGTCCGGCCGTGACCGAAGCCTCGTCTTTGTCTGACGATTCACGGATAAATTTATCTAATTGTGCCCTGAATGCTATGAAGTTGTTTGTACATTCACAAGCGAAACTGCTTGACTGTTCAGGTATTTTATAATCGCCATCGAAACTTTTTGACTGAACCGCCGATATCGCATATCCATCGTCGGAAATAGTTAGTTGTTCAACAGACATTGTATCGGTATCAGTTGATGCCTCCATCTCATAATCGAGTCGCTCTACCATGGGTGATGGACCTGATACGTTAGTCAATTCAGAACTACCCAATTGATCTCCAATGGGTAGATGACAATATTCTCGTCGAACTTCATCAGAAGATTGTTGAGCGGTACCAAGCGTACCTGTTGAGATATGTTGGCTACCTGATGGATCGTTGGCCATAGCATCCATACCTATTCTTTGAAATTCCTGATTTGATAGTTGGGCTACCGATGAGCTTTGTACGCTCCTTCCATGTTCTGGTAATGGCTGCTCAGATGGAACTTTTATCTTGGAATCAACAGCTGGTGTCTGCATTGCGGCGTCTGCTTCGGCCATGTCGTAATGCCTCATTACGGAATGCCACAATAAATCTAGTTAGACTAGCGCAACTAACACTGATAGATCAAAATCCTGCAAGAGACTCAATTGTTTTAAGATATTATACGTACATAGCTTACTTACGAATGGTTAGAAATTACATTAATAATGAATTGCTTAACTTCTCTGAGAATCTCGAATC
Source organism: Hyalella azteca (assembly GCF_000764305.2). NCBI lineage: Eukaryota > Metazoa > Arthropoda > Malacostraca > Amphipoda > Hyalellidae > Hyalella > Hyalella azteca. The sequence goes on along the minus strand of NW_025937404.1, from coordinate 386,829 downwards.
TGATGGTTTTAATGCAGCACTGGTTTGGTGCTGCATGCTGCGCGGCGTGCAGTATTAATGCTGCGTAGCATGCTCAGCTACTTCGGTGCTGCATGCTGCCGCATTTGCCGCTGCTGCACGCATTCAGAAATAGCAGCAGCACTTGGCAACCGCTAGCATTCAGCATACCTACTCCATTCCCTCACCCGGGCCCAAAAGTTCAAGTTATTCCTTTAATTTTTCCTCGTATGTAAGTAAGGCTGATCATGTACACACACGCTCATTAATGAAATACACATTTTTGCCTCTAATTTTAAAGCATACTTCATACATCTTTACTTACTTCCTAGCACGGCCACATATAGGAAACATATTGCAATGTATTCACCCAACGCGTCCACGTAAGGGAAACGTATGGTCATGTTGGTACCCATCATGGCCACATGTAGGAAAAATATAGTACCATTACTATACATATGATATAACTTATCTGATGGGGCGACTCTTTGGTTATAGAAAGAAGTCGTCTGAATCCTTAGTTAGGTGACTTCCTAAACTTCAGCTTCGAGAAACACGCTGAAGTAGTCTTTTAGCTGAAGTAGTGATGAGTAAGATTGGAAGAAAAATATTTATTTGAGATTACGAGTAAATATTCGGCAATGCGAGATTGTACGGTTATATAGTGCTCGGAAAATATTTATTTTGATTCGGGTTTGAAATAGGTGAGCGGATTAACCCAATATCACAATATAGAGCAGCGGATTAACCCGAAATTACCATATTGACTAGCGGATTAACAACCCGTTACCATGAAGTTCAGCAGAATAATCAGATATAACAATATAGATCTATAGAACATATGCGGTATTTTTTATGACACTTAACTCAAATTAAGACATAATCGTGAACGTACTCTTTTTCAATTCATATGATATAATACTTCATGTAATACTTTATTAAAACACAAATTTTTCAGTTGCAAAAACATCAGTCTAGACTCAAAGAAATGAGTGTAACGATGTCCAAACAGCGCCCTTTTTTTCGTGTATCTATCTGCAATCAGTGCCCATGCCTCTCTCAGCGTGTGTTGGGGATAATAATATGCGTTTAAAAATTACTTTTTCAAGACAACACTTCATAAGAGGCCTGTGTCTCCGATTTTCACATGTACAATGAATTTCTCATTTTGTTTTAAATATTAACAAAAGTATTTCAAATTATTTTTGTAATATTAAAAAATTAAATTTTTAATCATTTATTCTGCCAATTGATTCATGCCTTGTCTCCGAGTTTACGCTAGTGTGCAATATTTCAAATCGATTAGACTGCTAGAAGTGTGTTAAATATTGATTATAAGATATGTAGCAGACAACAAGAAGTGAAGTTAAAGAAAAGTGTTGTAAAAAGTGTCACAAGTTGACAATAAGGCTCATTCATTTCTGTGAGTGCACTTTTAGTTTTAGTGGTTCACCATGCAACCGTGTATTAAGCTACGCGGTACGGAGTGTAGCGGCTACAGCACATATCTCTGCCATACGTTACATGAGCCTGCCGGCAGGGTACATACCCTCACATGTCCATGACCCTCTCGTGTCTATGACCCTCACGTGTCTATGACCCTCACGAGCCCACGATCAACTGCGGCGCATCTTCGTCATGGGTCTTCCCTCCCGAGGGCCAGTAATAGACATTGGGCAGCTGGCACCCCGCCCGACCCTCAACACAGCATGCAGCACCCCGCCCGACTCTTGGCACTACAGGCAGCACCCCGCCCGACTCTCGGCTCGACCCTACATGGATATCTATCTAGGATAGGTTAGATGCTTGTTACTGATTCGCTCGCCCAAATATTTTTTCGGCTTTTGCTTCTATACTTCCTTCATATACTTTATATGAAGGATTTTCACATACTTCATATACTTTTATCTTCAAAAATTCATAACTATGAAGAAAATGAAAATATGAAAACGTTTGCTTGTGCGTACTTCATAGCATCGACATCTTAACTTGTGTTAACGTAACCTCAGCTACCCATTTCAAGAAACGGCGGTTCGTTACCATCATTTGTAAAATGAAAGATAAGATTCCAAACTATTGGTGAATTAATTTTTTCAATCGTAGAGCGTCAAAGTGGATGGTTTCTTACTGGGGTCTCGCTAGATCTTTATACTTGAAGTGTATTCTTCATCGGTATCCCTCCTAATAGGCGAAGTAAAAACCGATCTTCTTTTTTAAGGTCTTGTTATCAGTATGGTACGATAAATACCTCATTCTTTCGTATAATTTTTTCACAGAAGCATCATTTCAACCTTGTAATAAGTGTCTCATTTATTATTATGGTAGATTGGGTCTTTCGTACCTTGATGTTCGAATAAATCAAAAGATCTAAATCGAAGCTATGGTAAAGCAAGGAGGATGTGTGTGGGAAAGCTCGCTAAATATTAGATTTTCCCGCTAAAATTGTCACGTTAGGTTAAGCGCGCTGGAATCTGAGTTCACTGCTTGTCGAGCCCTGAAGACACGCGCGTCTTGTACGCTCTTCGTTTCCAGTCAGCGTTGCTTTGCTGTACTGCGGTTTGCACCCTGCGTCATGTGAATTAATACTGGTATTTTTCGCAACTGTTGTCTTAGCCATACTATACTGACTTGTGAGTTGTGTTTAATTGGTTTAGGTGGGGCGCAATTATGGATGTGAATTAGATGTAAGTTGTTGGCCTCTAAAGTCTAAAGTCTGACTAAACGGTTTCCGTTTACCAGCTAGTCATTTCGCTAGCCAGTCATGGTTTTCTATTAGTTTATATTTTGTCAGCACCACAACAGTCTGCTCGCTATAACTCCCTAGCGCGGCAGTACCTGTAGCCTGATGCTGACTGTCACTTTTATTCAAGGTACGCCGGTAGGACTGCGAGGTTTTCCTGACCAGTTCACCTCCGGAGCCTTTGCATAGTTCTACCGGTAGTTGTGACTAGAGATTGGCAGCACAACGTGCCTGCTTCAATCGTGGGCTGATTCACCACGTCACCGTCAGGGGCCACTTCAACCTCGGGAATCTTAAACTTGCTTTAAGTTGAGTGGGGCACGTATGCGTGCTTCCATACCGTGTGTTGGTGTGCGAGCTCGTGAGAAGCCGACTAGGACAGTAGACTATTTAGTTTAGCATTCACTGTCACATGTAATCCAGCCTAGTATCCACTGTCCTTTCGTTTCTAATTTAGTTGATTGATAGTTTCTTTGACACATTCAGGTGTCTAATCTTAAGCAAGCAAGTTACAAGCTCGTTAACTCCCTAAATTATTGTTAATTCTATCCTTAATTATACTTGTTAAAGAAAAATAAATAGTCTTCGTCATTGTCCTTCCTTCCGACTAAGGCCTTAGAGGTTGCCCTGACAGGATGCTTTATTCCAAAATTATACAGAATGAGAATATTGTTTATTGAATTGAATATGCATTTTACGGGGGAACCATTAATCAAGGCACAATTAAAATTTTCATTCATTTTTATTTGTACAAAAACCTCAGTAGTATTTACACTTCCACTTTGACTGAATCCATACAACGTATATATCTGTCAACCTATTCTGGGAGCATTTTGTCTAAATAATATCGACGACATGTCAACAAAACATACGGTAATCACAATCTAAAAAAATACATAATAATTTACGATAAGAAAATCAGAACTCGAATTTTCAAAACTATTTTTTTCTTTCCATGGGAAGATATTGCTGTTTTTCTGTGCAACTTCTTCTTCTGCAAGGATTTGCAACTTCTTTTACATATTCTATAGATAAACTACTTCACCAGCCGCCATTTCACGCGTTTTTTCGATAACAAAATTATAAATAATCCATGAACAATACACAAGAAAATGCAAGGCAAATACCATCAAATTTACACCACTGACGACATCAACATGGCGTGTTTGAAGCATTCCGACATTTATTATGTAGAGAGCCAAGTTAGGATCCCCAGCAGGCATCTGACGTTGAAATAACGTTGATTGAACTCTTAATCAACGTCGTTTCCACGTCATTTGCCTGGAGAGGAAGGGTGGAATAGGTTATAGATGTAGTCAAGGTGAGATTGACTTGAATCACCGAAACAAACTCAGTGTATAAAAGAACTGTTATATCCACTATATAACACAACTATTATATAATATTGAGGGTGAAGTTGCCTTGAGCTTTAGGACATCATTTTTGACTATTATTACTGAAGGTAAAAATTTTTAATCCAGCACGAGGTCGCAGCTAAGTGAAAGTCTCTGGTAGGCTGGGCTGCGTCCAGGTAAGCTTTGCAGTCAGCAGAGCGTCGGTGTCCAGAGCATCCAGCAGCTGCACCTGCAATTAAGCGGTTGTGATATACCTTTAATATTACTGCCATCTACACCCGCAGTTACTGCCCTAAACACTTACAGTTACTGCAGTCAACACCTGCAGTAACTGCTTTGAAGGGGCTTGAATATATCGACGATAATGTGAAGGGGCATGAAGGGAAGGTTATGCAGATCATGTGGAGGGGGCATGAAGGGAAGGTTATGCAGATCATTTGAAGGGGCATGAAGGGAAGGTTATGCAGATCATATGGAACGGGGCGTGAATGAAGGGTGATGGAGGTCATATGAAATGTATCTACAGCTTGCATTGTTATAAACTTGATAAACTTGAAATATTATGCATCATTTACTAAAAATTTGGTACGGTAATGGGAGTTCAGTAAAAATTGTTGTGAACCTGATGTCAGTGACTTGGTGAAACTCGCTAAATACACACAGCAGCATATATCTCATGAGTGATTTGTGAGTTTAGTTATAAAAGCCACTATTGATTTTCTAAAACAGTTACAAACTGATACGTATTTTTTATATTGCGGCCCTGGGACCCACGTCACTACCTGCTGCCTGATGTAGCTGACGAGGGACTCCAGGCAGCGAGGATCAGCCTGAGGCTCAGCAATGTTTTCCAGCACCTTACTCGTCTGGGTGTCTTGTTCTTCCCCAGCCTCATTATCTCTGTTGGGGAATAAACAGTTAACAAAAATATGAAAAATTGCTTAAATAATTAATGAGCAACTTTCTGCTTCATTAGGACAGGTTAATTAGGAAATTATAAATACCAGTGAAAAAAACAGGGGTAAATTCAAATATCACTTAGACTGGGAATTAGATGAAATGATTTTAAAGAAACGCAATTTACTTATTTTGTGTTGTTTGGTTTTTATATTATTTTACTTATAATTTGAACATGGGTCCCTATATTCTAACATCAGGTCTTGCCACTCACAGCATGATTTAAAATTAAAATAACAATCCTTACGTACTTTTAATCTCAAATTTACAGAGTTCATGTAATCCATCCTAAAAAGTATATATTTTATATATACTACAATATGAAAGTATGTTTTAGATTCTCACATTAAACGTCTCACAAGTCTCCGCCACACGGCTCCTGCCAGGTCTCGGTCGCTCCCAAGCAGACCCTCATCATAGCTCACAAGTGATGTCTGTAAGTGCGAGTTCATATCTTCTAGGTCAGCTCTCTTGCTGGTAGACCGCACCTGAGGCATAAATTCTATTATATCAAATCTTTTCCACAAATCAAAGACCAAAAATTCAGTTCATATTAGGTAACTAAAATTTAAACTTTTTGATTCTTTGAATCAATTTCAACTATTTAAAATTTTTTCATTATATTAAACTTAGCTACTTGGGTCACTATTTCAATAAATTTATTTTTACCTTTTAAATCACAACATGAGAAAAAAAACATTTTCATGATTACATCTAAATACTGATTCTTCAAATTTCATCATAGTCATAAACTATCAATATTCAACATTTTGTGAAGATCAGATGAAACAAGGAGGTTTTAAAATGAAAATTCAAATTATTGTGATGATTGTCCCCAACAATAATACTAAAATTATCCAATTGTTCCCAAAAGTCTTATAACTTTCAACCTCAATATTATAACTTATGTCTACCAAAAGTTAAGCAAGCAACTGACACCCAAATCCTTGATTTTGGCATTAGTGTCATCCCATAGTGCAGAGATGAGGGCATTTCTTGCTGTCTTGCCATCCTCTCCCTCAGCCATTAGCCTCACTGAGACTAGCCACACCTGCAGCTCCATGACCAGGAACCAGGAGAATAATGTGTCTTGAAGAGACAGCACTGAAAAACACAGTAATTTTAGTGCCATCCTCTCCCTCAGCCATTAGCCTCACTGAGACTAGCCACACCTGCAGCTCCATGACCAGGAACCAGGAGAACAATGTGTCTTGAAGAGACAGCACTGAAAAACACAGTAATTTTAGTGCCATCCTCTCCCTCAGCCATTAACCTCACTGAGACTAGCCACACCTGCAGCTCCATGACCAGGAACCAGGAGAACAATGTGTCTTGAAGAGACAGCACTGAAGAATGCAGTTATTTTAGAATAAATATCAAGAATTTACACTAAGAATGAGTAATTGTGGATTGACCCTAGAAAAAACGATTCAATTGTAAAATTCAACAAATTATGTGATAATTTTTCTATTTCTTTTGCATGGAAAAACTGAAACAATGGAAGTTGTTGTTGTTTCAGTTCCATGGAACTGAAACAACTTATGATTTAATACTTGAAAAGGTGTGTTGGAATATAGCTTAAGAAAAGGACTGTTTCATCAATGTATAGTTTAAAATATTCATCAATCAAACAGAAGTGGAAGTTGACACTTTATCATTATAAATGTATGTGTCAATACAACACCTTATTTGTAACTAAAAAGGGAAAATTTTGAAAATACAGCATATTTTCAAACAGAAAACTAAACTGACAAACTTGTACAGTTCTTATCCTATAAAATTTAGAATCAATAGTTTTTTCTTAGGTTGTCAGTTCTTAATACTTAGGTTTTAATATTTTTCAAATATATATTTATATTTAGATTTTCACTAATCATTGCTTTGCATTCTATATAACTTTTTAAACTGATGATGAAGCTGGAGTCCGAAACATTTACAATGATGATAAGGTGAATTTAGATTGCATTCAAACTTTTGCAGATGTAGGATTTTATTTTAGAGTATAAACCTATAAAATAGTGAACTAAGAAAACCCACCTTTAAAAAACAGAAGAATATCTGTATTTTGGGAGATGTTTGAGTAAAGATCATAGCCACATCTGAGGAGCATACTTTGAGATCTCTTTTTGCTTGAAAATATCTTTGACAAAAATCCTTTTCCATCCTTGAACTGGTCAGGTGACTTGGAAAACAAATGATTGGAGCTGCTGTGGAAAGTACGCTCACATTGAGACACATGTGCCTGTAGATTGCATAAAGCAGTGCCACAACCTAGTGGGTAATTTTGAAATTTTGCTACCAGATTTTTATTATGGTTTAAAAGAAGACATGTTGAATTAAATAAAATAGATGCATATGCTTCAGTTGGAGTGAAGTAGAAATTGGAAGGAAATGTTCTTAGTTTCATCCTTGAAAAGTTCATATTGTTGGCTTTCTAATTATCACTCTTTCAGAAAGATGTAAGCTCAATAATCACGTGAATCTAAGCAATCAAACTTCATGATTTATGATTGTCAATAGAACCATATTTTTGGTACTGTAAGTAAAAAAAATTTATTAAGTACCTGGAAATGTTCATGCACAGCAGCATTAGTCATAACTCAACTATTGGAAGTACGGTAGTAATAATAACAATAATAAATGTAAGAACCTATTTAGGTACCGGTACCCCAAAAGGATAAAATTGATTGGTCATTTCACAGGTAATTTTTTAATGCTGCTGGCAAAAATGTGCCATATTAATATTTTTTTGCAGGAGAAATGGGCAAAGGGATATTTATACAATTCTGAACTTATTAGCAATCATAAGCATTTTTAGCGCATTTTCTCATTTATGGAAAAAATGCACTATTGTGCTCGCCATGTCCATCCGTCCGTCCGTCTGTCTGTCTGTCCATGAACTCAAGTTTTCGTCGATGAGAAAATGCGCTCTCTGTCACTCACTGCAGTGAGTACTGAGTTATATTTTTTTCTTATTCATTCTAATCCAAAACAGGCTGGAAAAATCCTATTTTTGTCTGAAATATCATGGCTCTAATATCATATAATTTCAGTGGGTATGAAATCTTGCAGCTCAAAAGTCATAAATTTTTGCTTGATTGAAAAATTCATGGTTTGCTTTTTGCAAACATGTCATTTCATAACATTTTTCACATCCGCAATTCACATTACTTTACCATTCCCGCAAAAACATCCTGCAGAATGTAACCATCATAATGTAAACAAGTCAAGCTAAACTTTTTGTTGAGGTCATTTCAGACTGCATTAACATATTTTCAGCTTACAGTAAAGGCAAATGTTATTGTTGTTGCCGTTTGACTGTATTAAGAGTTAAATTAGAGACTTGGGATGCATGGATTTTGTAAATAAATTTGAACCTTGTAAATGGTTTTTCATGGCTGAGATATAGAATTCATGGCTTGAAAAAATGAAATCACGGCTAGAAGAAATGGAATCATGGCTGGCAAATCCATACAACCACAGCTCAAGAAATTTAGTTGCAGCTCACCAAGTAGATATATTCCATGCTTGATCCAAAATAGGCTTTGTTTTTGTTTGTTTTAATCTTAGGATTCAACAAGTCTTACTTTATTTAGCCTATTTATAATCTAAACTATGCAATTTAATGAATTCCTATAGCTAAACATGATTCAATTTCAATTGAGTTTTTTATATTTTAAAAATAAAATTCAAAAAATTAATTTTTTATTATTTGATAATAAAATTGGAAATTAATTGTACATGTGTAAAAGTAATTTTTAAATGCATATTATTTCACTTGCAGTTGATGAAAATCACCTATAAATATTCATTTTCACCCATTAATACAGAAAATCTAAAATCTCTGCCTGACTTTTTTACATTGGGGCATCAGCCATCAGATCTGGATGCGGAGCAGCGGACAAAGCACTAGCTAGGCCTAATAGCTAGCAGCAGCCAGCTGACTGGGTGCCAGTAATTCACAGATTTGCAGTCACACTCACAAGTGACCACAACTCAGCAACAAAAAGTTTCTAGATGCAGCCCCGCCACACCACTCTCCCTCAGCTAATTACACTAATCCGTAGGCTAATTAGATATTTTCCCCATTTTTTGGAGCTGCAAAATTCCTGCTAGATGAATTATATAGTTTGTATCTCATTCAGACTCATTGTAAAACAAGGGTGCAAAAACTTATATAAAAATTTCAATCCTGACTGCTGAGCCTGCCTGCCCCAATTCCAAACACCATAGCCATAGGCCCTAGCCCCTAAGAGGCTAAGTGCCTAAGCCTAACCACAACCAGTAACCTGGAATTTTCAATTTGGATCTCCTTAAAATCCAAAATCAGCCAAATCAAGTACTAGATTCTGTTAATCTGTTATAATTGTCAAGCAAAGCCAATGCAAATGGGCAGCAAAAGGCCCATAAAGCATTGAAAGCAAAGGCTGCAAAGTGCAAAGATAACTCTCTGCGCCAATCTTGGTACTCTGAACTTTAACCACTGGGCCACCCTGCCACACAATCAAAATGGGGATTGGGGTACATTATGTTATTAACTTAAGTATTGTGATGGGGTTATGTTATGTTTCGAAAGTAGCAAGTAGGCCTAGCAACATTCATTTTCAAGTAAAGAGAAACATTGAATAGTGAATTTTGTTGGACAAAAGTACATAATACACATACACGTAAATACAAATAGGATACAACACAAAAATGTCGAGACAGAAAGTCCTCCACAAACAATATCAATTTTACTTTGCCTAAAAAAGAAGAGTTCTCAGTTCAGAACAAATTCTCCAACGAAGTCTTCTTCTTCTTCTATTTGTAGTTGAAGGAGCTCTGGAGACGCGTCCAAGGTAGCCCCTCGACAGGACGGTGATTTACGGGGGTTGCGTAACTGTGGGCAAAAATTCAGAGATAAGACACTTCAGAGTGCAGAGTTACTACGAGAATATTGCTACTGGAAAGGGCAAATGCTGCATTTAAATGAATGAGGTTTTGTAGAGCACTTGTTGATGGAATGTGGGACGTATGAGAGAGAGCGTCAGTCTATGATTGAGGTGATTCTGAATGAGAGAGGTGAGACTAACGAGGTGGGGCATGAGAGAACAAACGATGAGTGGATGGCAATAATTACGGGTCTGTCTGAGGGAGCAACTGCGGCTGTTTGAGAGTGTGAAGAGATATTTGGAAAACGTGTGGAGGATGAGGGAGAGGAGGAGGATGATAAGAGTGGAGTCTTGAGGAATGGAGGGTTGAGAGAGGGGAGGGTGGGAAGACGTGTGAACGTGCCGAATTGTTTTGGTACGTGGTTTTAATTTTTTTGCAATTGTCAAATTTTTATATTTTTTCTTAGGACAGCTGTGAATATGGTATATTTGAACTTTTTTGTTAACATAAGAGTGTGAACTTTTAATTTTTTTGATGCTAGTAAAAGTTTTTTAGGCAGCGTGTATGACCGATTTAAAGGTCGTGACCGTAGGTCACCACGCACCCCAATTCCAATTCCAAATAGTTCGTCATTACTCAGCGTAAATGGCTTTTCATTAAAAATTACCTGGCAACGCATCTTTAAAATGGCCGGCGATGCTTTGGGCTTAAAAATCCATATATTGGCGACGCTGCATCCACCCTCTGCATAGTGGGCAGCGCGATCTGCTGTCTCATTGCCGGATATTCCTTTATGTCCAGGAATGTATTGGATATATACTTCATGAGAGGAGGTTAAAGACATAATTTTGCTCTGAATTAGAAATATTAGGTTAAGGTAGCATGAGGGCTGTCTATTTCTTATGAGATGAATGGATGCTTGTGAATCAGTGAGTATAACAATTTTTTCTGTTGTGAGATTATTCTGAGACCAATGCAAGGCTTCTCGAATGGCAAAAAGCTCCGACTCTATTACTTCTACCTCCGGACGGAGCTTCCAGCTCAGTAGAACACCTTTGGATGGGATGAACAGTGCCGCGGATGTGGAGGGTGTGGGGGTTTTGATCTGCGACGCATCCGTGTAGATTGCTGTTGAGCATAGTGGCAAACCAGAGCTTTTTTAGAATCAGTTCATTTTTAATTTCTTCATTTACTCAAAATTTAAACCAATTTCTTAAGTATGATAATGCTGGTATCCAGGATACTTTACTGGTCTACTTATAGGACTCAAAAATGAACTTGAAGGAGAGTCTAAAAAACTCTCTGCTTTGCCACTATGCTGTTGAGTAAGAAATTTTGAGTTAGTCTGAGTCATATCAGTCTATCAGAGAAAATTTGTACAGCAGCATCAGAAGAGGTAACTGACACTGTAGCCAAACAAAATTGGTCCAAAAAGTACTTGTCTACAAGTACATTGAACCAAGGAGGCAATGGGGACACCAGAGGAGATGCAAGGATTGCAACTTGCAAGCATATGCGGCACATGGATCTGCAAGGTGGACATGATGGCACCATTGGCACGTGCATGAGAGATAAAACTTATTGGTTGGCATAGTGCTCTGTGTCTGTTAGGTAAGCATGGGGGAACATTTTGGTGAAACAATTCAGTTACTATTGGGCAACGGGGCAATTGTATCAGGCGAAAGTAATCACTCACCAGTCCACCACCGCACCAATACCGGATCGCGTCAAACCTTTTTCCATTAAAAAACGTTAATTGTATTAATTTGTATATTGTAAGAGAACAAAAATGCCACTCTTCACCCAACCAAAATATCGATCCTGCTAAAATACAAAACCTTAATATGCCGAAACCAACCGACATCAATCGTCCAAGGCTGAAGGCTCCACTCCATCCTCCAAGGGCGTCTGGCCGTCTGCACTCACTCAGTCACTCTGCAGTCTGCACTAGTTCCAGTAAGCTGGAATGCAGGATGAGGAACAAATCATTCAAATGCACGTAGATGTTGGAGGCGGAGGGGAGCGCAGCCGTGCACCACCAATTTTGTGCACCAATAAGCCCTGAATCGTCAGAATCGAACGCCTTGGATCTCTCCGGACCAACACCAATCAGCCGTGCCCGTGCGGGCCGTGCACCACTCGGCTTTCTCCTCTTCCGGCCTTGACCATCACCTGCCGTGCACCACCAGGCCGCGGACCGAATATGACTTCCAGGCATCGTGAAATTACGTAACTTTACGTTCACCGCATCTGAGGTTAGGTTTCAGATAGCGTAGTTCTGTTCCAAAATTTATCGTCCTTCGACAAGTGGCCGTTCGACCGAGGGCTGGTTCGACCCACGGCCTAGATACGGACGGCTTGAAGTGTTATAGGCTACGTTCCGGAAGGCAGGAATCATGATAGTCCATTACATCCAGGGCAATGGTGGTCTTCGGCAGGCGACCCAATGTGGAGGGAGTAAATGAGCAGCCCATGAGCAAGAAAATCCGCAAAATTTGGATCCGTCCTTCGTAGTTGCCAGTAAAGAAGAAGAAGCCAGGTAAAGAAGGAAAGAAGAAGGAAGTTGAAAAAATTGTGTTAATGAGCATTTTTTAGCACTATTTTGTGATAATTACTATCCAAATCTTCCACCAGGGATTGGTTACTCTGGGCGCTTGCAAATAAAACAATTTAACATCGCGACATTAAATCGTTTGGGTGCTTCAGGATAAATCACTCATTATAAATATTTTTGAATTTTAAAACCATTGAGGTTTTTATGTTCATAGAAATTACATTTATTTGTAAAAAATTACATCATCATCATGTTCAATATAACAAACACTGACTTAAAATATATATTTCTACGAGTGGAAAACTTACTACGGTACCGGTGAATATATTATGGGGCAAACTTTTTTGAACATAAACATTTATATGTATAATGATATTTAAATACATATATAATGTGTATAATTCTAATATAATCCCTGTGAATATTATTATTATAAATCATAATTTGATGTAAATAACTGCGGTGCATTAAAGTTTTCTGGCTTAAATTGCATATATAACTTCGCATTTCCGTTAATAAAATTTACGACTTGTAGCCGGCACGAAATGTTCCGACGACACCGAGCAGGAATGGGAGTAAATTTTTTAATGGGAGTAAATTTCAACTCCTACTTATTCTTCATAAAACATTCCATGTTTTTTTAGAAAAGATTCCAAGTAAATATAATGGGGAATAGTTCTGTTTACTAATAATTTGGGAAAATAGATGCATGACTCTACTTTTCAAATACTTTCCATGCTTGCGACCAATAATTGTGATATCTTAATTAACAACAATAATTTACCCAATCCATTAAGAAATGAATAGTCAATAATACTCTGATGAATTCTAACATATACCTTGAGTTCTATGATCGCTGGTTCATGTTTTTATACACATTTATCCTTTGTCAAATGTCTATTTTTATAACTGAATCTGTGACTTTTAAGTGTACACTTGTACACTTATGCTAATCAAGAGCTTGTACAGTAACTTTGTAGTCAATTGACAGCATAGGAACACTCGCACGTAATTCAAAGTTATCTGTAGACAAATAGTAATTTTCATGATTAAATTTTCCTCGTTTTCTGATGTAAAGGAACGGGATATTTTGTAAAGTAAATAATTTAATGTTCATTCACGAATTTTGATTTGTATCGCTCTGGTTTACGGCTAGAATTAATATGCATTCGACAAAAACAATATCAGTGAGCTTCATTTCTAATTCATTCGTATTCAGCTCCACTTTCACCAATATTATATATTTCAAGCCTCTAAACCTTTTTAAACAATAAATAATAAAACACATTTCTCATGAGAATTTCATTCCCACACGTGACCTGGAAAACCGCACGAACTGCCGGTGCATGGGTCTCACTGAGACGTTAGGAACTCTCAATTATTATCATTTTTTTAGAGCTGTAACAGCGCTACTTTGAAATGTAGCGGCCGCTACCGCTACAAATTGCTTAAATGTGGTGCTGCTACCGCTACTGAAAATGTAGCGGCCGCTAGTAGCGGCCGCTATACATGTAGCGCGCTACTGCCCACCTCTGTTAACAACTAACATGTTGACACTAGCAGCAGGCTGAGGTTGATAACATTACACCGAAATTTTTCGTATAGTTTTATTCTGTAATCTATATTATGTAAGTCTCATGCTGGCTTTTAAATAATATTTAATACTATTAAGTAAAATCTAGAGGCTTTATCTATAAATAATAAATGTAGCGGTAGCGCTGTAGCGGCAAAACCTTGTATCGCTACTTAAATATGTATGTAGCGGGCGCTACCGCTACCTTATGACCTTATGATGAGTTTAGGACGTCGTAGTCCACGGTCACGCTGATGCGCCGCCTTCGTCGTCCTCCGTCTCCGAGTCTTCGTCGGATGTAACGTTGGACGTATTCCGTCTATTTGCTACCGCTACAATTACTTGAATTAAGCGCCGCTACCGCTACTAAAAATGTAGCTGCTGCTAGTAGCGGTCGCTACATGTAGCGCGCTTATGCCCACCTCTGCCTATTAGCTGGACTTAGTGAACTTTTTAATTAAATAATACTATTTAATATGCATCCGAAAATTGCAATGTTTCCTTTATTGGGTCTCATTTGTCATGAAATCATCTGTGCTTGACTTTCTGACATCATCACTGTACCAGTTAAAAAAAAGCTCTCAAGTTATTCGAACAGTTTTGACCAAGCATATGGTAGCGTTCGAATGTTACGCGGCAGAAATTTCGAGCATTAAATCTTAGGCGGAGCTGAATGAAGAGTCATCGCGTGAGATAAGGTTTGTGCAGCGATTGAGCGGCCAGCTGAATCAAATTATCATAGAAAACGAGTCACTCTTCTTTGTTGATTAGGAGTAACCAATGAGCGAGCAACTCTTAATTAGAAACCATTGATGCCGGGGAGGAAGAGTGCGCCCGTGCGAGCCGTGTTCACTCCGCGGCCGCAACTCGAATTATCGACATAAAAACTGCAAATCCAGAGGTCGTATACGTGTGTATTTCTTATAATGTTCACACGTATCATTTAGACACACGTTCAAATAAAGAAATTCTTTATATGTAATTTCCTCAGGTATTCCTCTTATATATAATTACGACATTATGTGATTTAAATTCCGTATCGATAACCAAAGCATCGGGCGAGTGGTGTTTTATGTGAACGCGGCTGGTGGGGATCAGCGTGTCGAAGTGGTATGGAAGCAAGCCAGGCCTCACGCTGAGCTACAGACATCCTACAGATAACGTTTAAATGATTCAAAAGTGCAAATTAGACTCCAGAAGACCGGCCAGTTGGTTTAATTATCCCCGGAGTGGTTCACTATAATGCCATTGGTGCCGGCTTCATGCCTGTGATGCATCGGCAACTTGTTGGTATTGCTAAATTATCTGCGGTGGTAATGAAGCCTTATTTGCCGTCTAACGAGGTCGTGCATTTTATCTTGGTGAATAAAAGCAGTTTGAATGGCATTTGCCCTCAAGATTTATGTCAAGTAAACTACTTTGTTTTGTTTGGGGCTGCTACTTTTCTCGATTCGTCTTCCATGACAATTTTGATGAGACATCTGATACGGTTTCAATGCTCTAATTATGTAGTCGAAAAAAGTAAGAGATAGGAAAAGTAACAAGCTCATTAAGGCTTCCGATCAATTCTTCTTTGTTTACTGAAACAAAGGTCTGAAGACCTAACAACCATAATAAATATATTTAAATTGGTTCATGTCAAAAGTATCACTAATCTAATGACCATCTTGACGTACAGTATATCTTTTACGCCCGAACTATGGTATCAGGGTTTCTATACACTATACTGTTGAGCAGCATCTGTTTCCCCATAGATCAGGGTATCTATACTGTTGAGTAACATCTGTTCCCCATAGATTAGGGTATCTATACTGTTCAGCAGCATCTGTTGCTCCATAGATCAGAGTAACTATACTGTTGAGTAACATCTGTTCCCTATATATATCAGGGTATCTATACGGTTCAGCAGCATCTGTTGCTCCATGCATAGATCAGGGTATCTATACTGTTGAGCAGCATCTGTTACCCCATAGGTCAGGGTATCTATACTGTTGAGCAGCATATGTGTTAACTATTAGCGGTTAACAGATGCTGTTTAAATTTTTTGTAATATCTTACCACTTTGAGGCTTACCATTCCGTCAACGCTCTTTTCGCCCCTCGTACAACTAAAGCTACACACATGCCAGTAATTTATATAACATATAGCATTTTATTTTATTCAATGCGCTTATAAATTGACGCATAAAATACGTGTAATATCTCAATTTGACGTTGATCCAAGCCAAGGGGACCAGATGAGTCACGAATGGCAGCAGTTGCCGTATTTCATAGTGCTTCATGATAAACATTTCTTGAGGTAGAAATATTTAATTAAATATCGGGAACGTTATTGTCGTCTATCGCTTGTGGCACCCATAGCACAATTTAGAAATTCCCGCCATTAATTGACAGAAAACTCAGTGAACGAATAAGCTATATTTACCGTTTTCATTGAATGGTTTCATATTTTTCTGTGTGTGACTGGTCTTTATAAACTTCTCTATCAAGAAGACCGGCCAATCAATATCAATTTCTAGTATGTGGAACAATTCTTTTATTATTCAAAAAGTGAGATTTACCTATTACCAATAATTGCTTAGATGTTGTGTTGTAAAATGCAGGAGGCAATTTGATAGCTTTATTTATTTCTCAGTATTCCTTGCCTATTACGTCATCGAAATGAAAACTCGTTCTGAAATTTTTAAAGAGCCAGTTTCCCTAACAATAACACAACCTTGCTCTAGTTTCAAGATCAAATTTCTACTATACACCCTGAACAACAAAATAAAACATCATATTTTTTATTTAATAAAAAAATTCTATCTCATACTCCAGATTAAAACATCAATGCGTCTGTTATGCAGAAGATCGCTGGGCTTATCATTATCTCGGCAGCAGAATTTACTAGCGACTTCACAAGCCAATCTTCCATATTAGCGAGAAAATGTTTGCCGCTGCGTGATGTATCAGCAGGTGTTGTTTATGGCGGCATTTTGGGGCCATCGATAGCTGTGTGGCGGGTGGTTTCATGATCCATAATGCTCTGTCATTACGCATCGTACATCAGGCAGCCGTCCTAGGAGTAGCGCTCAACCTCATCACTATGTAGAAGTGCCGCTCATGGATGTCTGTGTTTGCAAGTTTGACCGCGGAACCTCGGATAACACGGAAAATTTTCCTAATTTTGCTCTAAAGTTTGCCCTCAACACATTAGTCAAGCAGTTCGAACACGGGCATTCTACCGTAGAAGCAAGTCGATATTCTGAAATCGACTACGGAAAGTATTAGCGAATTTTTTGTTACTACGAACTGCTCATACCAGTGGTCGAATATTGTAGGCTCGGTGATCAACTTGTCTGAAAAAAATTTCTTCTACGCAAGTCACTCAATGGCATCCAAGTAAAAAACATTACATTTGTATACAGTTTAGACTTTATAAAATTTGAGTTATTATGTGAATAAAAAAATATCACTTCAATAATCAAATCCGGAGCAGTTTACACGCCTAGTGTAGCGGAGTGAGGCGCTGTCTTGCGCCGCTTACACGCCTCGTGTGTAGCATTGGTGGCGTGTAGCGGAGTGAGGCGCTGTCTTGCGCAGCTTACACGCCTCGTGTGTAGCATTGGTGGCGTGTAGCGAAGTCAGGCGCTGTCTTGCGCAGCTTACACGCCTCGTGTGTAGCATTGGTGGCGTGTAGCGGAGTGAGGCGCTGTCTTGCGCAGCTTACATGCTTCGTCTGTCGAAGGATTGATGGTTTTGTGCCCGCGGTCATGAAGCAAAACATGTCTTAAGTGCGCCCCTTGACTTTAAATACATCTTTCTTCGGTAGAGTCACTTGAAAAAAATCTTCTTTTTAACTTGTCTCTTTACACGAAATTCTCATTCCAATGCAAAAAAAAAAATAAACTTATATATTCTTGGTTAAAAACCAGTTTAAATGAAATACTTCAGAGTAATAAATGTGAATGCAGGTCCTATGTGTCACGGCGGCAGCTCGCTTGGCCCAAGTGGTATCAGGTTTAAACAAAGCAGGTGTTGGTACCAGTGTGACTTTATTTAATTCTGGTAGTTTATCGGCAACCTAAAACGTAATATGCAAAATAACAAGAAATGATTTACAATTTGACGTATTCTTTACAAATTCAAATGATATCGAATTGATGAATTTGACATTAGATTCATGAAAATTTTACGAGTAACAATGGCTGAACTATGTACTATGCATGGCATATGCTATGGCTATGTACTATGCAATGTATATCACCCAATGTCCAGATGCGAGTATTTTATATCGTAAGTGAATCGTTAACACTGAAATTTAGAGCAAAATAAATTGACTACATAAATGATCGAATGGTCACTGAATTAAAACTTACGAGAACTGCGGCTCCAAATAGCCTGACCAAGCAGTATGATAGGGCCGGGTGAAGCGGAACACAGCCGGCTAGCAAGGGCAGAGTGATAATGAATGACACCACGACGGAAACTAAGTTGTCGTTTAAACGGAAGTAACAAAGCTTTTAGATATTATTATTATCATGCAACGAAAATAATAAAAACTGAACAATGGGATAAATCAATCCCTACCGATAGCTGTTAATAATTTAATCAATCAACTTGAGAATATCGCGGGCGGGTCACATATGACACTCAAAATCCTGATAGAGATTGCACGCACTGTACATCCGTGAAAGGCTTTAGAAAAAACTCAACCATTACGATTTCCTGCCCACTTGACCAAGTGTGCAGGAACACGAATGGACGAGTATTTGCAGAAGAATATTTTGAAAATATATTGTTGACCTTAAAGTCTGAAATTGTCGTCAATCGTATTTTTTATACGATGTGCTATTCCAATGGCGTCTGTTACGAGAGCTTACTTCATATAAGATATATTTTTTGAATCGATAGTATACCATTCAATTCAAGTTTTTGAAGGGGCGCATGAATATGATGATAACATTTATTGGTTCTTGTTAGATATTTACAAGAATTATATGCGCAGACCGATCGAGGCTTTCTGCTCGTTGTGTAGAAGAGCTTCATTTTTCAGTGAATATTCATTAATCCGATCACAAGAAAGGCGCTAAGATCAGCTTTCTCTGCGTGTCGAACTCTCCACCAATATTCGCGGCTTCTCACTGAGAGCTTCCCTCGAATCTTGAAATTCTTGGAAATCGTTATGCTCCTTGTACGCGGAAGAAAGTTGTCTATTTTTATTTTTACTTGACTGTTCTTAGAGAGTGTTGCTCTACGGTAGAATATCTGCAATCTAGGCTATTGGGATAACCACAAAATATGTTTATGCAGATTTATAGGTCTGAAAAAGAAGCGTCAATGTAACAGTTTTATTTGATATGATCTCTCCCTGCATGGCTGTGCTATGCGCCGCACTGCCGTCCTTAATTGTGCTTCAGTCATACATGACAGCGCACCTTAGCCTACTAGACTGATTAAGTGAAAATAAGTTAAGTAATACAATAATAACGTCTTAAATTGCTAAAGAAACCCATCAGTAGTTTGTAACCCAAAAATTCTGAGTAAAAGTTCACGCAAATGTAAAATCAGGAATTCAAAGTAAATAAAAATCACATAAAATTTAGCATAATTTTTTTTAAGTTCTAAACGCCAATCATATCGTAAGTCAGAAAGCTTTAAGAATATGACTGAAATAATTAATTGCATTTTTTTACTTTAATTTCTTGAATAATGTGCGATTTAAGCTTTCAAAAAATCTTCACGTGTGATAAATCTGTATTCATACCTAATGGCTCTATAAAATTTATCGCTCTGAAAATGATTGAAGTTTGTGTGTCAGTAATCAGTTCAGATCATGTGCATGAGCTTGTAGTATAGATGGCAGTTAGGCGATCAACAATCACATAACTTCATTGTAATCTTTGAAGGAAGTGACACGATAAACAATGCCTGCTGTTGCAGTGCCATCTGAGGTCAGCTGCAGGCCGCTGAGATGGCATGTCATATGCATTGCATCTGAGGTCAGCTGCAGGCCGCTGAGATGGCATGTCATGTGCATTGCATCTGAGGTCAGCTGCAGGCCGCTGAGATGGCATGTCATTCATCTGAGGTCAGCTGCAGGCCACAGAGATGGCATGTCATGCGACATCTGAGGTCAGCTGCAGGCCACAGAGATGGCATGTCATGCGACATCTGAGGTCAGCTGCAGGCCACAGAGATGGCATGTCATGTGGCATCTGAGGTCAGCTGCAGGCCGCTGAGATGGCATGTCATGCGGCATCTGAGGTCAGCTGCAGGCCGCTGAGCGGCACTTGGCGCAATCCATTGCTTTCCGCTCAACTAGCCTCAAAAAATCCGGCCTAATGAGCCGTTCATCTCAAAGTTCATGGATCCAAATCGAGTTTCAGCTTTCGCCTAAATCTCATGAGGGAAAATTTCTTCTGCTTATCGGTGGCCGACCCTCGGCCACCGATATTCCAGTGATAATTTTCAGACCGCTTAGGCCCTGCATGAAGAGGCCCGTTCATTTTATGCGTCTTGGTTACCGGCGTGCTGCGTTCCTGTAATTCATCATGGCGGCCGTCTTCATCATGGCGGCCGTCATTTGGGAATATGGCCACCAATGAAGACGGTCATCACGCGCCTCGCTGCGCCTCCTTCTCAAATCTCCCGGAAATAACGGCTAAATAACCTTAATTTTGTGTAATAATCCACGTACAGTCCTCTTGATGATCGTTATAGGCATTTCAATTAAATTTGAAGTTATTTTGGGCTGTGATGAAACAATTCTCCTCATCGTGCTATAATAACAATTATTTTGTCTAAAATTGGAGTTTAACAATAAAATTTTTGAAAATCACGGGCCAAATTTGTATTAGAAATATTGCATTAGATTTGAATGTATCATAAATGTCACAGATTGTTCAATAAAGAATGATTTTTCTTTATTTAATAAATGCTGAAATACTAATTTCTTTCAACAAGAGACGTTAAAAGGGATAATACTTGAGTAGGTGTTTGAATCTAATAAGACACTTGGTGGGTACCCATTTATGGCTCCGACGCTGCAGGATGCAATTCGCGGAGGCGGTTTTGCATGCAAATGATTCGTATTAAAATATAAAACCTAGATACCTGGATATGATACCACTTTATTTTACCCAATATTAAACTAACCTCTATAATATTACATCGCATAAGCTATAGCTTAAAACAAATTTACATTAGTTACGTGGTAATTGTTTGCTTTAGAAAGCAATGGTCTTCAACTTCAACTTCATCTAAATTGCCTCAGGATTGGCAAATGGAATTGGGCTCAGATAGATGAAACTTCATCCTGCAGGAAAAATCGTTTAAATGTTACTAGGCCCAGAGAAATACTTTCTGAAGTATTCGTGCCGAAAAGAATACATTACCGGTTTTTCATCTGTAATATATTGTGAGACGCAAAGCATTATTCGACGTTGATACATCGAACACGAAATTTTTCCGTACATTTTAACATGCATGTATTACAATACGAAATCTCCCGATTCTCGTATAATAGCATGGGTGCATGTTTACTTGTGTTGATCCACACAATTTTGTTGCATAAGTCCACGGTAACGTGCATTTGACCTCGACGTGCAGAATGCATAAGATGTGTTAACAAATCGCCCATAACTTTGCTCGGTATTTTACGCGCGACTTTCACACCTTGTGTGGGACAAATTAACACGCTATCCATCTGAGGTGACGAAGAGCTGGGCGTTATAGTCTCGTATCGTAAAGACCTGCAGCGATTAGATCTTCTTGATGATACTCATCCATCTGGGGGCTCCATTCACTCTAATTCGTAATGACTCCAGCTGACACACGATCGATAATAAAGATTCCGTACTAACGCTATTCCTACCAGGATTGAAAGACAAGTTGCGTTTCCATGAGTTAGATTGCATAGGAGAAACAAAGCACCCGACACCGCCATAAGTGGGCGCTCGCCGATCTGCATGAAGTTAATGGTTCGTGTCGAAAGACTTTAACTTTACGTAGTACGCCCAAAATTTCTGAACCTTAGAACAGCACAACGACCAAGCCGCGCCTCCTCGGGCTTATTTGTGGCTTTCATGCCAGCAATGTGGGTTTGATGCTCATGCAGAAATGACTCGAGCAGCGTGAGGCCATCAATCAATCAGTATTCAGTTCTTGATTATTAACAGATCACTTTCTGACATAAAACCCAGACTTACGTAAATTGTGGCTCATGCGATCACCTTAAGATTTGTATAATTTGTTGAAAAAGCTATTTTCCGCAAGCTGCAGCATCTTACTTCATACTTTTGTCAAATTAGAGTAAACGTGAATTATAAGTTTGTTAGGAACTTAGCTATGGCAGTTAGATGAAGGGCGCTCGTGGCACAACATACAAGAGATAATAACCAACCGTGGTTTAGTATCTTTAGCCTTGTTAAGTTGCTGCCAGCAAACTTATGTTGGATATTCCTCATAGGTCAAATATTTGAATCCAGAACCCGTGACTATAATAGACAAACAATCAAATAATTAATCTATGTCAACTGGTGTCAATCTGTACCATATAGAATCGATGTTTGTCAACCTGCTTCGTGAAGAAAGTTATTAAACTAGAAAGTCTGCTAGTTATAGATTCACTATTTAGTAAACGCAATTAATTAAGTAGGAACGATCACTTTAGACCTTCATGCGGTGTCTAGGCTGAGGCGGCAGCTGGCAGGCCCAACATTGTATCTTCTTATTTTTTAAATAACTTAAATTATAATAAGCTAAGCTTGAAATTAAGAAGCAAAATCACGTAGATTTTGAAATAGATTTATAACACTTGTAATGAGCTATGAGTATCTGGTGACTTGTATTGTCTGCTCGTGTCTGCTCGTGTCTGCTCGTGTCATGGTTTGCTCGTGAACATCATATACTAACAAGTGAAATACAAATATCTTTTAGTTGTATTTCCAATTCTCCAGTTTGTTCCATCTTGTGTCTGCGTACGGTTATCAATCCTAAACCATGATAGTATATATGCGCGCCTCATGAAGAGTCGTGGCATGGGCAGGGCCGTGATCGTCGGCCATTTCCACGGCTGTCTAACATCGCCCGAGGAGAGCGAGCTCGTGCATGATGAATCTGGAAAGCCGAGCAATTAGGGAAACAGTCCTCGATGTGTAGCGATCTCAACTGCACGGCCTGCGGCCTCTGCTAGGCAGCGACAGAGCCGCATTGTGCTCTCACAACAAAGCTCTATTATGAGCTACGAGTAATGATTGCCGGTGTGCAAACTGACGCAGACTGATCGCCGAACCTGCGCAGGAACCGACCGCCGCAAAACAGCCTTCCCAGTTTCTCGCCGTGCTGCTTTCGCATAAAAATTACGGAATCGTGAGTATGGTAATAGTGCAAGGGAAGATTTTCTTCCCATTCTAATTGAACGGTGATTAGAAACAATCCTGCTTTTAATCTTGAACTGGATGAATTTTTACGCTTACAGATTTTCTCTGGAACTATCGCTTGTACACAGAGTGGGAGCAAGTATTGTTGGGCGCTACTTGGATGATGCAGTTGCAGAACCGGCGTCGGGTTTGCTGCTTATGAAAGCTTCGAGTGTATTTTGTGTTCTGATGACAGCCCATAAATCGTACCTAGTGCATTTGGGTAGAAGGGCAATAGAAGGTCAATTTTTAGAACGAACTTTTGATGAAAAAGTATAATTTGGCGACTTGAATACTCTTCCGACTAGAAATGAATTCATTAATAGATCCATTCGGGAGAACTCGAGAGTTTTTTTTAACCTCTTAGACGCCAAGCTAATTTAATTCCATGTAAGGAATTATGTTAAACAGCTCTTTAATTTGTTTGTATTATAAATTGTACATTGATTTTGATAGTTTGTTCGTATTGCATCTTACGCGGAACAGCGACCATCTGATATCAGTTATGCACCGTAGGCTTGATACGACAGTATTGTCGCCAGACGACGACATGGTCAGTGCGACTGAGAGAGACGAGCAACGCTGGTGTTTTTGTGGCACTCTAATAGATGAAGGAGCTACAGTCAGCAACTCGAGGTGTTGTCTTAACCGCGGCCGCGCCAGTCACCACAAAAACTCGTTTCTTGAGTCTCTCTCTCTGCTATTAAATGGCATTCTAAAGTCGAAGATACGCACCCCGAAAAAAAGGATCGACGTTGCCTTCCGTTGTTCAGTCTTATTTTATTCTCGAACAAAGGCGTGTGCGGAGCGATTGAGAAAAGCGTGCTGTTGATGAGATTTCTGAATTAATCCTTGAAATTGAATGCCTATTTGTTCTTGTTTAACTTCAACATATTATAAGCAAGAAATGAAAGAAAGTTAAAGAAAGCAAGTAGCTGCAGTCAGTTCAAGAAATTAATGTTGCAATGCAGCAACACAAAAGAATTAGTTTCTATGTTAGCTCAAAACATTAGAAGATGCCACCCGCTCTGCATGGAGGCCAATGAATTAAGCACAACTCTTATTTCTTCAATTACGAGTATGCTTTTTTACCACACGCTCGTTTTTACGCTGCAGTTGAGGCATTTCGTGCCATGTTGAAGAATCGACAGAAATATTTCTAGTTTTAAATCTTCTCGTATGTTGAATTTGACTGCCCCAATGTGTTGGCTTGAAATTATGTTGGAAAGAACATCGATTATTTGGAGCACAAGATATCGCGTTTTCAATTCCTTAAACTATATTGGTATTCCTGAGTTTGATGAGAGAGTGTCCGAGAGATTGAATTCGAGAATTTTGTTCAGTCAGTATATAGAAAAGAAAGTTTTTTCGCAATGAAGAAGTGGACAATGTTCACTTGTACCGTTGAACCCAACGATCATTGCGCGTTCTGTTTCTAATGGTCTATAGAAATGTTGCCTGGGTCCTCAACTTGCAAAGCATAAGAAAGCTACACAATAAGTGAGCCCAAATAAAGTAGCATGATTGTCACATCTTTTTGGACCTCGTTGCGTCACTATCCAAAGGCCTCGAGCTACAAAAAATATTATTATTTCAATCTGTCTTTATTGTAGGTGCGGATTTTTTTCAAAATCGATGTGAACAACATTTGTCTTGAAGCCCTGAAAAGCCTATACAATTGAGTACAGCTTGTCACTTAAAACCAAATTAAATTATTATTTATAATATTCAATAGATAGGGAATGTATAAAACAGATAAACAGGCCTTTAACTGTTTATTGATGTAATAACAAATAAACATGGTTGATAATGAGGATTAAATATGAACTTAAAAAATATATGTATTATCTTTTGCACTTTTAACATCACTTCAAGAATCCGCAGTAATCAGCCAATACGCTATCAGAACGGATGAGATCGGATGGATTAATTGCGGATCGAGCTATGATTTTCGGGGACTATAGGCAAAGTTGCTAGCGTCTAACTTGCAAACTTTCTCTCGGAATTTGCTTAGTTATTTAATATTTACCGACAATTAATAATTTGCGATACAGTTTTCATTCCTAATCGTTTTTTAATTAGGCGCTGAATTCCCGTAGAGCGTTAGTGTTCCGAAGGTCACGTATATGGCCACTTTTCACTTTTCTTGCTTTTTGCAGGTTTTCAAACTTTCAAATTTTATTATTTGGATTTGCGAATGAAGAAGCTTTAAAATATCCATAAGGTATGAGTGCTATATTGATCTTCAAAGTGAACACATGAAGCTATTGGTTGTGTAGGGATTGCTTCAAAAATAATAAACCAATTTTAATATTTGAGAATGTTTAGAATAAATTATTGTTTATTTTGAATACATATGATAATTTCAGTCCGGAAATAATACCGATAATTAATAACTTATTGTTTTAAAAGGTTAATGAATGCGTATTGGGGAAGTCACTCCGGGGGTAACGAAGATCAATTAATTTTATCACATAAATCTAGAAGCATTCATCTGAGGCAACGATGGAACTCCAAGGAAGAGGATAATCAATTTGCTCATTTATGGCCGCTGTGGAAACAAACGCACTTCGAGCAAATATTGGGCGCCGTTTGAAGCTCGCTTATAAAGTGTAGCATCGCTCCAAGTGACAGCTCATTTATTTTTGACGGTTTTAGCGTCTGGGCTCGTGGTTGTGACGCGGGCTCGGTCCCGCGCTGCAGGATTGTTCATGTCGGCCAAATTCTCCGTAGGTTTTGTGTGGCGGAGCCGCTGGCTAACGTAGCTCTGGCTTGGCGGCTGAGAATTTTCTTCGCATGACGCCCGTTGATTTTATTGTTTGTTATGAGGTACGCTTGGAGAAACCTCAGCCTCGGGGTCAGAGCTTTTCAAGCATTCAGACGAGATGAGCCGAGCCATGGCTCTCCGCATTCTGGGAATAATACAAATATTCTCAACGCAATTTAAAATATGAACTTAAGTCAAGTCAATGTGAACAAATACTATTCCTTCTAATTTATTTTACTGGGCCTATTTTAAGATCCTAAATTCCACAAACAATTGAGATTAATGGTAAATGAGTGAAGGAGAGTGATCTGAATAATACGAGAATGACGAAGCTCTGTTTCTACGTACAATGTACGGTACTAAGATATGAATCATTTATGGTGATTGGATTTTGTTGCAGGTTATATACTCCAAATGCAGACAATCCCAATATCAGTTTTATCTCTCGTAAATTTACCCTTTCTAAAGATTTAATACGTTGCATAACTAGGGAGGTTCTCGAATGTCATAGATTTATTGTTTAAAAGCAATAAATCTATGACATTAATAATTCGATCGTATAGCGAGAGTTTTTTTAAATACTATCTCTAATTCAATTCAGAGTCATAAGTGTGAATTATGAAGTTAAATATTCAAGTCACAATTCTTTTAGACCCAATTTATTCACAGTGATTATAATTCGTGAGTCCCTCACTTCGATGTCTCGATCCAATTGTCATACAGGAACTGGGGACCTCGACTTTGAGGAGCAGTAAAAGTGATGCTAGGATACTTTTTTCGGTAACCCTTCACCGAATAACTGCTTTAAAATCTGAGTAATAGTAACATTGTAGTTAGTGGTAAAATTGTACCCAATGATACCCCTTTCAAGGTATCACTGCTGCAGCAGCGCGAGAAATGTCGTCTGAAATTCAACAATCAACCGCAAACTTGAGCTCAAGGCCCAGTTCTGGTCGCGTCATATAAGACACTTGACCGTCCATCCAAAAAAAAAGAGAGAGCCCACCCTAGAATTTAATTTTGAATAAAAAGGTCCGAGAGCTCGAGATGAGAGCCGCGCGAAATGAGATGGCGTAAGAGTATGCAATTAAGGTGCGTAATGCGACGCAGGTGCCGTAAAGGAACCTTCAAGGAGCGCATTATACCAGCAACACACAACGCCCACGTGGGCTGCGGGGAGCCTCCTTCGTCCGCGCTTTTCCTGTGATGCGGACGCCTACCTTTTACATGTTCCTCTCTTCTCGAATTTATATTATTTCTAAGTAGTTTGAGGGAATTTAACATATATACAGATTTTTGAAAACTATTCAAATCAAGAGCAATGTAAGGTACTATACCTCAATTATTAGGTTACTAAGCAATAATATTTAATATTGTGTGCTGGCCTGGTTAGTTCATGAACTTCCAAAACACAGAACTCAGCTGAGTTTGCATCACGGCCATCAACAATCTTTGTACCCCAATTTTGATAAAGGCACAGTCAGTGCAGTAACTGTCGACTGAAATATTTATATACACGCAATTAAAGAGTATTTTATGCCACCATGCAGCAATTCGCGATAATTGATAGTAAAGTCAGGATATGTTTCCAGCACGATGGAGCGACAGCTTATACAGCAGAACCTGCATGTTGAAAATAAGCGCAAAAATACATTTGCGTTCAAATACATTTGCGCAAAAGATCCATTCATTGTTTGTGGTGTAAGTGGCATACCGTGGCAGCCTCTGTCTATTAATAAACCGGTAATTTCTCTAGATTTATTCCTCTGGAGACAATAGAAAGGAAAAGAAAACATTTATGCGCCCAGTTTTCAATAGCAATTAAAATTTTTTTCATGAAATCGGCAAAAAATCCCACTATTGACGTTATGAAATTAAAGAACAACGTACGCCGCCAAGAAACAGCCACAGAAAAATATTCTGATCAAAGTAAAAAAAAACAAGTTAAACAAAAACACAAGTTTACAAGTTAAACCAGTCTAACTTGTAAAATCTCTTATTCTCTTCTAAATTAATATTTAATTCGCATGAAGTATCATTTGCTTATATGAGCCACTTTGTAAATGCAATACTGCATAATTTTCACGGAAAATTGTTTTTATTTAATATTCAATATTATTAAAAGTGCCATTTTGGGATTAGGAACAAATGTGTTTCTCTTATTTTCAATTTCATTCAGTCGTCGAAAAGCAATAATACTTGTGAAAATGATTTAATTGGCAAAAACTTCGGATGATGTGCATCGTCTATAATACTCTATAATCTATATGATACAAATTCATTCCACAAAAAATCAGAGCACTGCAAAAGTCTTTCACAATAAATACAAAATGACATTAAAATATGTAGCATCAATTAGGACACGTTGCAGGTAAAGGTTTTTAGATGGATTTCAATCTAAGGAACCTAAGGTATAACCTAAGCATTACTAAAGTATGTTACAAACACGTTTTCTTCTAAGCCTGATGTCGAAACATGAGCCCAATGTCGACAGAAACCGCTTTTCTTCGAAGACTGCAGGCATGAAGTCGAAACATACCGCTTCGGGCTGAGTTTGTTTGTATCGATAACGCAAATGCGTCTTGCGCCAGTCACTCGTAGCGATCATGGTGCGCGCATGACAAGTTGTGCAAACAGCCTCCTGGGAAACGCCCAGCATATCGCCGGGATTCTACTTAATTTATTCCTGCGGCGAGGCGCGAACAATGAGCGCTCGTTTGCCTGTTCCTCCTCAAGCTAAGCCCGAGCTCTGACGCATGAATACCAAATCATCTGGAGTGATGAATGAATTTCTGAAGCTTTTCGGCCGCATCGTCATGCGCACAATACGCTCACATTTGGCCCATCACCTTGTTGGTTTACGGCTCTGGAGGTTGGTTGACTCGAAAAAAGGTTGGTTGACTCGTTCACATGCTTACGATAGCATGCTGCGTTGGTGTGCGATTATGTTTCAGGCGAGAAATTGTCTGTTAAAAATATTACAGTTGTAGATTGCTGCAAAGTTTTCTCTATAATTTTAATGTCTATGGTAAAGCTTTACATCAGAAAGATAATAATTAATGAACCCGCACTAATAGTTGAGAAATGATAGCTGTTCTTAAGTTATTTCCAATCATTCACAATGGCAAATTATATCTATTTCCTTTGGCATGAGTTTGAAATGAAACAGTGGCTTCATGGATGCTAACACAGACCCTGGAAAACCTTTTACTCGGATTATCTAAAGCGTCGCGTGGTTAAATTGGCCTGCGCAGCATACATGATCGACGGACCTAAGAGTCGGAAACCCCGTATACGGAAGAGGAGAGAATTGGAAGGATCGACCCACCAGGAATCAACCTTAGACATCCGTCATCATTTGTTTCTGTTGGTTTGTCACTTAATGGCGAGTCTGCTGGCCGAGGTAAGGCAGGTTTGGCAGATAATGTGAAGGTTAATGTCCACCTCCTAGTTTGTAATTTACATTCCGAATTCACAATTCAGCTAAAATCTACGAGAAATAAAAGAGATAAAAAAACTTAAAAAGTGAGTGACAGAGAGCGCATTTTCTCGTCGACGAAAACTTGAGGTCACGGACAGACGGACAGACAGACAGACAGACGGACGGACGGACATGGCGATCGAGCACAATAATGCATTTTTTCCATAAATGAGAAAATGCGCTAAAAACACGTTTTCTTAACGGACAAAAAAGAAACATTAACTTTTTCAGTGAGTTGTCCTAAATTTTATTCTTGACCTAAAATGAAGTCTAAAATTTATTTTTTCAAATCTTATGCTGAGAAAATACAAAAAACGTGGGGAGGACACTGTGAAGATCTAAATATCATATATTTTGAGGAGCTACAGATTAAGTATTATGAATAGAACTTGGGTAATGGATGTGTCTTAAAGCCCGCCCAACGTTTTTTGTGTTTTCTCAGCATTAAATTTGAAAAAATAAACTTTATACTTCATTTCAGGTCAAGAAAAAAATTTAGGACAACTCACTGAAAAAGTTAATGTTTCTTTTTTGTCCTTTAGGAAAACGTGTTTTTTTATTTTTTTTATTTCATTGTTTTTAGTTTTGTAACCACCAGAAAAACTTGGTTTTCAAATATGTTTTATATTTATTTATTTTCTACTTTTTAGTTTAGAAAATTTAGCAATTTAAATTATTTTGCAGGGTTGACAACTCTGGATGTTCGACAAGAAAACTCGATTCCCAACCATGAATTTTTAAGTTTTTTTTTAATTAAAAAAACATTTAAATTATTACTTCTGATCAAATTTTGAATTGTTAGGCAGCATAAGCTTGCACGTCAAATTTCAAGTTTCTAGGATCTTCAGAAGTGCTCTAAATAAAGGTTTGAATTTTTGATGACAGACAGACAGACGGACACGAAGCGAAGAGAAGAATAACGTGGTAAAAGTACACACATTAAATTTGACGTTATTTTGAATATTGCACTCTCGCTGTTTGTTCCAGAATGTGTATACCTTTCTTTTGGCATGTGTATGCCTTTTGGGGTCTCTATATGCATGGAACTATAGTCAGGTCTCATTTCACATCATATCATATAGTGAAGTTGGTGCTGAAGAATAGGTCAGTCGATGATTCTAAATTCATAGAATCGTGCAATACAATCTCACAGAATCCAGTTAATCTCCTCCGATATTATAGCCCGTGTCTTCGTGTCTCGTATATTAATTGAATGAACTATATCGACTTTAATCAGAAGTAATTCACAAAAAATTATTTAACACTTCTTGAAAAATAAGTTGGTAGAAATCTTAGTTATATTACTTATGAACTGCTATAAGAGAGAAAACTTCATTTTTCCGTGTTAGTTATATTTTGCTCCTGTATATCCTTCTTAATTTGTACGCTCATTGTGTGTTTCACATCTACGGACTTCTCCCAGTCAAAAACTGTCACCTCAGAAGCCAAATAAGATTTGTAGAATTCCGTCCCTCAAATTAAAAGCTTCGAAACTTTTGTTCCATAATTACTGTTTCGAAGTCGATTTGACGCGATGTGGCCGCTATCAATTATTGTCACGTTTGCTGCCAGCCAACTCTTGCACTCTGACATTATTTCAATAACTTCCCCAATGTGTACCAGTAATTTTATAGCATCCACGTCATATCAAAGTGTAAACATTATATTATATCCTGTTAATTTTAACGAACAGCGTCTTAGATTGACCGAATCCACTTCAGTTTCATAAATTCGATGTAATTGTGAAACAAGATTCTGTTCGGAAATAAAATTAAAATGAATCCGCTTACACACGCACATTCAATTAGTGGCATGTATTGAAATTTTATAAATTAAGAATGCGTCAGTTCATAAAATTTAATTTTGAATTTTATTCTTAATTCTTCATTCTTAACTCTATAATTAAGAATGCTTCACTTCATAAAAAAGCTACAAGTTATGTGTCAGTTATTACACAACATAATACATTCAAAATACAATCGCCCTGAATCACAATCGCCAGCCAAAGACACCATCACCCATGGTCGAATTAATACATTAATTGAATGGTTGAATATTGTATTAATTCAGCCATGCCGTCACCCGCCACGCGTGGGCGAGTGCTCATTGCTGCTCGCCATGCCACGAGCCTTCAGGTTGCCCCTCCGCGCGGTGATGGCTTGAATAACTCCATGGCCGAGACAAAAATTAATCTTATTAATGTAGAATAAATATTTCATATTTATTAATCCAGAGTACTTTCAGCGTTGCCGAACAATGGACCAGAGAGACACATATGCGCAAAATTAATTTCATTCTTAATTTGTTTACCTATTCCTAATTAAACACAAGTTTTGGTGCGAGAAAGTACTTGCGTATGTGGCCCGTGTAATTGTGGTTGTTTAAGATCCGCAAAAAAGAAGCAAAACGGTCGTATGCAATCTTTTAAAAATGAAAGCAACGTTGAAACTTCCATTCAAAATTCATTGGTATGTTTGAAATATATTTTCTAGACTTTCTGTCAACCGCATTACTAACAGTGGTTGTACTAATCTAAGGAAGTTAGGCAACTTTCGCCAACATTGCTATTCAACTTCCATTAATTTGTTTTCACGCTTAGGATTGAAACGTGAAAATCAGCTTCTTGAGTTAATTAATATCACCATCCAAATTAAGTTGAAGCATATTGCAAAATTACCAACAACTTAGAAATATTCATTGTAAAATAGCAACATTCATAGCGGAATGCGTAATATTCATTGCAAAATCTTCGATATTAAGAGATTACGCATCCAAATGTTTTCCAAACAATCCATCATCAGCCTCGGGAAGGATTGGACTTGGTCTCTCGTTAAGCTGAGCTCGTGGGATGTGCGAACGCTTTAATGAGTTTGTGATTAGCGTAGTTCACAGATCAAGGTAACGGAATATTGGCTGCATCGTTTATTGGGTTGCGTGCATTAAGTACTTTTGAATTAACTCAAAAATGATTTTGAAACGGAACTTCAGTTTCGAAATCGTATTCGGCATACGTTCTCTGGTTAGGACTTAAGGCAGAAATAAAACGCTTATTTATCAAATATGTTTAAGAAGAACATAATTTGACAAACAGTAACTTGAAAAATATACACTTTTATTCTACTCGGAAAATTTATATCAATGCAGGGCTCTCCCATCACTGCAAGTTTTGAAATAAGTTTAGTTTAGTTAGCATCACTGCAAGTTTAAAGTAATTTTCAATGCTGCATCAGATTTTGAGAATAATTATCCAGTCAAGATTCAAATAATTTTAGGTGAAATAGCTAATATGTGTAACTATTTAATAAAACATTTCTTCCATTAAATAGTCCTTCAACCTAAAAATGACAATTTATATCCTTTTGTTTTCATTCCCTGTTGCCTACCAGAAACTGAAGTCTAGCCGTAAAAAGTCGTCTATACCTGAAATTGTGCGGATGTTGATAACAGCATTTGACGACCGATTGTACAGACAACACATGTGCAGAAAGACTTACATATATATGTAAAAACGACATATGTACATTTAAGTGTTGGATTTAAATGGGCAATGATCGCCTTCAGTTCGCAACGATCTTCCAGAAGACTACTGCGAGAACGTGTTCTAGATTTAGCTGTGGTGTGTTGTGAGCAAAGCTCCTTGGCTATCCACCGCAATATTCATTAAGCCTCTTTGTGTGCTTTATGTTGATGGAGTTTTAATCCAAAACGACAAGCCTGCGCAGAGCTCTCCTCGCGTCCGCATCATGTGAGCAGCGCCAGCAGGACCAGTCCGTCTTGCATGTTCCAGACCAGCGGACGAATATTCCTGTTGCTGGTCAGACGGCCTGGACGCTCGTAAACATAATCTGTGGTTGTGAAGTGGCAATCTATTCAAATTTAAAGCATGGTTGGCGCGCGCAAGCTTGCCCAAATGATGTTTGGGGCCGGAGGTGGGTGGCTTACCCGTCTCGCCGATGCAGCGATCCAGAAAACCAGTCAGGCTTAGACCACACTGGCTAGATGGACGGCATCGATCTCAGCTTTTCTTTATTATCCCTCTTAGGAAAGCTACGGTCGGCTTGCTCGAACTTAAAACTGATGTAGCGTGTCATAACAAACCCATGCATGGTTCTCTGCTCTCATGACTAGTATCCTGATCAACCATGGGCAACAACCTTTACTTGGAAACACAATAATATTTACAACTTACCTTTTACAATCCTAAAAGGTTTAGTTTTCACTGTTAAAAATGTGGTGTTAAACACCATTTTTGCAAGTATGCGGCGATTGGAGAAATTTGGTTCACTGTCGTTTATACGCAAAGCCAGTTTCTTGCGGGCATCGAGTTTGCTTGTCTGTCATAATTTATCAACATACCAGTCACAAAATCTTCTTATTATTGAGTTGTTCGAATAGTTGTTCCTGCGTTTGCGACCAATGAGTATAAGAGCAGAACAACCGCAAGCAAATTTTTCCAATTGATCTTCCATGTACTAATTTAAAATCAATTAATGTCTTCATAAACTTATTTTTCAGTTATTTTTTCTATCACATTCCATTGATTAATAATTCTATGAAACCACATAATTTTGATCGCACCTCTCGATAGAACTTCTCAGCTCACGGCATGAACGTAAACCAAATCTGCAACATTGCTGTGAAATTAGGCTAAAATAACCTGTTTGTATTATACATATTGCAGCCTGTAGTGTTGCTGGCGCAGATTAAGGCTTAATCAATTAATTTGAGGTGTGCCGTCATCACGACGAAACCATTTCCAGGCCCACGGCTCCCCGCCGACCATCCAGGGAAGAAACGACCAGAGTTGCTTGCTTGCTGAGCGAATTATTTAAGTTTAAGAGAGGCCTCACGACAATATCGATCACTCATCCACGCACGTCGGGCCGAGAAATTTTGGTGTGTAAAATGCCTCGTATGGAGATTGGCTGCGATGTAAATTGCCGGAGGGATGTGAAGCATCTGGGGATTGGAGGAGGTTTAGCAAACATATTTCCTGAAGAAATTAGAAGCGTGTTTTAAGCGAGATGGTATCTAATATAAGCTGGTGTGAGTCATGTTCTTGCAATATTAGTACAAACTTCGTTAATTTGCCGAAATCGAAACATTGGCAAGTCTCCGAGATGTATCCGGTGTATTAAAAATATTCTTCACTGTTCTATGCTAACTTTCATGCAGTTTGTAAGGCGTTACATCTAAAGTGACGGTACGACTGTTAATAGACATCTAGTCTCAGTAAAAAATATAAAAACCAACTATGGCTCCACCCCAAGAGACGTAGCCCATGCAGCGTTTTCACAGAGTAATTCGAACATAATATCCACCATGAGAAGTCCCAGAAGGGTCTAAAGCGAGCATATATAATTAGCTTTAGTCGAGAATCACAACGAAAAAATACGGTATGTAAGTGACCTGACAGCGCAAATAATGCTCTGAGTCACATTGAGAGTTGAACGAATTCTGCTCTCACTGTATCGTGGCAACGAAATAAATCATCCTGTGTTTCTGTGACTTCCACACAGTAAAGAAAAAACAAGAGGGTTAGTTGGACGGACCTCTACATATTTTGTCTGATTTCTGCGATTGCCGATTTGCGTCTCACACAAGTTTTGGTGAACTAAGGCTGCATTCTCAAAATTAAAATGATGATCGCAACACCAGAGAAATCGAATAAATCAGGTTTTACATTCATAAGCGATTGGAAGGCACCGTTTTAAGCCTGAAAGATTACGGAGAGACAAATTCTGCGAATCAGGTTATTATTTCTGATAATCTCGCCATCGAAGGCTTATATTCTGGCGTCTCAAAAGCTGATGCAAAACACGACAAAAACATCGAACGCACTTGTGATTGATGGCTTCAGCCTGGGATTTTTGTCAACGAGTATCCGCATTTTCATTAAGGACTTATTCTCCTGGTCGTCTATGCCATCCATCACAGAGTGAAGCAATTCTGATCCTTATCGTCGAGACGCTATAATGATAAACGATCCATTCAATTGGGTTTAACGATGATTAAGCGACATTAGGGCGAGCAACGGCCTGTTGAGCGCAGGCTCCGAGCTACGAGGGCTGCGCGACCGCCTCAACCGCGCAGGCAATCTTAGGAGGATCAGGGGTGGCCGACCCTGACCGTTGAGTGGCCACCGATGTACCGTCCATAACTCACGACAGCTACAACGGCCTCTCGCCCAACGGCCGTGTGTTGGATCGTGGAATGCATCAATCGTGTTTGGTTTGATGCTATGTCGTGCGCTGAGTCAACTGATGGCAGGCTTAGCAAATAATTCAAACAACGAAAGATCACTCAAAGCTTAAAGTTCAATAAATTGCTCTGCTATTAAAATTAGTCTCGATGACTTATTAGTCACAAACTACAGCATTAGAGATGGAGTGCTACGCGATAATCGTTGCATGCCAGAGTTTGCGTGTCACATTTGGCAAGATGGAGCACCGGAACACTGAAGTCGCTATGGTATCTTCAAACCATAGCACAAACTCAATGGTCAAATGAAGCCTTGGCTCCTCTAATTATGCTTGCTGCCGTCACATTCAAAGCTTCCTTAATTAATGTAAGAAGAACAAAGAAGGTTCTAGGTAAGTGATGCTGGTGCGCTAGGTGCTGGAAGTAGCATGTGGGTGCGACGTCAACTGAGGCTCTCGATCAAACGCTTAATGCAATGCGACGGCCGATGCGTCATATTAAGGTACATGGGCAACATATGGGCTGGGGGAATGCTATGTGTGAAATATATTCGTCCTTATTTCTGCTCATCATTATGAAAAATTGGAAGTAAAGAAATTATAAAATGAATTACAATTATTTTTTCAAAGCAGAAGTTTGCCAAACTATCAGGACTTATATTTGATATGCCGGCATACAAGTTGATGCCAAGATACTACACCTTTTTTGTGAACATTTTTCCTATCCTTGTTGAAACGCAAAATAAATTCACAACTCAAGTTATAAGTCGCACTTATACAAATTTGCACTCAATTAATTTGTATGCAAATGAGACTTGTTATCTGAGACATGCAAGATACGCGATATGTTACTCTGGTGCTAAAAACAACTCGAGGTTGGAGGGTATATTTATTCAGGTTCTTGCATCGTTTGGCGTTTGCAGTGTTATTTCATGTTTAGTTCGCTCTGTGTTGACCAAATCCATGATGTTTAATTCATTTCACCAATTCGGAGTTAGCGGTCTTCAATTAAGGCTGTTTTCGGGTGTTTTTCATATAATTTTGGAGGTGATACATATGACGAATAATATTAACGATCGGTTAATTCAATCCTAGTTCAATAGCTGTACTTACTAGAAGTGATTCAAAGAAATACATTTTCAGTTGAAACTGTACGTTTAAATTAACGAGATATGTTCCAAACTTAAAAAAATGTGCAAGGATCCTTATGATTATTACTTCAAACATCTTCTTTTAAAATTTTGTTTCAGTAATTGTGTGGGATTTGCGAAATTCTCTCAATGGATCACAATAAATGCAGTCCTTTATGAATATTTCTTGAAACTGAAGGGCCTTGAAGCTAACTGCATAGCAGCCCTAACACTCAAAGAAATGAGTGAAACTTTTTCCAAATGACGATGCACTTATTCGCTTTTAGTGGGTCATCCCTGATTCAGTATGGCCCGGCAATTAGGGCGTAACAGTGTGCTACGTACGCTCTCTGCTCCATGTCTCTGCTCCCGAGCAAATCAGTAGGAATCCTTTTAAAAGTTTATATTTCTAATGTAAGCTCCAGTCTACCCTCTTTAACTAGGAATATAATAATGTCAAACTTTGCCACTTTGAACTTGGTGTTATTCTTATGAAATTATTTTCTCCCTGACGTCTTGAGTCAGGAAGAAAATAATATAATATATAATAATAAAATAATATATAATATATAATATAATAAAATAATAATGTCACTCCCTTGTCCCAGGGAGTGACACACTGTTACATCACCAGTGACGGACTCTTCCATCTATCAAATCCGCTGATGGTTTTTTCCGCAATGCTCTTGAAAAGACGTGATAGGGCCGGGGAGGCAAATGGAAAAGTGGCCTGGGCAGTGAGTGAGGTGTACCTTCAAAATTTGGGTGCAAACTTTAAGTTGTTGAATTCTATTTATTTTAGGAAAAAATTGAATTTAAGAATTCTATTTTTTTAGAATTTTCTATTTATATAAGCATTTGTTTCTGTTTGTATGCAATGCGCGTATTGTTTGCAAGAAGTTACTTTGATGCATATATCAAAGTTATGCAGACGGTACGTTCGCGCCGTTAGTAAAGCGGAATGTCCGAGCAGTAAGGAAATCACGTTGGCATTTGGCAGTAAGTTTAATGCTCCATATATAGGAGTCTTTGTTTCTATCGTTACGATAATTGCATGAACTGACGAAAGCCAGATCAAAGATCAGATCTCCAAATTATTCAAACCATACTTCTCTTATTCATTATGCTCTTTTTAAAGATTTATATTCATGGATATTAATCAGGTAGTCAAATCACTGTTTCCACAAAACCTGAAGCAAATTGCATTTGATATAAACTAATCGGATGAAATCATTCTGATATCCTGGATCCATAATAAAATTGCATCTTCGTTCAAATCATTCTGATATCCTGGATCCATAATAAAATTTCATCCTCATTTAAATCATTCTGATATACTGGATCTATAATAAAATATAATCCTCACTTAAATCATTCTGATATCCTGGATCCATAATAAAATTTCATCTTCATTTATTACTCGCGTCAATCTCTGCTGCCGCAGCCCCCGCTGCTCGACCTAATGCAGGGCCTAGGCCGGCCTAGAGTGCCTGCGAGAGTTGTGGGCGCCACATCACCGGTGACGGACTCGTCCATCTATCATATCCGCTGATAGTTTTTTCCTGCAATGCTTAAGAAGCGAGGCGGACGCAGAGGTTGCGTCTTCATTACGACGCCGTCCAAGTCTGCAGGATGAGCTGCTAATGCGCACGGAGATTAGCTCGACGGCTCATCGAAACATGACGTCATCGATATTTTCTTCTACTGACTAAGATCGAGCAGAAGCCCATGTTATACGAGCATTATCCGATTTTAAATAAGACGAAAATCTTCAATCATTTTTTAAACTGACTAGTACAGCTTATTCATGTTACCAGGAGTATCCTCATTTTATCTAAAATTCACTTGATATGTTTTCGAAGTTAGTTCGTCATGAGGCAGTGGCTATGAAACTAGGTAGGACGGGTGACCAAAATATCCAGTGAATGTTACCTCCTGTCATACTTGAAAGATCGCATACCATTCTAGCATTAAAATTACATGCTAGAGAAAAGAATTTATATTGATAGAAAATAATTGTCTGTTGGCTAACGTATTCAGGCTTGCTATGAAAGAATTTCGGTACCGCTGACACTTCACTTTACAACGCTGTTCATTTGTAAACATCGCTGTTTATAAGGATAAATCGCTGTTAATGAACACACATCGCTGTTACTAAACGTACATTGCAAACATACATTGCTGTTCATAAGAATTAACTGCTGTTAAAAAATATACATCGCTGTTAATAAGAATAAATCGCTGTTAACAAGCATTCATTACAGCTGCTACGCATATTATTAACGTTTTTTCCTACTATCGTGACCGTGGTCTCGCATCTCGTGTTTGGGAACACAAGCTTGAGATCGTCGGGGTGCGAACCACGCTGCTAGGAGTCAGGATTTTATGGCTCTCAATCGAATTTATCCCAATGAGCGAGCAGAAATTGACAGCGCTGTATTCCTAATATCCTATATCGAATAAGCGTATCAGGGTGACAATATCTCATTTAATAAGCATTTCTCTACTACCAATAAAGACCAATAAATACGTACTAAACCAAACAAAGAAACCAATGTTGTTCAAGTGACGTTAAACTTTTCTGTACTTTATGCGCGTGGAAATTCGAGGTGTGCTTAGTCCTCTATTTTCAGAATTATTTTTGGGTGGATCATGCATTTGTTTTCGAAAATAACCTTTTAAATATTTTGTCACAGTGTGAATAACCTTTTAATATTTTTGTGATTATTTTATGCCACGGTCATCCGCCAAAGACGAACCCGGCAATAGACATACCGCCCACCAGTTTTTTTCATCCATTTCTTTATTATCGAATTGCAAACCAGAAGCTCGTCGACGAGGATCGGCCCTCTATCAACAACATGTAAATCTACTCTCACGGCTGATAGACTTGACCAATGACCCTCTACAGTCTACGCCATCACTCGGCATGCCGGCCTAGGGCTGGAATGACAAACTCGACACGATGTTGTCATTCCTTGAGTACGGAAGTTACAACATCTTCACTAGACAAACCTAGGGCTCTATAGTCTATAGAGTATAGACCATACTATGTTGTCATTCCTTGAGTACGGAGGTTACTACACCTTCACTAGGCAAACCTAGGTGTGAATGACACGATGTTGTCATTCTTTGCGTTGTCAAGTTACTACCCCTTCACTATGCAAGCTTATAAAGGCTTGCTGCTGCTGGATGTCAACTAAGCATTAACATCCAACACCTCACGATTGGTTACGGTGCATTTTGTCACCGACATCTTGCCGTGCAGCGGCTCCGTCTTACCATTATTATTGACACGAGTAACCTGCTGCGTCATTTCAGAATCTACGTCGGAACTACACGGAACATCGGTATATATAAATATCTTCAAACTGGTAAGCTTCTTTCTTGCAATCTTTTGGCGAGCTTCTTTTTTTGGCCAATGTACGGAAAAAGGGAGTCAAACGAAAATCCTAAGTTAACAACGCTCACAAATAATGTTAAATAAAGTTCTCCATCGCTATCAGTCCTGCTAGCAAGCGCCCATAATCGCCACAGAAAACAATGTAGCCTCATGGTAGACAAGCCACCATAGAACGCATTTGGTTGCACATATTCATCATCCGTGTTCAGCATAAGCGACCGTAAAGATTCTCTGGGAGAAAGCGCTTCATTCACAACAGCTCTTTAATCATTGGCAATGTTTACGATGTTATTTCCCTTATGAGATTTAACATCCTCATTAGGATGTGAGGAGACATTAATCATACTCGCTTTGAAGCTCCTCAGAAAGATTAACGACTTGTCGTTGCGCTGCTCGATGATAACCATTTTACAATGAGGTTAATCACGGGCGTTTTTTCGGTGGCCCGTTATGACTGCACTGTTAGAAAAAACGGTGAAAAAACGGTCCCACTGGCGTTCTAGTGGCCGGTGGCCCCGTAAAAATAAACTGTTTCGCCGTTTTTATCAGATGTTTTACGGATTTCTAGTGTTAAATTAGAATAAAAACGGCGACACGGTGTTTCTTTTCACGTGCCGACCGGCCACTGAAACGCCGGTATAATACCGTTAACGGTAATTTTTCTAACAGTGTGACGCTAATTTCTAACCCTTTTTCGAATGGTTGTTTTCAAAATCAGCAGGTCAAAGGGGGCGTCGCAGTGGCCGAGAGTTGTTGGTTTCAGCGTCACAGGTCAAGCTGAGCAGAAGTTGACATTTCTTTGGAGATCTGCAAGCTTGAGTTCCTGAACTGCATGCCTGACGTGCAGTTTAGGTGGAGATTTGAAACTTAAGAATATTCCTATTGAATTTTTGTAGTTCTTTGCAGCTAATTTGGTTAAGATGTGATATTGAGGGAACAATACTGGGGAAAGAAGTGCTTCAGTGCTCCCTACTCCAGTGCTCTTTGCCCACTTTGAGTCACAAATAAATTGACGAACATACACAAAAATGCTAACGCATATAAATAATTTCTAATATAATAATAATCAAAACTATAATTCATTAGGGCAAAATTTCATAGGAAATGTGTAAATTCTCTTTCAAGACTGTTATAAATCACGTGAAAGCCCTAGCAACTGCTCATCGGGTATAAAAGTCTAACGAAATAAATATTGTTCAGAATATTCGAATTAAGAAATCGCAACAATGACGTATTAATTTTTCAAACGTTGAACCAGATTCTGAAACTTCAGCTAGCGCAATCATCCTCAGAGTGCACGCGTGCCGAAGTAACAACTCGATCGATTGTCATACGAAAGCCACTAGAAGACGAAACAATGAAATACTTATCTCTTCTTAAGGAAATATTCATATTTTTCATGGAGTTTAATGATGGTTTCGATACTATCAAGTCATGCGCGATCTTTGTCGGTGGGCTGCAGCAGGCATTAGGAGTATCTATCATCACGGAACAAATGAAAATGTTAACTTCTTCTCTTTTTTCTGTAACTTATCATTATTTAATGTAGAGGTCAAATTGTAAAAGTTCAAAAAAACTATGCGTATTAACTTGAGTTGTAACTAGTTTTTGCTGTTCATAAATTAGTTTCTCGTTCTTTTCTTGATTTACTACTTTTTAAAATCATGTTTTGCACGCAGCGTGCAGTGTTGCTATGGTTCCATGCCGTGCCTTATAATTAATTTGTGCAGAATTTTATTGAAAATTCTTTCATCAGAAGAAAAGCTAACAATTTAATTCAATGCCGGACGCATAAGTACGAATCATCTCAAACTCTCATCAATTGATAGTACACATATCTTATGTTGTCTATTGAAGTCATCGAATTATCCGGCAACATTTCAACGCACATCGGACCCGGACTTGTTTGGCATGGAGCACCATTCCTGGAGTGGGACACTTAGGCGTTCCTTTTTATAGAATGTTTGAATAATTTGTGTCTGCTTATTTTGTTATTTCCCGGTCTGGAAGGCGACATAATAATCTCAAAGCCTGGCCCAGTCCGTCACAAGCTTGGCGATTATCTAACGAGGAACATGGCGGCATATCATTTGGTGGACACGAATAAAGGCTTCCTTAAACCTTACGCGATCGTTGCAACGACAAAATATCCAAGGGAAATATTTTCAAGCACGTCAAGTGAAAGGATAATAGCGATATTGTGCTGTGTTCCAGCATAATGTGACGAGCCAGTGACGTGTTCCTCGTGTACCTGTGATATCTCCCCGCCTACAAATTTGTTCTTAAGCTTCACGAGGTCATGAGCTTTTGTTGTTCTCAGAGTAAGGGCGTTTTTGCCAAAAAATTTGGGAATGATTCAGCTTTTGAAGTTGTCGGGTGACGACGACGTTGGCTCGCAGGTCCACGAGAAAGGTTGTACCGCGATACCAGCCTGATTAGGCTAGGCCCAGGGCTCAGGATAACGGCTCTCTGTTATGGATAGT
This sequence comes from Hyalella azteca, assembly GCF_000764305.2. Taxonomy (NCBI): domain Eukaryota; kingdom Metazoa; phylum Arthropoda; class Malacostraca; order Amphipoda; family Hyalellidae; genus Hyalella; species Hyalella azteca. Next base: position 343,917 of record NW_025937404.1, on the reverse strand, counting down.
TTTAGATTTATTGTTACGCTTTCTTATCATGATGCGCCCCGCGAGTGTTTACTTGAATAAATAATGATGAACTTCTAGTTGTGGTTTTCATCTTGCATCGAGTAGCGAGATTCGTATTATGGACTGATTCGTTCCAATGCTTCTTCATCGAGGTAATCTTCGCGAATGTTAAGACATGTAAACTTTATATATCAATCGTGCATATGGTTTGATATACATGTATCTTAAGCAATGATGCCACAATCGTACCATACTCTCCGTTGTATAATTTTTCTCGAGCTTGAAAATAACCTTTGTCGTAGCGACTTGTTTTTTAGGTGCAAGAACGTTATCCCGTACTCTTAAGTAATCCAACATTAAAATCAAAGTAAACGAGTTTGATTGCTCATTGAATTTTACAATAAGAGATGAGATCTAAAGTTGATACACAATTATTAATATTTATATGGTAGAAGAGTGGGCAAGTCGACTGGTAATTAAGACCACACAAATTCACCAGTGGGGCGTGGCTTATATATAATATAAGGCACCCCCCCCCTCTCTCTCCCACACGCCTCGGGCTCGGTCCCACACGCTGAAGCCCTAACTAATACTAGTCTTAGCTTCAAATTTTATGATAATTTCTCGGACTTTAACTGGAGATATATCCCATTGCGTATAGAGTTCAATACTTTTAGGTGGCTGGTTTTACGATGTTATTGCTAATCCGGGATCAGAATGGAGTATGATTACATGAAGGCTCAACGCGAAATGATGAAGGCTTTCATCTTTCAGTGAACGCTTATCAACTCGCCCAATAATTCACTGAACAAATATAAAATTAAAGTAAAATGCTGATGCGTTGAATACAGTTTATTCTGTGTTTGCGAAAATAATTTTAACCAGATAGGAAAATATTAGAAAATTGTAATTTTCTTTTACAAGAAGTTCAGTCATTTGCAGGATACTACAGAACATCAGTCATGTATGACATAACTGAATTAGATTTTATATAAGTTTAGGAATTAATATGAAGAGTAAATCTCTTCTGCGTGTCACTCTATATGTATATAACAATCCATGTCTGGCGAACAACAATAAACAACGAAGTATTTCTGGGAAGGTTCACTCACTTTGGTGACACACATCGAGGTCCCATTGTTCTCCTTACATTAGTTGCGATGGAAAAAAGATGGCGGCGTCTGCCAATTGTTGAGCGATGTCCTCTCTGCCAATTGTTGAGCGATGTCCTCTGCTATCCAGTGCGCTGGCATTGAAGATGTCCAAAATTTTCAGTGTGTTGTTTTAACGAAGGAGCAGACAGCGTGTCGTAGAATAAATTGCGACGAGCCTTTGTTCTCAACAAATTGTTGTATCCACAATGACACTGAATGCTTCATCAATCTTTTCGTTTACGTTCGGCTTCAGAACAAAGGATACCTTGTTGAGATTCACATTTTGAGGCGCATGTGTGTATGTGGAGAAATTGAAATCCTGGTACAATTGCAGGGATTTGAAGTCACGCATTCATTATTTTTCAAAATTTTCTTCGATTATTTTTGCCCATTTCAACGATTTTTCCTTTTGAAGAGAAAAACAATAACGTCATTTGAGTTAGTTAACATTTTCTTAAATGGGTGGAAATTTTTAGGAATCTCAAATCTATATCATTAATAGGAGCGAGCATCTTCGCAGCCGCTACTTACTTGCAGTGGCCTCTTGGCCTGCTAAATTAAGAAATGTTCAAGGAAGGTAAAAGTAACTTAAACTATTTTCATGCATGGTACAATATTATGCTCCATCTTATGTAAAAAAATGTGAAGTCGGAGGACTGCTTGCATTGCACTGGATGACTTCAAACAAAGGCACATCAAACTCATAGTGTGACATTAAATACGGCCGAAGTAGCTCGATCAGGAAGAAAAAAACGAGAAGTTAATTAAACTTACTTAGTAAATAGTGCTAGTGATCTGTAGTCCTTATGACATAAATTAATTTATTTTTTTGCTTGCACTGTTTTCGGATAAATCTCTCCAAAGGTACTGATGGCAATTATCAAATGTACTGAAAGTTTGCAGGGAAGATTTATGGTGCATGTGTTTTTGTGAAAAAACTTCATATTAAAGATGTGGCAATGGGTGAAATGACCCAACTTAAGATATAATCGCAAAACAAAGCTTGTGTTTTTGGGTGGAACCACAACATTAAGAAGCTTCAGCTGTCGCCAAAGTGTCATTTTCAACAGCTGCTGCCAACCTTTCTTTCCGGAAAATACGTTCAACAAAAACTTGTAGGCGCAGTAAAAACTTTAAGGCCGTCACATTCGTCACGTTGCATGCAAGGCGTCAACGGTGTTGATGAGACCAGCAGGCTTGTGTTGACGCACGTCATGTGGTCAACCAACCCGGGCATGACATGTACGTATATAGAAACTATAACTGATTTCAGGATTAATATAACCAGCAGTCGAGACTACCAGACAATAATGTTAATATGCGAGACTGAAAGGAACTATCAGAACAGTATACCTGCGGAAGTTCAATCTGGTTGTTTAGGTTGGTTGGTTTGGTTATCAATTAAACCTGCCATAATTTTCCGATTATCGGGAAATTTTCGATTAAACTCTTGGCTTTGGTTAGCTCGCAATTGCTACTCTTGCAAGATTTGGTGCAATAGCACGAATGCAGTCAGCAAACACAATCAAGAGACCGACATCTCATTTGTCAGCAGTAATGAACACGAGCGGAAATGACTGAAATCAAACGTTTAGTGCTATACCTAATTTTTTTGTAAGTTTGCGTGAATTATTTTATTTGCCAATAAAGAGAAAAAAGTATTGAAAGGATTTAATGTACCGCAATCAACTAGGCTACAGTGATAACAAGCTCTGTCTTACTCACTATTGCCGAAAAAGTTTTCTAAAAAGCTTGTGACAGAGCAAGATGTTCGCTAAGACGCGCGCGCAACAAGCGTTTCCGATCGCTGAGACAGCTGCGACATGAAGGCTGCTGTGTGCTGTGGCTGTGGTGCTGAGGACTGCTGCGTGCTGTGGTGCTGGGGACTGCTGTGCGCTGTAGTGCGGGGGATTGCTGCTTGCTGTGGTGCTGAGGACTGCTGTGTGCTGTGGCTGTGGTGCTGAGGACTGCTGTGTGCTGTGGCTGTGGTGCTGAGGACTGTTGCGTGCTGTGGTGCTGAGGACTGCTACTTACTGAGCTCCGTACGAAGGTTATACGCAAGATTCTGTTTTATTTTTTGCTTTGTTGTTGGAAAAGTTAATTACATTCAATTCAGGCTTGGTTGAAAACACACGGATTATGATATGGAGAGAGAACAAATCTAGCCACTTTCCTGTTCCTGTCGTATTTACTTGCTCGAGCGAAATGTTCACGAGTGAGCTGTAGGATTATTTCTTCCGTTAATATTGCTTCGAAAGTTCCACTCGAGAACACGATTTTCATTTTGACGCCGACAGCGATGCGTTATGAATATGTAGTACCTCGGAGTGCTGGAATAACTGCAATTTTGTTCTAACTTTTCAACTCCGTTTGTTGCTGCCTGACGAACATCCTCCAGACGAAATGTCTGGAGGATATTATTTCATATCATGGACCTAAAAAATCCAATATAAATTTTAAATATTTCATCTGCTTCCTTTTAAAGGAATACTATTATAAATTGGCTCATACCTCCAAAACACATTTCAGTGTCTGTTTCATGAGCATTGAATTATTATCATATGAATATTTGATAGCAGTTGCACTCCGTGCCATCTCCACGGCACTCCGTGCCATCTCCACGGCACATCGTGGCATCTCCACGGCACTCCGTGCCATCTCGCACTCCGTGCCATCTCCATGGCGTCGTGGTCGCATCGTTCCATATAACAGACGCGTCGACTGCTCCATTGTTTGCAATGACTACAAGCACAAGAAAAAAACACGCAGTTTGAAACACTTTTATTTTGAACGCTGTAATGCTATTGCATATATCAATCGGTCTAAGTAGAATAATTCAAATATAAATTGAAACGACATTATTACATTCTGAGCGGTTGCTTTGTTCCGTTATTGTTTTCTCGTTCCTTAGGTTTAATCTCGTTCGTGTAGATCTAGATTTACAGTTTTTAGTTTACTTTACTTCTATAAATCTTTTCAACTGATGATGGATCTGGTCTTTCAGATGAAGAAGTGTTGAATTTAGTTGATGTTATTTTCGCTTTAAAATTCTTAGCTAACTTGAAATTTAAGCCTATGAATGATATAAGATTATTATTATTATTGATAAAATTATTATAATGGATTAACTTAAAACAGTAAATATTTTGCACTGAGGGTTCAACTTATGCAATATCTAGGAGAGCTGAAGAAGAAGTTTTTTTCGTCAATATACTGTTTCCATGGAGTCAGCCTTAAATAAATAAACTGGCTTGGTGTGCTTCCACTCAACTTTTACTCTCACTGATAAAAATGATTGGGGTCAATGGCGTTTGTGAACTGCGTACGTTCGCAGAAATACTTGAAGATGAATCGATAGAAACCTAAATTGAATAGAACTACAAACAACAGAGGAATCAGATAATGAGATTAGATTATCGTGTGTATATATCTTAACATATTAACAATTCAACGCGAACAGTTCTAAAGATTTTTGACTTTGACTTTGAATCTAGAGGGCAATCTTATCGATTGTTTCTTCAGTTTATTTGCACACTTTAATTAAGTAATAATTTTGATATATAGTTGTTCCCTCATTGTTTTTGTGCAACTGTAGGCGTACAATTTTTTCCAATATAACAGTAAGGAAATAATAATGGGTAATCTTTGATGGAGTTTAATCCACCGTGCAATTTGTTCACATTTTAAGCGATTATACACATGGTTTGAGATCTTTTACATAGTCAACATGAACGTACAAGCGTTTGGATATTATTTCGTTAATTCGACACATTAAGCTTCATTAACTAGATTAGTACGTTTGTACATCCTAATTTTCAAGAACTGCGACCAGTCAGTAAAATGTTCACGAACTATCTTCTATTTTAGGGTCTAATTTTCGGATGGATCTTCTCTAGTCTCATTTTCCGGCGCCTCTGAACGCAGCACTGGGAAATTCACATTTAAATTTATGGGAGAAAATGCAGGGAAATATAGCGCCTGAGAGCGGAAGGCTAACATTTGCAACAAAAAAACAATCAATCTAAACACAAGACAGAATACGAAAGCAACACATTCACGGCATAACACATGAGCAGCTTATTTATCACGGAATTGAATTGAGTCCTTATATTCAACTGACAAAATAAATAAAATCTACAACCGTGCAACGACAACGCTCTCTGCCTTACTGAATACTCTCATTCTTCTGCTCGCGACGGAATCTGACAGGTTCTTATCGAGCATCGGAGCGAGCAGACGACGCTCGAACACGAGCAGAATGCCCCTGCAAATTAGGGTGGGGGCATCCGCGCCGGGGCATCACGGCGGCCTGCAGACTGAAGCAATTACCAGCGAGGCTCTGAATGTTCCACTTGATCAGCGTTTGTCTTGTCAGCGGAGGCAAGCTCTTCGCTCTCGCTGCTTCTGAGTGAAGAAACGTCTCGGTTATTTGCATCTGCTGAGTGGGGCAGGTACTTAGACTGCTGAGTGGGGCAGGTACTTAGACTGCTGAGTGGGGCAGGTACTTAGACTGCTGAGTGGGGGCAAGCACTTGTATTTGTTGAGTGGGCCAGGTACTTAGACTGCTGAGTGTGGCGGGCACTTGCAGCTCCTGAGTGGGGCGGGTACTTGTATCTGTTGAGTGGGGCGGGTACTTGTACCTGTTGAGTGGGGCGGGTACTTGTACCTGTTGAGTGGGGCGGGTACCTGTATCTGTTGAGCGGGGCGGGTACTTGTATCTGTTGAGTCAGGCCACAACAGGAAAGGTTTGCAAATGTTTCTACTGATTTCAATTAAAACCATTCACGAAGAATGTCTTCAGATGAGCTTCTGTTTAATTTACTCCTGTTGTAAAACTTGCATATTGCATCTTCCTCTGCTTATGCGGCGTCAGTGCTTCAACGAGTCATGTAGGGTTGTGACCTTTCCCGTTACAATCCATCACTTTGGAGTACATGGTATCAAAACCACGAAATGTTTCAGTTTTGCTTGCATGGATTTGTTTTCATGGTGGACGTTACGCGGGCCGTCGTCGAGGATGGCTGTTGAGTCGACTGACCTTCATGATATCCATAGTATATGTTTCGGACGTAGCAGTCCCAGGTCACGATGGATCGCCGCCTATGACTACCGCGCATCCGCCCTCATTTGGGCCAGCTGATGCACGATGCTGTTGCTTGCTTCTCGCCGCTGGTAGTGGTGCAGTCGCGCAGAGCTGGTGGAGAGCTGTGCCTCGAACATTTGTGTGCTGGGAGGTTGTTAAGCGGACTGTTCTTCATGATGTGCTGTGCTGTTGAACGTACAATCGAGGTTGACAGTAGGCGGACTGTTCTTCATGATGTGCTGTGCTGTTGATCGTACAATCGAGGTTGACAGTAGGCGGACTGTTCTTCATGATGTGCTGTGCTGTTAAACGTACAATCGAGGTTGACGGTAGGCGGACTGTCCTTCAAATTGCATCTGCTGTTGCACGTACAGTCCGTCAAGGGATTACAGGACGCGTAATGTTCTGGCGCCGACGCCTGCTATCTCAATATGGCGAGGATTTACTGACTACACGTCCGCTGCCATGCTCATGTTAATTTGCATGTATGTACTATTTGTCATATTTTGTCTCGTTTTTCATATGTTCTGCAGCATGCATGTCACCTCGATACATCAATATATGTTCATATTAATTATAGATGATTGAAAGGCTTTACTGAGGCCCTTATATCATTTGCTGCCCAATCTAAGCAATTTATTCGGGCCTATATTTCAATTAATTTTACTAGGATGAGTTCTACTTTAGTCTCTGTGATGCAATAGATTAAATTTTAAGTGAAAGATACATATGGTGTTCAGTCATGCTCCAAAACCGAAGTATTGAAACGTTTTAATGCAATTGTGCCGATTGTTGGGACAATCTCATAGATAAGTTATATACTAAAATATTACTGATTTTACTAATGCAATGTTAAAAAAAATATGATGCCTAATAAGCAGTATTGAATATTCATTCATTGGATGGCAAATTGCTCTTCAATTCACCTAGCGTTTATTCATGGTCGAACTATATACTTTATAGTATATAGGATAAACTATATACTAGTTAACCATGGCGTTTATTTGGGTAAATAAATTAAGTGGACAGCTGAATTCTGATTTAGCGGACGGCGGATGCCAGAGACGAGTGGATTGGATTCTGCAGTTTACTTAGTGAGCGTTGAGACACGGAAGTGGGTGGATGCGCGGTGCCTGCCCGGCTTTAGTCGGACTGCGGTGTGGAGACCTGTTGACATCCCGTACTCAGCGCTGCAATAGCTGCCACAATTACGAGTGGCTGTAAACTTCCTGTTCTGCATTCACAAGTTTAATAAACTCTATTAATTTTGATCAAAGTTACCAAGTCCACCGGTAATTTCATTTGGGCTTTGAAAGTGACAGTCGCAGTGCAGATAGGCTTTAAAAGTGGCAGAGGAAATGAATTTCAATTCAAAGATTATTGCAGTTCATACGGCAGCTAAGGAGTAAGGACATATGTAGTTCATTCAAAACAAAGAAAATGTTGCGTGGAGTGCTTATCGTTCGTCTTTAGTTCTGATCCGAGACTTCTGTGCAGCTTTTTGGATTTCATTGCACACGTGCCTGGTAGCGTTAAGTTCGCCAGCATTTCAGTGCCATCATCATCATGTAAGTAAACAAAACTATTTTTGTTGCGTAAATTCTATCTCATATTTTAAAAATAAATTCACGACTTAGTCGCCCTCGTCTCATCCTTGGTTCGATCGCTCATTATTTTATTGTAGGTGCACCTATTTATTTCTGAATTATCTTCCGGGGAACTTTTTGCTTATGCTTTTTGGGATAAATTCTCTGAAGTTCTAATCCCGATTTAATGATCATGACATGCATTTTGTGCATGCAGATTAAAGAACCACACAACTAGGTTGACAGAAATTTCTTGCCAATTCTTAGAGTACATTGCCTTTGCTTTTCTTCTTATCCGTGAAAATTTCAAGAGCTAAATTTCAAGCTACCTTTCCTCCATAAATTGTATGCAGCATGACTGCACGACTGATTACCTAATTTATTCCTGGTCTGAAGTTCCTGCATAAGCAAACAAGTATCTCTTGTCTTGTATCTTTACGGTGCATTAGTCGACTAAGTGCTGCTCTCGTCCACTGTTTTAAGCCGCAAAATTACGCCTACTATAGATTTATCATTATCAGTATTCATGGTGTTTGGCATAAATTTACGAAACAGCCGCAGACTGGGCTGAGACATACATTTCTCTAACCATTGATCATCTCTTCTTACGCTCTATGAAATATTCGTTAATTTATTTTATAAATTTGAAATATTCGTAAATATTCCATTAAAAATTAAATCAGAAAACTGTGTAAAAGGATGAATTTTACTTCGAAAGTATTTAATGCTACTTTTATACGTATTTTTTTTCAATTTAGATATCTTTTTTTATCTATAACGCGTATATAATGTTATTATCTTCTTGAAATTGTAATTCGATAGATTTTTATATTCTGTTGCCGTTTTTTCGTTAGTAAATTTTTATATATTTCGTGTATGTTTAGATATTACATTTTGATTGTACTTGCATTACATAACTCTCTTGAACTGATGATGGATCTGGTATCCGAAACGTTTTCAATCAAATAGTGAATTTATTTGGCGTTTTGTCGTTGGACTGAGCGCCCTCTCTGCGTCCGTTTTGGCGCTCGTCTTCCGTAGAGTTCATGAATAACTTTGACCGCCTTCAATATCTCATCACTAATTGTTGCAATTGGTAATTGTCTGCTGTAATCATCTTGCCTATTCAATGAAAGCTGCACTCGGCCCCTAGATTTGCGATCACGTCGGCACCTAAGAATAAGGCAATGAACTGTAATAATAACTTGGCCTGAGCAGGGCGGGAAGACATTCTAAGTATTATAAATTATTATCATCATTGTGGGAGCATGCTCCTCAGTCCTCGCATGTCGCGAACTCGTATTTTAAACTCATTTTAATGTCTGACCGGTTATTCTGTGTGAATTATTCCCGTTCATAACAACGGTAGGTACAAAATAACAAGTGCCAGCGTGACTTGAAACTAGTAGATTTTGACGCTTCCTTTGTTTGTGGTTTGGAGAGCCCCATGAGCGGGATGTTGCTCCTTCATTGCAGTATGTCGCGTGTCATGGCGATTCTGTTAATGTTATCACGTTCTGTATAGTTGGAGTCTTGCTCTGGATGAATTGTGGAGATGGAGCAGTTGTCTGATGCTAATCACCTATTAGCTTCTGAAATGAGAAGACCACCTAAAGATGTGTAGGAGTGCAGCTCCGAATGCTCTTAAACTATACCTTTTCCATATTGTAGGTGGATTCTCGGCCGCCGCTTTACATTTAACGGTAATGCACGAAAAACTGCAATAGCCATGAATGGGAGGATAAGTTTAATGCATCAATATTTGTTCATTATTTGCCGCTCAGAAATAATTGATGCACCGAGAAATAATCTGCTTTGGTTTGCTGCCTATACAAGCCGAACTCCGCACTGTACATTGTGTACTGTGGAGCAGCCATCCCGCTGAATCGACATCGATGGTCGAAGCAAAGAATGACCGCAGTGACGCCACCTGAACATTGATATGTGACTCATATCTGCTTCTAGTGTGGACTCCTAAAATTGCTTCAACTGTGACTCATATGTGGTCCTAATTTGATTGATAGAATTGTTTCTACTGTGACTTTTACTTGTGCTTCTGATTGTTGGCCCCGGAGAATAATGCCATCAGGAACCGTTAGTTCCAGTGTTGCAAATTTATTGGGCCAGCGAATCATGTTTACACTGGATTGTTTTGGAAGGCTTTCTTCCTATTGACTTGAAACAAATCATGCGGCCGGCCACTTAAATCGCCAATTGAACTTAACTGGATCCCTATTTTTGAATACCGTAGTATTCAACACGATATGATAGATATGACCAAAATTGTGTTTAGTGTTTGTTGAGATCAGAAGTAACGTATGTGAATCCTCTGTTTTATGTTGAATGCAATTCGTAATTAAAATTCGAAACTAAATCACCGCTACAGGCAGCATTTGTCGGCATAATATAAGTTCGTTTGTATAATCTTCCTTTAGTTCCTCGAAAAGGCTACAGGTAACGTGGGACGTTCACACTTTATATTTACGCTAAACATCGGAAATGACGGAAATTCCCTTCATAACTTGGGAAATATGTGCAATGTAGAATTTGTGAGCTGTGTAAAACAGAAAATATTGTTATTTTTGGTGAACAATCTAAGCTCAGGTTTTGAGAGATTAACGTTAAAATTAGTTGAGCGGCGCAGACGCATTGCAGGAGTTCAGAGCGTGACGACGGCGAGTAGGATTACAGTGCTGGTGTCGCTTAACGTCTCTTTCTTACAAGGAAAGTTTTCATTGCGGTGAGTCAGCTGCTACATTCCTGAAAACGTAGCCCTAGTATCAAATCCTGGCATGCGTGTCGAGGATTGAACTTGCGATACGAGCCTAACCTCACTTCTGTTAATGTTACACTCGCGAGCACACATATGTAATGATTTGTATAATGATTATAATGTTAGCGAAATAATAATGCTTCTCTATCATTGGTGCTCTTTATTGATGGTACTGAATCTTTTGTGCTGAAGACTAGGGGTTTGCACTAAATTTTAATAATCGGAATTTGCACTTAATTTTAAGAATCAGTATTTCGTGTGTTCATCAATAGTGATCGTGGTATTTTGCTTGCATCGTTTTATTTAACTTGAGCATTGACATGTAGTAATAGTTCTTGAGTCGGAAGTTTGCTCTCGGTGATTTAGTGATAATAAGGACTTACATCAAGGCCTGTATTTCCTTTGCCAATCTAAAATTGTCACGGTCTAATTAATATTTCAAATATTAAACAAATCTATAAGGTTGGATTTGAAATTCATGTATATAATAAGGAGCATTAATAACAGTACCTACTAGACTTCTGAACTAATTACGGTACCGGTGTCAGAGCCCTAACCAATGAGCTTATCCTGTGGGACGCTCACGGTGACTCTTCTCGTTGACGAGTCACAACTGCAAAGGACATGTTAACGAGTTCATAATTTTTGTCGCAGTATGAAATTGTTAGTTCATCTCGTAGTGGTATTGTCATAAGCACCATAAGGTTGATTTATGTTGCTTATAGTCTTTGTTTTCAGCGATGAAGCAACCTAAATTTTCATTCACTTAATTCGAACTCAATTACCCGGATTTTCAATCCAGATCTACGTATTGAACAAAGGACATAATATGGCGGCTTGTGTTTCCTACTTGGATGTTTTAAACACAAATGAATACACCCTGAGCATGTGATCCGATGTGCGACCATATCTGTTCACGAGTATGCCGGCTTTACTATTGGCAAACATCAAGGTCAAAATTATTATTGTGTTCGTTTAGATTAATCAGGCGAAACTATCAAAACTCAGTGGAAACGTCGCGCTGATTTTCAGATCATGTGTATGCAACACGAAAATAAACTTTAACCACTGGGCAGGGTGGCCCAGTGGTTAAAGTTCAGAGTACCAAGATTGGCGCAGAGAGGCGCGCGGGTTCGATCCCAGCTCTGCGCCAGTTTCTGGTCAGAATCGGCAAGGAGGCCGGGCGGTTAAGCAAAAGCAAAATTGAAGCAGTGAGTTGCGTGTTCCGAGACCGCAACAAGCTATGAATGTTCTGCGATGTTAAGAATCGGCGACAGGCCTACGGCCTAACGAACGCTGAAACCGCTATTATTATTATAATAATTTTTTCGATGGGTTTCATGCTCTGACTAAACAGAGAATTGTGAATGCTGATTTTACTGGAATTTTAGTATTCTTTTCAGTTAAAATTTCTACTATGCTCGCTACCATGAACTAATATCAGTCAATGACTGGTTGCTCTTGTGCGTGTAATTTATCTTCCAAGTTTCAGGTTGCACGTGATTCGGTTGCGATAATGAGGTGATCGATCCGTCGCTCTGGTGCATTCTTTTACTTGATTATGCATGTCTCGATACCAAGAGTTGAGGTGCAAAGTCATTATATGTCAGATATGTTCGAGCTTATAATTACAGAAACCAAACATGAGGAAATCAGTTGCTGGAGAAATGACAGCTAAATTTTTTAGATTCAAGATTCTACGCTCAAGAGCCGTCTCACATAAAAAATAGAATGTGTTAGATATCCCTTGGCTCGTGAAGAACATGCCACTTGCATTAATACATGTGTGATATTCGTAAATATCTATACAGGTAGATGAGCTACTCCTCACAAGTATAGTGGTATCTCGAGCAAAAGCAGATCGACTCGAGTTGAGGCAATATTGAAACAGGCCTTTCTAGCAGATAAAATTTAGCACAGTACGACGCTTATCTATCAGATTATGAAGCCAAACGTACTCACGCCTCCGTTAAAGAACATCTTTCCAAAACCTATAATATAATCCTTGTTTTGCATTAACCGTAATCTCTATTCCGCAACTCTGTCAAACGGCATCGCGACTGCGCAAGTACGCGAATAAAACTTTTAGCGAGCGCGCTTTCCATGTCTGTTTTTTTGGTATCGTTCCCTTTTTTGACTATATTGATTAACATTGTTCACGTGATTTCCCATGAAACTCTAAAACACAATCAGCGTTTCTATTCCGTTCACTTTAGGAGAATGATACTGCTTGAACTAAATTTTCATTGTGGATAAGCACCAGTGGCCATCGATTACTTATGGGTATCAAATAGTATTGGTATACTAACTTGTCCTCACCCATTGCTTACTCAACCTTCGGAACACAATAATCATTATTCATGCCTGGGGCAAAAAGTGTTTCAGGCGGTCGTGTTTAATTTGAAGCTCGTCGCATGAGATTATGTTAACACTAATCTGCCTTGTATAGACGCCATTGAGTCTCGCGTCCGCACAGCTCTATATAACTCCAGGTTTTTTGGACCAGGCCATTGAGGTACCATAGGTAGGTAGGTTGCTATTCATCACATGCGCCCCGTTGTTGTTATTCTTTCGCTGACGTTCCGATCTTGGGCCCTGTAACATTTTCATCTCGGATGTTGTTGCGGTCCACTACGTATATATCGACCACAGAAGCCTTCCTTGAATGCCAGTCCAACTACATTATTGTGTCCAGCGCATTTCTTGGCTCTTCGCTCCAGAAGCTGCTTCTCAATTATGCACCTTTATCGTGACGCTCGTTCATGAAATCGAAAGTTTCAACGAAGCGATTGAATTTAATTTAAAACTCTATTTTGGATAATTTTTGACGGTAATTTACTGTGATGCTCCAGAAAACTAGTGTTAGAATTATTTTCCGCCATGCGTAGAATGTCGAGACCCGTGAGCATTATTTCGGATCCTGCATGTGCTCCAATTCTGTTATATGGTAAGAAGCAAGTTTTTGCCGAGCTCCTTTTTCGACATATATCTTCAGATTGTTGACTACCGGTATCTACCTAGTATTGTCAAAATAATGTTGAAATGCCTCATTATTTTCTGTACCTGAAATATAAAGTGGTGGGAGAGCAGGAAGACAAATATATTTCTTTTTCGATAAATCTTGCATACTGTACAGGCTGAATTGCTGCGAATCGTCCATAGTGTTGACATTTTCTCTTCTCACGTATGCCTAGCTTCTAGGATTCCGCTCAAAGTAAGATTCTTCAAAGAAAGTTTCTGATTCAATTAATTAGTAGTCGGAAGTAGTAGTAGTATCCCAAGTCGGAACAATCTCCAAGCTTGGTTGAAATGTGTTTGCTATTGTATTTGTTATTATATATTAAGCTAAACTACAGGTAAAAGAACGTATGTAGGATTATACTGAGAAGTAAGAAGGCTACCTCTCCGACTGTACCAGGTCGGCGGTTAGCTATGAACCGCACCTGAAAAGAAGCATTGTTCATGGCAAAAAATAGGTCCTTGAAAGAATGGTCAATTGCGGGTGCCGTGAGAAGCCACAAGCTGCGGTTATTCAATATCATTATAGTTAAGTCCCCCGTCGTGACCGGCGCAGCTGGCGGTTACTGACGGTGTAAAGCGCTTCGAGCTGCACAGATCAACGTTAAAAAATAAGTGAATTATCTGTAAAAATTGAACGAGTAATCTCCCATAAAAATGATTCACATCATGCTTCATTTCGTTCATGGTCGAATTGTGTTCACTCACTTCATTAGTTGTACTGTTTGTCATAGTTTTATTTGAAGCTCTTGACTATTTTTCTTTACAAAGTTACAGTAATTGACTGCAGCTAAACCAATTTACCAAGTGAATTTAATGCATTGTTAGACATTTTTATTTATTTGTACGATATTGTGGATTTGAATATTGGAATGAAAACCGCATTTCGAGAAATATTGTCGTTCTAAAATAAATCGATATTTAAATTTTGTACAATATTATTTGTTTGTTCTTTACTAGTGAATTGCGGCTCAGAGTATGTATTGTATATTCTCTTATATATACCTACTCTATAGTGGACTACTACTAATCGGCGGTAGGCACTTTCATATTCACTTGTAACTACTTGCGCCACGTAATAATTGTGTAATTAGTGATTATTGATTTATTGACTTTGTGTAATTAATGAATTTCAGTTATTTATTACCTACGTGGTTTAATTTCATTAGTACGTAAAATCATAACGCTAACTTGAAATAATTTTGTTTTCTTTACGTAGTGATGGGATTCTCCATAAAAATTGCTTGTACAAATACTTTTTGAAAATTTTTAAACAACTTGTACAAAAATTGCTTCTCCAAAAAATTGCTTGTACGGCATCGAAAAAATATCCCGATATTGTACATGTAAAGTGAGCCATGAAGATGCCGGTTTATCTGAGGTGTGCTACAACATGACGTCAGGAGCTTTACTCTCTGCGGCTGAATTATTAAAGCTTGAGAAGCAGAAACTGTGTTCCGAGTTTTGTGAAGCCGGACTTGATGCTACAGGAATAAATGTCAGCGCAACATTGCATTCCTTATGAACGCATATAAATTGAACACATATAAATTGTAACTGAATATTAAAAATTTTGTTCCATGGAACGTTTGATTGGTGTGATGTTGGGAAGTTGATCAAAACTTAATTAAGATTAGTCGAACATATGCTGCTGAACTGCAGACTTCATACGTATTTAAGTATTACATCGTATTTTCCCGTGATAAAGCTCTTGCACTTTTTATAAATCTAGTCGTCCTCGACTTATTCATTACTTTCCGTTGGTTGAACCTATAGTTGGGAAGGGTTAAGGTTATATGATGGAAATAAAGTTGTAAGTCTACGTGCAGTGCCAAACAGATGATCTTTGCTCTGCACAGAGCGAGTCAGGGAACTTGAATCTGTAAAGCCGTGCTAATAAGCGATTTAATTAATTGTGTTTAATTGACTAATTAATTGATAGTGCACCAAAAAATTTTTTTGGCACTATCATGGGCCGTACAGGTGAATTATTGTCGACAAATGGTTCTCAAAATGAACGATTGAGCAATACTATGTATCATAATATTTTTAGCTACCTACATGTGTTCTCGGTGATGTCCGTATACAAATAATCGATCTTCTAATAATACCGTCTATATCATCAAAAGTGCAAGGAGACGCGCGCCCGAGTTCAGTTAACATGACCACGGATCGCTGGAGATGCCCACCCTATATACTTGCATTCCAGCCACGCGGCCCGCAGCGTCTCAGAGGAGCTGACTGATGTCCGCAGTGCAGGCCTGCTGCTTGTGCTGCACTGCGCGAAGCTTTCGCAGCAGCCTAACATCCTACTTCTATACCCCTACCTACCAATATCTCCGAATTGTTGTTAGATGTTCAGTTTCTCGTATTATACGGCGTTATGTTTCTCAAATCAATCAACGTCTTGTATATATTGAGCGACGAATTATTAACGTTTTCGGTCTTGCGAAAATTACATTAGGAAGTTATACCATCATTCCTGGACTTCCTGTTAAATACACTGATTGATCGGATGTTATTCGACGAGCCGTAAATCAAACTTCAGCTCGTGAAAATCATAAATGAATAAACGAAACATAACAACAAAGGCCCACGGCCAGCGCTTCTCACGCGAACCATTGTAAGGGAAGACCCAATAAATCATCGGCCAGAAGAATAATCTGTGCCTTTAGCCGCGACACGTCAATAGCGCTCAGTAAATTAGACATCGGCGCTCAACGGCTTTCACTGATCGAGGCCCAACCTCGGCCGACCGAACTTTGTTCATTGTCCCACCTAGCATAACCCAGTGATAATTTTCAATTGGGGGTGCTGGCTATGGCGTGTATGGAGACATTCTGTGTTCCACCATTCAGTGTGTGACTTCAATCAATGATGAATGTAGGGCCCGTCCTTCGGCCTACAGCTGTGAATGAATGCTCTGGGACCCCGCTGTGTTCACTATGGTACATCTCTCTTCCGCTCTAGTGCTTTGCATAATTGTGTACTTGGTCGTCACTGGTGCTCGTTATTGATTGTGCTGAACCATTTTTATAGACTTGTGGTTTGCACTTAATTTTAGGAGTCGGTATTTTGTGGTTTCATGAATAGTGATATTGTTATTTGGTGCTTGCATTGACATTGGCATGTAGTTGTAGTTTCTTTAAGATATCGATAGGAAACGCATTATAAATTATTTTCGTGAATACTTTGTTCGTAATTAAATTGTCTTAGAATTTCTGAGGTAATATAACTTGCATTGAAGAAACTGCGGTTGGGACTAACTAAGTCTGATGAGGAAGTGCACTCAGACACGAGGGACAGGCACGCGTGTGTGGGATGTGGTGTGGCTCTGCACTTACTTGCTCATTAATCACTTCATAATTTGTAGGTACTCTTAACACCCGATTTAGGTTTCATTACAGTTAAATTTACAGTGTCATATTTTTGACATCTGAATTTACCGCATATTAACCCGTTTGAATTGAAATTCATTTTTTCATCTTTGTCATGATATAGTGCATGCAGTGTAGTATTTTTCTGTCATGGGTAAAGTTTGCTCATGCATGTGTTTGCATTTAGTTGAAAAATGAGCCAGGCAGTGTATGCAGTAGACGACTAATTATGCAAGTTTGTGATTTATTGGCCTCATAACTTGACTCTGCTCGCTGCTGGTAGCAGGGAACTCTACTTATGATCAAAATTACCGTTGCCACTTACATTCTATGTCGTGGTTACTTCGTTGATCGCATCCGCATAGGTTGGGGCGGTCAAAACTTGCGTTTTTGCTCTCAATTATATTGAATAATTAGAATCATCATTCAATCCAATCATCTAATACCTTTCGCAATAACCTGCCGCCATCGGCGTTCCGATAACTCGTTCTCTGTCCGGCCAGAGTCGCGCCAGTTGCTCTGGCTCTTGCACGACCTGCTCCGAAATTCTTGCAGGCGCATTCCGTTGAAAAATTTATTATTTTTTTAGGATGATATATATTGAAGTTTCCTCTGCACTATAGTTGATTTATTTTAAATCCTGGGTGATTATTAGCGGGAGGAGTAATGATACTCCAATCAGGCTTGTGTCTAAAGCCTTCACACAAGGTATATTGTGTGCTGATATTACACGGCTTAGCTTATACACACTGCACGTAGGAATAACATTACAATGAGTATCCTTGCAGGAGGGCAGGCTTCACATGTGGTTGCGTGCGAGCTGTTCTTAATGACCGTCGCAGCGAGTGCTGCCGAGCCAGCAAATCCATCGCTAAAAAATCCATTTAACAAAAAAGTCGTCATCAGCGTCATGATGTCGGTTCGCCGACATCATGAGCGCTGCACCATATTTAGTGTTTAGTTTTTAGGGACGAGCCTCTACCTTCCTACAACAAATTATGGTAGGATTATGGTTGTAGGGACGAGTTGCAACCTTCTTACAACAAATTATGGTAGTTTTATGGTTGGTATTGGATGAGCGAACATTAGGCTGACGAACTGTTCTGCGTGAGACGTGCAAGATGAGCTAAATACGCGCATTATATTATGGATCTGACGCATCGTTGGTGGCCAAGAGGAATTAATTACCACGACCTTCTCATAATCTTAACCGTCTGCGCGATATCTACGACATTTTTACTAGAAAAACCCATAGTTGGTAATAAGAAGCAAATTGTAAATAGTTTACGGACACGTAGGTTAGCAGACACCGCGAGTTATTGCCGATGTTCGAACGCTAACATCTTATGCGGACAATTTCCGTTATTATATTCGTTTAAGAGTACAAGCATTGGAGCAACTGTTTCCTTAATATTTTGGGAGTTAAAAAGTTTGTCATACCAATATTCACCCTCTTATTACAAATTGCCAAATTTCCATGTTTTTCGCTGTTCATAGAAACTTGTATAGATTGATATTTGACGATCATCCTAATTTTCCTCAAATGATTGGCGTCATTCGTAGAGCACTCATAGAGCTCTAAATAGTCTATCAAGAGCGCACTTTGTTTTGATTCAACACCAAGTTGCCTATTCAACATGTGCTCGAGACGATCAGGGCTGTCTGACGCACCCAACGATCATTTAATCGTTTATAGTGAGCAAGAGAACCATTTCGCTACGAATTGAATTTTTTTTTTTGCAATCATTGATAAAACTTGATATCTTTAAAATTTATTTTTGACTTTGTTGCCATCTCTCAAACATGTGTTCGGACAACGATAAAACCGGTACAAGTGACGTGTAGCGTAAAATTTTAAAATCAGTTTCGAATATAGCGGAATCGCGCAGAGTGGAACTGAAAGAACATGTCACAATATTGGACAATGTTCTAGTCTTAATATCTTGAATCTAATATGAGAACCTGTTCAGTTGACAACTTCATATGTTAAAGCTTCTAGATGCATATAAAATATACGTGACTGGATTCCTGCAGTATGTTCTATCTCTCAAACCTCGCATATTTGACCATCACTAAGTTTTAATTTTCATTACTCATCCTCGATCGATTGCGGTTCTCTTAATTGCTTGTTGAGTTTAGAGGCTAGGATTAATCAAGAGTTGTCGTGCGTGTGTGTTGATGTATTGTTTAGTATTCCATTATAATGGCCGTGTTTACAATCAGGCCCTACAAGTTAGCGCTCACTATCCATCTTAAAACCTGGCTTATTCATAGCATGCCTGCGCGCAGTGCCCCGTACACGGTCTGCCATCATCTTCACCATGCACAGTGCAATTTCAATTCCCATATCATCGTAAATCATATTTATATTAGCATCGAAGATACTGATGCTACCACCGACAATGAAGTTTCAGTATCTATCATGAATAATTCTCCACGAATATTAATAGTCATGTAGTAGTGTTATTAGTGGAGGTGAAAGGGCTTATATAAAGTTATTTCATCAATAAAATTATATTTGATGTCTATTTTTACAACACTTCTCTTTAACTTGACTTCTTGTTGTTTGTCTGTCTGTCTGCTACAAATCTTATAATCGAAATTTTACACACTTCTACTTACCCAATCGATCTGAAATTTTGCACAATTGCGTAAAGTTGGAGACAATGCATGAATCAAATGACAAAATAAATGAATTTAAAATGTAATTTTTTTTAATATTAAAAAAATTGACAAAAATAATTTTTTCGGCTACAAATCTTATAACTGATATTTGACACACATTTACCTGTCCAATTGATCTGAAATTTTCACACTTGTGTGAAGTCGGAGGCAATGCATGAATCAATTGACAGAATAAATAATTTTGGAAAAAAATTTCATATATTAAAAAAATTAAAAATTAATTACGGTATATTAATACGGTATTCAAAAATAAAATGAAAAATTCATTGTACATCTGGAACATTGGAGACACTGGATTCTTTAGAAGTGTTGTTTTTAAAAAGTAATTTTTAAACGTATATTATTTGAAATTATATTTTGCACCTCACTGATGTTTTTATTGACTAATTAAGATCAGTGATTACAGTATCGAGGCTGTCTTCCCTGACCATATTAATTAATAATTATTGGTGAATTTGGATTTGCTATGCAAGATCTACGTACATGACCTTAGTTCGTAATCCCGGTGTTTGCAACGAGTACAAATTTTTCACTTGACCTGACTCCATAAGATCTCGATGAAATAACTAGTTAGTTGTCAAGGATACTAAACCGATTTACCCGAATTATTTCTTTTATTCGATTCAACCTTTTATAGAACCCCGAAAATTGATCATTTTCAACAACTTTTATACAAATTTTACCATTGTTTTTTTCCATCGTTTTTATACCATCGTGGAAATCTGTTCCGAATCGCGAGAAAAGCTACTGGCCGTATACTAGCTACGAAAACGCATTGTACACAAAAATTTAGAGCTTACAAAAAGAAATTTTAATAGGCTAAAATATCTAACATAAAATAGATACTGCAACCCCAAAATTGATAGTTTACGAAATCTTACACTTATAATGGTCGTGTTGTGGTACATTGATGTGCTTTCAATAATTTTACGCTCAGCTTTTATCATTTGAGTGTTCGTATACGGTTATACCTCGTTATATGATAACATTATATCCTATAATCAATAAACAACGAAGCATTGCGTGGATTTCTATTTAAGTTAAGTGGTAGTTCAGTGGCAGGCCAATAATCAGCTCCGTGTTGTCTGTCTCATGCACACACAAGTTGGCACTCCACCATGTTTTGAGTGAAACCACGTTTATGTACCACGTTTATGTATGTATCAATCAATATGTACCGCGTTTTTCCATTGATTTTCCTTGCTTTTATATTAATAAGTCACAAGTCTTTTGCATGATTATTTTAATTCACTTGTTTCATCTCTATTGGTATATATTTATGTTCGTTACATTCTTTTCACGAATATGCCCTCCAGGTGCTCTCAAATTTATTTTATACCAAGGACGATAAAATTGGCGAGATTATCCGCACAGTTAGTGAATACGGTACCTTGTGATGAAACCGCTACACTTGTTAGTCAGATTGTTCATTTAAGGTACGATGAAAATGGCTCACAGTTATGGCGAGCTACCTAAAAGTACTGACCTTTACAAAAAAAATATTCGGTAGTTTCATTACAGTATGCGCTTGTAACTTATTACTTCTTTATCTGAACCATTTATTTTTAAATATTCTTACGCGTTCAAACTTGGCCCTGTTTGGGCGAGGCGGCAGCCTTATACCGCGTTAAAATCATCAGTGGACATCATCGGCCACTCAAGGGCGATATATATAGGCGGCCGTCCCAGCCTTGCCGTCGGAACATGATTGCCGATCTGTAGGAGACACGAGAGGCATGCTGCTGCTGGAGGAGAGGGCGTTTACTCTTAGCCTAACTAATGAGAAATTACCTTAAAATGAGCCCCAATCATAATTAGGTTGAGAAAACGTCTGGCTCTTCAATTGGTTGCGCATTAGCGCAAAGTTGCGCAGGTTCGGTGGCCGTCGAGGTGGCGGTAATGTGTGCCTTCTTTATGTGTCCTATTTGAAGGAACCCATTATAAAAATGGGCTGCCCAATTTTCCACACTAGATTCGATAAAATTCAATGAACACTTTGCATTAGTATATAGGGCGTATCGGTATAAAAACGACTTAGATTGACGATTAGTAGCATCATAATGATAATGGTCGATAAATAAAAAAAGGGTTCATTTATATTTAAAAATGGGCAGAAGACTCAGTGGGACAACAGGCCGCAGTAATATTAATTCTTTTAGATCTAGAGACGCACGCTTCTATGGTGAATTTGTGGAACCGTTTTTCCTTAGTTCATTTATAAATGAATTCTTATAGGTTGTTACATCGAAGAAGTATCGAAAAAGCACTGCAATTATAGCACATCATTCCTGATTCTACTGTAATGCTATAGCCTATATTTAAGAGTATATCAAAGATTGTTGAAAGAATTATATAAATAAATTAATCAATTAATGTTTGTTCTTAAATATTTGAATCTTTCTCTCATTGCTAATTCATATTAGAAATATCGCAAAATGAGATCCGTGATCACAAGCCAACATGTTTTGTTGTTGTTTCGTCAAAATGTCAATAAATGACTATTAATTTATGTTCATGTCTTGATCGGCTCCATCTCCCAAAATCGACAAAAAATGGACAAAATCCGTAACCAACCGCATAATTCAAGTTCACGTAGGAATAACATTGTATATATAAACGGGACCATGCATATGGGCCGAATGAGGCGGAAAACTGATCTAAATTTCGATGTCGCTGGTGCATCGGAGATAAACCAGTGCTGCAAAGCCTGACATTTCGCCCCTGCGAATATAATTGAAGCTGCAAAAATTACGAAGCTCATCCATCACTTCAAGCTATTAACTATAACGTGAAGAATACAAGAGATTTTTGAATTGAAGAAGTATTCGGAAATGTCATGTAAGGTGCAGTGGAGTATACTGAGGTTTTTTATTCGAGTTAATTCGGGTGATTTGCGTTGTCCAGTGGCTGGAAGACCTGCCACTGAATTAACAAAGTCCAGTGGCAGAGAGACCTGCCACTGAATTAACAAGTCCAGTTTCGGGAAGATCAACCACTGAATTAACATTGTCCAGTGGCGGGAAGACCTGCCACTGAATTAACGAAGTCCAGTGGCAGAGAGACCTGCCACTGAATTAACAAAGTCCAGTTTCGGGAAGATCTACCACTGAATTAACTCTGATCCAAGCTTCTCATTCAGAATGTCAGGCCATGATGGCGCTTCATGAATCATCGATGCAACTCTTCAAGTTTGCTGTTGTTCCATTCGTCTTATGTTGTTTTCAATGACTACTTGAAATTTATATCAGAGCATAAGATTTTGTATTATTGCTCTAATTACTTACTAATGGTGTCATGCAATTGAAAATATTGTGAAGATTCTGCGATGAGGAACAGTGAATTGTGTAGCATTTATTCAAGATTTTCGCAACAGTACGCTTGGGATCGCTTCATAATCTAAGTTCAAAACTCCAGTGTCAGGCACCGGGTTAATTCCTGCTTCAGTTGAAGATTTCTTTACGAAGAATAAATTAATGCAAAAACCTGCACCCATGGCTAATTGGCCACTTTGAATATCACAGCACCGCGTACCATGCCTCGACTCCTCGGCGTCGTCATTATGTGAGGAATTATGAGGTTATTGAGAAAATATTGTCCTATCTGTATAACAACTGTAAAATATAATAATGCAAAATTCAAAGTAAACATTCCCTGTCGAGTTGGTCTAATGTAAGTTTTGAGATTTTCATTGAGTGTGTTCAAAAACCTAATATCTTGATTTATAATCGTTAATTTATCAAAAAAACACTTATCAGAATCCTTAATTAATTCAAAAAAGTGATTCCATTTATCAGCTAGAGAGAATCGATCATCTCTATCTTCCTATTACAGGACATTAAGTAAGGGTCTTTCTAGTTCTAATGACTTGTGCACATTTTTCACGGATCGAAAGAAGTGAAGGTGAGAATTGAATTGATTCAGCATATTGGGTCATAATATTTGATGTTATGAGAAGGTATATGAGTGTGAGCCGTAGCTATAGATACCAATACGCTAAACGGTTTGCGAGGCACTTGATGAAACATCGCGTGATGCCCCGTGACATTTGTCGTGGCCTGGTTGGCGTTCAACATCATTCTTCAGGTCGCGTTGATTTGATTCTTCGAGTTGCCTTCCCGCCCGCCCTGTGGAATCTATTGCCTGTTCAGGTGCTACACCCATGATCATGTCAGGCTTGTTATCTGGCCATGCTCTCTTAGCTCCACAGCTACAATGACTCTATTAGGCAGCACGAGTGGGCGCACATTTGAATAGATTGCATATTGACACTCATGCATACGCCCGCTTATGCACATCTTTTGCATTAGCATAACGCCATTTGCATGAGCATGACATCAATCTCCAAAATAGCGCAGTCCACAGTGCACAAGCAAGGAGGAATATCTAAGCTCAAGCGAGTTTAGAGCTGGTGAAACACAACGATATATTAGGCTGTATAAGGGGCCCGGCTCATTGCTGCCCGTTTAACAAATGAGCGCCCGTAAATCGTAACAGTCTCGTTATCATGGCGAGTAAGTAATTAAGTATTGACACGACGTATCTCCTTGTCCATGCACCGTGACATATTACCCTTCTCGTCAACTCGCCTCATATATCTCGCGTGTCGGGCGCCAGCGTTCACGTTGGTGATGATGAGAGGTGTGTGAATGTCACGGAGTTCAGCAAAGCGTCTATTAAATGCTTCGAAAATTAGTCTAGCTGTGTTTCATCATACTTGAACGGGGGCTGATACGCCTGAAAACTTGTGAGTCGTAATTATTTTACATGTTTTCATTTTTTTGTGTGTGTAATTTTCATAAAACCTAATCAAAACATGCTCTATGTAAGCTATATCAATATCATTGCAATCTGAAACCTAGCTTAGTCAATTGTGCGTAGCTAGTCTGTCTGGCGACCACTGTACGTATGTGTTCACCGTGAACACGTGCGGAAATGTTCTTTCCTTGTCTGTGTTGCGCGAACGTATATCTTGATACAAGGCTGGCTGGGTGAGACGTGTCAGGCTTGGTACGTGTAAACAAGCGCTTTAATTCTTCAGGTTCCGTTTTTTTTATCTTATTGGCTTGATGGCGCGAACAGCTTTGTTGCTGTGGCTTGTTTCACCGGCATTGAGTTGTGACTTTAATTTACCACTGCTGCGTTGGCCAGAGGATAACGCAGTTCGCTAATCACAATGATTAAGAGATTCATGAAGAGATTTTGTCTTTTGCTTCTTGCGTCGCTAAACGAGAAATTACGTCTTCAGACGCTTCATGCTTAAGCCACTTATTCATATGTGTATTAGTATTGAAGCCGTAGCTCCTCCTCAAGTGGAAGTTACCAGCAATCGCCGGCTCTTATAAGCAACCCTACAGAGAACTCTTAGCGCCCCGCTGGTGGCCGCGCATTGGCCGTGCGTGTCTGATATATCCCGCCTTTTGCTTTAGACTTTGAAGGGTTTAGTGCATCTCAAGGTAACGAACGCACAGAGCTCTTCTTGTTGAAAACTGCAGCGGCTTCACGTAGCCTCATACTGGCTATGAGATTATAGACAAAAGCGGCATTTTTAACCAGCGGTACATTATTTAGCGGAAACTGTTAGTTTTTAATGCTTTGTATCACAAGAGCCTCTACGTATCTTTACACATACAGCGACGGAGTTGTCTGCTCGTGCTGTCCTTTGCAAAGACTTTTGTGAAGGAATTATGGAAACGATAATGGCAATCGAGCTTTCCTGAACGGACCATCGCTTCGAGAAAGAAAAAGACAATTTTTTTTCTATCATATATCTTAGCTTGAATCTATATAATAACTCTGTGTTATTTCCACTGCATTGATGTCGTAGCTTAACATAACATAACATAGTGATGTCGGCTCTGAAGTGTAGGCCTGATGTGGCCTGTCGCCGATTCTTTTCCATTTCGTGCCTTGTTCATAGATCTAAACTCGTGTCATTTGACCGGATCTTTTCATGACTGGCGATAGTTTGAAGAAGTCGCAACAGCCGCTCATGCGGAACACTGTCAAATGCTTTGGCAAAATCGAGGTACAATGCATCCACTGGCTCCCTTTCGTCCAGCAGGCGAGTCCAATCGTTCAACGTAGATAATAAGTTAGTGGTGCAGGATCTGCCGGCGATAAAACCATGTTGACAATCTGATATGAGATGGTGAGCAGTCAGGTGATCGATAGCTTGCGCAGGTACCTGTAAAGATAGTCGCAATGTTTTCTCACCGTAATTGTGAGCATCACTAGCAATGACACTTATAGCAGTTACCGTTAGAATTTAATTGGAACTTAGGAGTGGTGTCTCAAATTAAGGTGTATGTTTCGGCAGAGATTTCCATGAAACTCGCATTGACAAGCCTATATAGGTACGGGTATGTTCGTTCTACATCTACCTTTTTAGTGGGCTAACCCGTGCTATGTACAACAACGTTATTCCTACCTGAGCTGTTTTTGCTATCGTTGTTCGCCCATGGCATGGAGCACGAGTTTTTGGGTGTTGCCTAGGATTGTACTTACCCTAAGTAACTCGTATAATCTCGAGCTTCCTTGCGGAGATAAAGACTATCAGGCGTTGGGTGAGCTGCTCGCGCACTTTGCTCACTCAACGATACTTTGGTGTTAGGAGCACCGCAGGCACGCGCTTTTTATTCACTTACAATATGGAATAATCTTGAACCAGAAGGCCATATGGACAAGCTGCGTTTGGCGTCCGTTCTTTCACGAACAATATATAAACAAGCAGCGTGTGGCGATTGTCGTGTACAAACAATAACCAAACAATCATCACAAGGCGTTTGGGGGACATTCGCATACAAACATTACCTTTACTTTTAAAAGAATGAAATACGGATAATGTGCGTTGACCACACACTGTTGTATACGTACGCCGGCAAAGGATGCTAGCGTGCGTGTGGCATGTCGTAGGTAAGTTACTGACGGCGATGCGTACGACTGATAAGGCTCATTAGCAGCTGTTCCCTGCCCCAGCAACGAGGGGCTTTTTCCTGTCCTGCTCTGTGCGCGCAAATTGATGGCGGTGTCTTGGTGAGGAAGAATAAGCCATACTCCTGTGGCTGCTTAGAACAGCCGGCTTAGTGTGCCTCTTATATACCCACGTAATATTGGAAACTCTCCACGCGTGGTCAGAATAAGAAGCGTGCTGTTTTCCGGCACTAGCCAAAATATACTGCATCTCAGCCCCTCTGAAACTTGGCCCCTTTATTACTATGGAGTGAAGTGTGCGGCAGAGATGGACATGGAGCGGCGGTGAAAGGGATGGGAGTTTTCCTGATTTAGATGTCTTGAAATTCTGAAGAAAGTGAAGTGTCAATGCTGAAGCGTTAGCTTTGACGTGATTGTGCTGTTAGGCGCTTCATTAAATTAAATTTAAGTTGAATTTCTTTCGCTAATGAAGCTTCATAGAGAGTTGAACGAAGCACAATTTCAAAGAACGTTTTATTTCGTATTCATCTGTTTTCCTCCTTGACGGTTACTTTTTGAATTATCTGGAAACGCAGTTTTGATGTGAAAATAATAATATATATCGTACAAATGTCGAGCTTGATAGATAGTTAATGTAATAGATGTTCCTGCTTTTGACCAGAACTAACGATACAGCTACCAGACAATATCATACACGTTGATGTTATATGTTAACCGAACTTATAAAAATGCGAGAATAACCTGCAGAGTAGAACCTATATTCTAAAATAAAACATAATTTTTTTTATATGTGCTTCCAACGTTAACATTCTACCTCACGAAAGTTTACACGCAGTTTAAAAAAAATCCGCCAAAGCTTGCAAAACTTGAAATTAATTTTCCGGTTTCTGTTGACGTATTTAACTGGCAATAATGGCATCCTCAACGTACCTCTTCTGGAGCTGTCAAAATTCGAACACAGCAAGAGTTTTCCACTTTTATCGCTAGAATGACACGTGCTTTCTCCATCATTCGAAAACAACATCCTGAAACTTGTACAAATATCAGAAGTAGAAATATTTTATTACGTTTCTTCCTTCAGTTGTTCGATTCTAGACGCGAATTCCATTAGTGGCTAAAAAAACTCCTACTTTGAATAGAGCAGGCGTGAGCCGAAGCAACCGCGGAGTTGAGATGACATTTGCAGTTGACATTTGCAGCCGAGTTCTCTGACCGGCTGCTGCAAAACTGCATTCATGACCTTTCAGCCAAGTCCCAAATATCCTTCATGTTGTCAGACACAGAATACCATATGTAGCCATGTCCTTATAGAGGGCTCCATGTAGGAGGCTGGAACTCCATATGATGTCGGAGCCATCATATGTTGCCACGCGTTTAACCCTCTACCGCCGTATGTCACTCTCCTGGAACATAACTTTTAACTTTAATACGTAAACTATTCTTTTTAGCAACCTGAGGATGTTTGTACGCAACAGAAAACATCTTACAGTTGTTGTACGTGACGGCAACCATCAGTGCAAGTCATTTTGCGCTCACTAGAATGTTTCCTTTTTAAGAAGTAGGTTACTCATACAATATTGCTCCGGTTACTCATGTCGGGCGGTAGAGGGTTAATTTGTGATGCTCCTGACCTGAACTATAATTCAGGGTGTCTCATCGGTGGCTGTTCATTGGTCAATTGTAACAGATAAATATAGAGTTATTTTGTTCTCATTAATGGATAATCACAATTTGAACCCAACACTAGCAATGACACTTCTCGTGTTCAACCCTAATGTAAACTTTACAAATAAAAAACTCATAATCATAACATTTTTTTAAACGGTATAGTGGAACATGTGAAATCAAAAATCGGCATCTATGCTTTTTGAACTTTTCATTTCCTTCTTAAGTAGGAAAAAAATTCATAATCTCTTATGTTGTTTGGTTTTTACGATGAATGAATTGTGAACAAATTTGCTAGCTATCTCACTACAATGACTGCCTATCTTAATTTTGAGCTCATATACCAATTGCAAATTTCAAATATCACAGGTGATATCCTTCTGAGTCGTGCGCTGATTTTACATATTTTCCTTGTTCGTCAGAGCACGCTAATTGTCGCTGTATAAGTTCTGTTAAATTATTTTGCAATATTCCATTAACTTTGACCTGAAACACAAACTTATTTCCCACTCGCTCGGAATAGATTCTTATTCCCTCCGAATATCTTGACTTGCGTTTGTCTTTAATTACTCTGCTTCTCAGGCCTTAAATACGCAACGCAAAGTTTTTTGCATTGATATTTCGACAAAAAGTTTCCTTATTGCTACAAAGCGATCATAAAATAATTTAATTTTACTATACGCATATGCATTGAGTCGTCCACTTCCACACCCGCAGGACGCTCGCTCTCACACCGCTCATTACTTCGTCTTAGGAATGCCGGAGCTTTGCAAAATATGGTATTTAGTAGAAGTTTATGAAGAACATGTTGGTGTAACGGAAACTAGTTATTTTGTGCTAGTCAATAAGCATGCAGCCCAGGGCAGTTCTGTCCTCACCGTGCTATTAGGAAGTTATTTAAACCCCATAGGCTTGCTTACCCCATTGCGCGACAAAGCAAACGCTCATGCAACTCCAGCCCAAGTACTGAAAATTCTGAAAATGAAAGCTATTTCTTTAAGCGCTAACCAAACTATGCGGAATTTTTTTCTGTTTTAGATGGTAAGTAACAATGAAAAATGAGTTCTACTTATGGTTAAAATCGCACATGGATAGGTAGGATTCTTGTGCAGCATGAGCTCTCTTGATGCTCCAACACACAAATATATATTCTTAATTCCATCTATCATTTTATATTTTAGTCGTTTACTACTGTAAAGTTTAGCTACCTTTGCTTTACCCGGTGAATTTGTACAAACAGTTAAGACCCAAACGACATCATAAACAATTGTGGAACTACGAGAACGTGCAAAATACCCATGCAACCAATTACCCTGGATATGTGTTGTTGTGATAAAGGCTTGCGCGTATTCATGTCACCAAATTGGGGCATGTTATAATGAAAATATGCAAGCTATTTCTGAAAGATTCATTTGTCTCGGGTTACATTACGTCGAAAACTCGTGTAATAAGTTGAAGGGAAGAGATGCTTAAATTGCATTAACGTATACCGTTATATGTTGTTAGCGAACTCCTTATTTCTACTATCGAAAGCGTAAACGTATCACATTGTGACTAAAGTCAGCCTGTTTATGCCGAATAACAAGCTGTGCTGCGAAAACTGAAAGCTTTAGGGGCAAACACGTTACCTTAGTTTCGCATGGCCACTAGCGGTGGCGAATGAAAGGGCAGCCGCATAAGCCACTGATAATCCGTCAGTAAAAAAGTCAACGAGTTATTGTTAAAAGCGCGACGCTGTTCACCCCGGAGATGTAGAGCCTAGCGCGGTTTCTAATGACATTTCCTACTTATTTACGGCCATATATCTTCGACCACTTTGATATAGCGTTGAATGTATGGTCATTTTGGTATGATCGCAGCAAATTACCGCTGCTAAATCATTACCGCCATAAATTACCGCGTTCATAAATTACTGTTTTAGGGAGTACCTTTAGGAGGTAGTATACAAGTTTTGTGCAACAGGTGTTCTTCGTTTGCTTGAACAGGAAATTCAAATACATGTTGTACCGTTAATGTTGCTCCATATGTAGACTACCATACTCAGAATTGTGACTTGCGCTTAGGATGAGGGTTACATGAACTTGGAAACATTCGTACTATCTTAACTAACCTTGCGTCTGAGCTGTCGAGTTGTTGTTGTCCCATCACGAGTTGTTGGGACCAAATGAAGAGAACGAATGTGTGTGCAACGCGAGCACGATGACTCATACGTTGTTGCCTCGTTAGGTAGAATTATAACTAAGAGTCTTTACTGTCATTGATCCGTGCCTTCGTTGCTTGGAATGTTTATACAAGGCATAGACTTCCTGCACTCCATAGAGCATAGAGGCGCGTGTAAACACCAGTTAGCACGTCTCTGATAGCCTCCAAGACGAGGTACAAGTGGCCCATTGACATGCCTCTTAGTATATATCATAAATAACTCATCTTAATATGAAGTTTTCATTTAGCCAAGGCATCAGATATTGACTCGTCTCCTCGTGTGTCGTAAATACTCTTGTTTATGTGTTTAACTCGAACGAGTGGCATGCTGTCTGTGCATAGATTAGCTCGGCTTCATTGCAGTCATTGGAAAAGATGAACGGCTCAATGCATCTCATCTGCTCTGCGATATTATCGGCATAATTTTACGTTGTGTTAGTTATTCTATTATCGTATAAGAGCGCCAAGAGACTCACGCGGGTCGTGTTATCTTCTTTCGGATTGTCAAGAAAAGTTTGGCATGTGTTGGTCGTAAGCCTGACTTCAGCCTTCAACTCTCGCCCGTCGTTAAATCTACATCGTAATGTGATGTTCACTTAACGTGAATTTAAGATTACAAGTCGCGTCGTAAGATGTCGGTTGGTCGTAAAAAATCGTTGCAAGAGCTCGTCTCGTGCCCGGCCTGAAGGATTGTTGCCACTAAGGTGACAGACGCGGCTCTCCCTGCCATCACTGGAGCGTCATGCGCCGCATGCCTGAGGATTGTTGCCACTGAGGTGACAGACGCGACTCTCCCTGCCATCACTGGAGCGTCATGCGCCGTCAGCGCCGCGGGCTGTTGGCCGACGCTGAGCGACGGACATGCTTGATTTATTCGCGGCGCATTAGCATAACTTTGGACGCGACGCGGCGTGCTTTCTTCGGGGACACCGGGGGGCGTGGGCACAGACTCCATTGCAACCACGCCGAGTCCCCGAGACGCCCGGCACACGTTTTTTTTATTGCTTGTTATTTTTCTATTTTAATAGTTTATTCTAATTTTTTGTGGCCGCTTCTTACATTGCTCTTTTAGCGCATTTTCTAATTTATGAAAAAGTGCACCATTGTGCTCGCCATGTCCGTCTGCCCGTCCGTCCGTGACTTCACGTTTTCGTCGACGAGAAAATGCGCTCTCTGTCACTCGCTGCAGTGAGTACTGAGTTATATTTTTTATTATATATTTCTTTTATTTTCCTTGTGTCTTCCTAATCGGACACGCTTGTATTTAGTTTCTTCTCGAGATATTGTTCGTTCATTTCTTACTAAATTTATTTCATTTCTTATTCATTGTTCTCTATTTATTGCGTGTGTATGACGATGTGTTCCGTGACATCGTCCCAAAAGCCATCGCCAGGTCATCCCGCGATCTGCACCAGGATACTGCGTCTGAATAACGAGCCCGCGCCACGACCGAGCTCGCCGCAGTGGCAAACGCTGTATATAATATACACTCAATTCTGCTCCTTCTCTTTACCGCTTTCGGCTCAGCTTCTGCATCCTATTAAACTCGGTGTAAACTGTTATACATGGTGTATGAGGATAACGTGAAACACGAAAAAACTTTTGCTTTGTGTATTCAACCAAAATAGCAAACTCAACAAATTTATTCACAGTTGACTATATAAGGAGTCTTTAGCGCACTTATTTTGTAGGTGTATTTACTAAGAATTCGACAACAGAGGAAAAGCCAGGTATATCTACTATATTTTTACTTAATTTGAGTAATCATTTGAACTCTGCGCTGAATTTGTTTCTATTTCATCAGGTTATTTATTAATTATCAGTATACAGCAAATGTATAAATCAGTATAATTGATAATGTATAAAATTTGTGGACATCGTTATGAGTGTTAGGAGGATTGCCATATGTAACCGTTATTCATTAAGCCGTCATTCAATGTATACGTTGCCTCCATTTTTGGCGTAGATTTGGTTGGTTATTCTTATTTGTCCAGGAGCGCACCTTCTTTATCAGGTTTGATATTTTTCTGATAACATTCTCACGGCTTGAATGATTTTTCGGTGTAGCAGTTGTGGGAATGCTTGTCAGTCACCCAGAAAGTTCGGAGCCTTTCACCGAGGCCGCAGGATAAAATCTCTAATTTGGTAAACTAGCTTCGTGGCGCGTATAGCGACGTGATAATTCTAGCCACATGCGCTTACAGGTGTAAGGGATACGTCAAACTGAAGTCTATTTCAGCTCTCACGTATACACCTCTCTGCTGGGACACGGTTTGTTCTTATAGTTACGTTTGCTTGTTATCGAAACTCACGAACAATGATGATTAGGTATCATTATGTCGGTGTTCATTGTGTTGATGGCATTATGGCAGGTGTAAAATGTATTGAGTGCAATTGTATGGATGTATATTGTGTTGACGACAATCGTGCCGACTATAGAAGTGTATTGGCCACGAGTGTGAGGTCAATTTTTGTATTGAGGGTCTAATGTATAAGTGGTTGCACGCCGTGATGTGTAAAGGGCTGTTAACATGTGACTTGTGTTCACTTTGTTTTGCCTACCAAGTATGAAACTCGGACAGGTTAGCTCAACTGCAAGGCGGAGGTGCTGTTGGTAACGCACACTTGAAGGCAGACTGTGAGAGTGTTGGTCTTCATCTCATATTCGTTGACTGTGAACGTTGCATGACTGGTGTCGATGTGAAACTTGATTCAACGAGCTATAATGTGAACAGTACTGGTAAAAACCCCGAGACATGCGTTGCTAGTATTGATGGTTTTTATGACATCTCAGCCAGATTTATTTGGCATTATTGGTGGAATCGAAAAAGGTTGCTTCATCTGAATTAAATATTTCGAGATCCTTTTCTTCAATTGTGTACCAGCAACCTATTAATCTCAAAGTTGTGCGTACTAGCGTCATGACAAACTCTTCGGACAGGAAAACGACATCCTCTTCTATCTTAAAATGAAAAGCAATACGATTGAGGCTCCGAAAGTAAAAGAAACGTTTACGTGTGTCCGAGTCATCATTCAAGAGCAGCCGAGTTCGTGCCACGTTTCCATTGCATGGGGCGCGCATATATACGAGTATGTGCAGCTGGCGGTCGTGGCAGGTGTATAGGATCGCTCCCGTGCACATCTGACCTTTGCTCCTGCTGGACTCCTTTACTGTTGCGTCACTCTTACTTCAGCTATATAATTATATGCAAAGCTGCCTCATGTATTCTGTGAAATGAAACTGCCGGTTTAAAGCAGAGAAAATTCATGACGATAGTATCTACATTTGAATAAATCGGCGGATATAAATATTATTTGCACAACATGAACGCAGATTCCACATTAGTTAGATTAAAAGAGGCTGAAAGTGATCGAGTCAGTTCAGTTCATAAATGGCATTAGGGTTAAGTAGCAGAGGGATTTCAGTACCCGGCGGTATTTACTGAAACCTTCGAGCTCCTCGATCACGGGTGTGCGGGATTTCGAGGTTACAGTGTTTATTGAAGCGATTGTTATTACAAAACCTATATTATCAAAGATAGTAAACCTACGGACACAGATGGAAATTCAAGTAATCTGAACTCACTAGCATGAATTGTTAGAATTGGTCATTGTTATTCCATTCAGGATTTTAATTTATTTTTCATTTGAAATTATTGACGGCGACATGATACTGTTTCGGTGGAGTCAATTCTGAATAAATAACGTTTTGGCAACCACTGCATCTTGTGGAGAAATTAATGTTTATTTGTGCATGCAGTTAGAGAATGCAGTCAAGTTCCAGTTAAAAGCCTTTCTTCTGTCATTGCCCTTGTAAATTTACATTCTTCCGGGCGCGTTATTTTTCTTTTTAAATGCTGGAGTCCAAAAGAGATCACTACAGCCTTTCTCCCCTGAAGTCCTGAACAAACAAGGATTTAGATAAGAAGAATCACATCGAAACTCTGCTCAACTCTTAGCATTTCTCTTCAATGTAATCACGGAGCAGCATCAGCTGTTGCACGCGGTCTGCGATGCGAGGTTTTGTGTGACTGCGTGCATGCACATCGTGCTGAGGGTGAATCCTTTGCCCTCACGCATTCCGTGAAGTGACGTTTGCACGTAAGCTCGTCGATCATTTGTAATGTTGCGCTGTCACGCAGCCGTGGCACCATAACCGCTGTCTCGCCATCATGACAGTTAACTTCAAAATTTATGGTAATATTTATTTTCGTGACAATTTTACTACTGATTGTTCGGGTATCCTATCCTGATTCAAACTGACGATTAATTCCGTTGATTAATGTTTACCATTTGAGCGGTTCAAGCGAAGGGCACGTAGTTTATAATTACTTTTTGGGGCATTTAATGTTAGACTTTAGTGAACCCGTTATCCACCGATCATGGGAGTATATAAGCTGGCGGCGTCATGCATGCGCACTTTCTTAGCCGCTCGTGGGTAGAGAAGCTGCGTTGCGCTGGACCTCCCGCCTGGGCTGCTCTACGACGCTTGTTATGGCGGTGCTTAATGACGTGTCTGTCGTGCCTGCTGGTTCTGCTTGTCATGTCTGCTGGTCCTGCTTGTCACGTCTGCTGGTCCTGCTTGTCACGTCTGTTGGTCCTGCTTGTCACGTCTGCTGGTCCTGCTTGTCACGTCTGCTGGTCCTGCTTGTCATGNGTGCCCGGGGTAGGATGGTATGCAGTGCCCGGGGTGGGATGGCATGCAGTGCCCGGGGTGGGATGGGGTGCAGTGCCCGGGGTGGGATGGCATGCAGTGCCCGGGGTGGGATGGGGTGCAGTGCCCGGGGTGGGATGGCATGCAGTGCCCGGGGTGGGATGGGGTGCAGTGCCCGGGGTGGGATGGCATGCAGTGCCCGGGGTGGGATGGGGTGCAGTGCCCGGGGTGGGATGGCATGCAGTGCCCGGGGTAGGATGGTATGCAGTGCCCGGGGTGGGATGGCATGCAGTGCCCGGGGTGGGATGGGGTGCAGTGCCCGGGGTGGGATGGCATGCAGTGCCCGGGGTGGTGTATGAAGTTCTTTAGCTGCGTATGCGTATGTAGGCGCGACCGTCTACGTCGTTTATTTTTGACAAAGTAATTGTAAAAAATAATTGACAGTATCTATCACATTCTTATAGGTTTTTACATAATCCTGAGTATATATTTTTAGTTTTTTTAACCTGAAGTTCACTTACTTTTCGCATTCTTCGCAAATTGTTGATAAAGATGTAATGTGTCAGGACTTTCGGGCATGAATCAAGGCAACTACCCTGCATGTAGCAAGAATGTCGCTGCTCTGCACTGGACGCTGATTAGTAGATAATTAGTTGATAATTAGTAAATGATTAATAGATGATTTAGATCATTAGTGGATGAACACTAAATGATGATTAGTAGATAGATTAGATCATGACTAGACTAGTTTTCTGCACAGCGCCCCACAACTTGGGCCAAATTATCACCCATGATCTGGAAGCTATAAGAGGAGTGCTAAGCAGAAGGCATCGCAGCTAAGCGCTTGAGAGGACGTATCGTAATTGATCTGCAAGTAATTCGTCTTCCATTTGCCGGGTGACAGGTGATAGGCTCGGTCATTGTCTCTCGCAACAATTAGACTCGTGGATTGTCTTTATCCTGATAAAGCTTTGCTCCCTGCCGCCGGCATGCAGCTCCTATTGCTCATATCGTTGGTCTTGAGCGTTGTCTTGGTGCCGGACTCTTGGTACATGTTGCTTCTGCTGCTGTTGCAGGTAGTGTTCATGGTGCAACTTGTTACCAATCCCTTTGCTGTTGATATTTTAAATGCATCAAAAGTTAATTTTATGTCTCAAATTCAGAAACTTGGGTCATATGATTTTTATGCCATCGCAGTCGCCTGAAGTATAACGTTTGATTAATGAAATCTAAAATGGGGCATGTTTCCGGATCGAAAATGATTGGCGAATCGATGATAATGGAACCTGAAGTAGTGGCAACCACTCCGACCAATCCCATCCAATTGACACCTTCCTGACAACGGATAATCCTACCTGTTCTGTCATGTGGTGGTCATGCAAGCGAAGTTTGCGAATATGAAAGATTGAAAGCTGATGCCTTCATCATCAGCGATGAAAATGCAACTATCAATTCCCACACTGATGCATGCAGCATGACTTGGTAGATAATTTCCCGCACAGCCCAGACTGTGCTTTGAGGCCCGCGTGTAATTAGAGGCTGTCGATGGGTTCGTCGTGTAGGAAGGATACAATCGATCAGACGCTAATTTACTTCAAGGAAGTGAACCAAGTTCTTCTCGAACAATTTGCTCCCAGTGAAGGGCATTGATTTGTGATGAAATTAGTTGCGATGGGCCATTGATTGATATGCACGTAAATATATATAAACGTTGATGAGCCATAGTAATTAGCATGGATTTTATTTTCTGAGTTACGGGCTAATTTAAGGTGAAGCTTGGCATATTTGTTATCAGTAAGATATTACCTGGACCAGCCTTACCGTGGCAAGGCAAGTACCGGTAAAGAACAAAAGATATGCTTTTTTTATTCTTCACTTCAAATTGTAGTGAGATGATTACCCGGTGAGTCAAAACGCCTGTTGATGTCGATCATTTGTCTCGTATAAATGTCCTATGTATTCCATACCTCGCCAGACACGAACATAACAACAAAAGGCTCGTCGTACGTACGCATTCAGGTCCTATTGGATGCCTCACCGTTCATTACCACGCCAGAATAAGTATAATAATTTTAGAAATTATTTGGGTTGAGGGGATAGGCGACGGCTCCTCGCAGGGCATTAGAGCGCAATTTTGGCATCTGAGGTAGCAATGGAATTAGGGCTCCTGAACACTTAATTTTTTATTTCCTGTTTAAAGCGAAGCAGCGACCGACAATTTTACGATAATTTCGTCGTCAATTTAGGAGCAGTCGTGACGCTGATGCAATTAAGCTGCGCGATTATCTCTCCTTGTTTGATGAACTGAATCGTGGCTCAATTTACGCTCGTATGAGCGCAGAGTTAGTGAACCGTGATTTTCTCATAATGTATATTTTGCAGTCGGCAGTTGATGAATTTGTTCCCGTGTCGACCATCGCAGACTGCGGACGATACCTTCTGTGCCCAGGGGCTTGAGTCTCGCTGTGGTCGCCTTGTTCAAATTATTGAGTAGGTATAACAGAAGATCTGAGACGAAGCGATCATCGATCGTTCGGTTACCGCCACAGAATCACCAATGATCGACATCTTGTCTTCAGGTTTATTGAGGCTAGCAAGTATCAGCGGGACGTTATCGGCAGCACCAAGTTTTGTGTTCATATTTATATATCTTCGTTGCATTAATATTTCGTTTGATTCGCGTTTTGCCGTGTCAGTATGACGTGTAGAAATCATTACTTTAATTTATAGGTTGATTTTGCATCAAGGCAGTCCACCGCGGATGTCACGCTTACTACTCTTCTGCATCGCGTAAAGGATATTTTTTTGTGTCCACCGAATGCTGTATAGTTTTTTCCTTGTTGGTGTAGGCATTGTAGAACGTGTAAGCAATTACGTAGATCAACTTGTATTAATTTTATTCATGTATTTTGGATCACGTTGCTGTAAACGCCTCTATGAACGGAAGGATTCGTACGTGTATCGCGATGCAGTCTCCCGACCAGACCTCTCTTTAACTCTTCAACAAACTTTTTTCCGTTTATTTCCTAAAATATTTCTACACATAGCAAGTAGACCTGACGGTATGATGCTGGCCTTTAAGGGTATTTTTATATTGATTATTTTTTTTTTGCATGCAAAAATTGCATGATGCGCGTGTGACGCTCTTTTAAGATTTTTGAAGCACGCTTGTAAGGTGTTAGGAAACATAAGTCGTTCGAGTCTTTGGTCCTTATGCAAAGTCGTATAAGCCAGCACGCGGTAGAGGTTGTAGGAACGAAAGGGGATTAGTAGTAGAAGGCAATCATTATACCGTAGGTCTTGGAAAAGATGTAGGCGACGTTGTGAGAAACACCAAGGGCATCTCACTGGCCGCACAGGCTAACGAAGGAAAAGTGCGCGTACTGCGGGGGGCGGCGCACGCTGTACGACGCACGCAGGCCAGGCGTACGTATACTGCATGGTTGAATTATATAAGGTTGGCCCACGAGGATTTCCGCCTTTCAGTTCATCTTTCTTGTTCCGTCACTGAGATCGAGAAACGTAAACAAACCCGTCATTCCCATGACGGGTTGAGATCAGTGACGTCACAGGCGAACAACTTACTTCATCCGCAAAAATGAGTATCTCATGGGTCAACCTTATACTTGTTCAACCATGCGTATACTGTGTGAGGGCAGCGCCCCGTCATCTTATGAAGGAGTCGTTATTATCGCGCCGCGCTTCCCCCGCCTCTCGGACAGTCGTTCCTCTCGGTTGTGCTCGACGAGCGATTCGTCTCACTTCAATTCACGAACTCCAAACTGGGCTTCAATTCCCCTTTATCCTAAACTAATTACGATATGAAGCTACTCGAACACTGAAAATTTTTTTTCTCGAATGTATGAACTTATTTCCTGTTCCATGTACGTACAGGGGCCGCACTATTTATGGCAACGCATGTTTTTTTGTTATTTCTAAATGAAACAAACAGGTGCACTGTTTTTTTATTGGAAGAGGTAGTAGCCAAGAATTACCTAGACAATTCTCATGCATATTTATTCAATATGACCACCCTTATTTTTAATGACGGCCTCCAATCTAGCGCAAAAGCTTCACAGGAGACACGCAGCATTTCTTGAGAGATCAAGTCCCATTCTCCTGTCAATTTAGACTTCAAACTATCCAAGAAATCCGAGGTGTTCTGCAGTTCCTACTGTCTAAAATAGCCCACGCAGAAAAGTCGAGAGGATTCAAATCAGGGCTTCTTGAGGGCCATTCATTTTTGCTAATGAACGCTGGGATGTGACACTGAATCCAGTTTTGGGTCATGTTTGAACCATGTGATGGGGCAGAGTCTTGATGAAAACTCCATGGTGAGCCGTTGAAGTGTTTACGAGCCCAAGGTAACATGCAACACAGCTTCCAAAATGTCCGAAATGTTTCGCTGACTGTTCAATTTCACTCCCGAGGGGACAAAAACAAGTGGGGACCTCCCAGTGGCGGTTGCCGCGGACCAAACCATCACTGACATGGGATATTGACGTCGTGTTGCTGTTCTAGTTGCCACATATCCGTCCCGAATCCAAACTCTGTCATTTTGACGGTTAACGCTTTGTGCAATGTCAAATTTTTTCTCGTCACTGAACACCAAGTTGGGCAGCGTGCCATCCTCAACGAGATCCAGAATGTGCTGGCATCTTTCGAGCCTCATTCATTCATGACGGTCTGTTAGTTCATGCCTTGTTTGCATCTTGTAAGGGGAGGTTTTGAGGTCATATTTGAGGACTCTACGCATTGATGTCTGACTGACTCCTGCTTCTGCAGCGAAGTGTGCAACTGAGCGACGAGGGTTTATCCTCAACTTCTCCCTCGTGTTTTTGACCAATTGTTTTGTTCGGATACTTCGTTTCCTTCCTTGACCAGGTTGATTGCATGTTTCACCAGTTTCCTTGAATTTTTTACCACCTTCCACACAGTTTTACGACGAGTTTGGAGCTTTTTTGCAATGACTGAATTACTCTCGCCCTTTTCATGAAGGGTTACAATTGCATTTCTGTCTACTGCTATATGTAATAGTAAATTTAGACACATTAGACTTCTGCAATATAAAATAGATGAATTAATAGTATATATGAATGAATAGTATATATATATGAATTAATAATAATTAATAAATTAATATTAAGCTTCATTATAAAAGAAAAGTCTTCTAGAAACCAATTTTTTTATATAGCACACTGCACACATCCGTTGACATAAATATGGCGGACCCTGTATTAGAATGAAAAGCATGCATTTCATGCTTGTACGGTTAGATGTATACTGAAAATCGGCCTTCTTGCCGATGGTCCATTTAAATTTTGCTTAGCAAGATCCTCTACTGACTTCAATCACAGGCTTACATTTGTTTTTATTTTTGATCTTCCTCATTCTTCCTTCATCTTCCCAAGATGAAAACTTTTTTTTACATTTGAACATAAATTTTGCTGAAAATGAAAATATATATTTCGTCATAAATGAATAAACATTTCCGTTTTTATCAAATTAAACGCCTTAAATTCTGGTAGTTAATTCCAATGAACGAATTTTTGTTAACGTTACAGCCATCGCTGTCATGCCACATACGAAGCTGGCATGCTAATGTGTAGCTCATTTAACTTGCCCACGCAGGAATTGGATCTATTTTTCATGATGCTGATCAAACCATTATTGCATGCACGTCCATGAGTGAGATATTGCCGCATAATTGCTCAAGTTGAACGCTATGCGCAGTGTATACGTGGCTCTATTGAACGCTTTGCTTCGCAAGTTGAACCAAGTTGAACGTTCTATAGGAGTCCAAATATGTCACACTCTTCCGAGCCCTTGTTATACCTATCCTTGAATAAGTCTGCCAGCTCTGGACTCCGTTCACACTAGGCGCAATACGGTAACTGGAAGGAGCCCAACGAACCTTCACTTCCAGGATCAGAGGGATGGAGAAGTTTAACTTCTGGGAGAGGTTACAGCGACTGGGTCTGTACTCACTGCAGAGGAGACGGGAGAGGTATGTCATTCTGTACACATGGAAAATGATAATTGGAATGGTGCCAAACTTCGAGAGCGAGACCTTCAGGATTAAGACATATCACAACGAGAGAAGGGGGAGACTGTGCAAGATCCCCCCACTACGTAAGAGATCCGCGGTCAGATTTCAATCCCTGCGGGAAGGATCACTTTTCGTGGCAGGGCCAAGGCTGTTCAACGTCCTACCAAGGGATCTAAGAGAGGAGGAAATTGAGGAATTCACCCTGGAGACCATCAAGAGACAACTGGACGTGTTGGGGACATTCCCGGATCGACCTCCCCTGCAACACTTCCAGCGGCGAGAAGCAAGCAACAGCATCGTGCATCAGGTGACCCAAATGAGGGCGGATGAACGATAAAATAATCAGAGGCGGCGATCCATCGTGGCCTGGGACTGCTACGTCCTAAACAAATACTAAGGAATACCTACTAAGGTTAAGCGCAGTGTACGTGGCTCTATTGAACGCTAAGCGCAGTATACGTGTCTTTATAGAACGCTTTGCTGCTCAAGTTGAATGCCAAGGGCAGTGTACGTGGCTCTGTTAAACGCTTGGTTCATCGCAGTTTCATGATGAGTAATTGTGGGTAATGAGACCGAGCATGACTTATGCACCCACCTCCACGACCCGCCGCCAGGGCCTCCTGCATGGGGCGTGTCGTGTCTGCACGGCAGGGCACGAGCAACCTCTGCCTACAGCATTAGCTCTCGTGCTCTCGTATAGCCTCTGCCTTCAGCACTCGGTCCCTCGTATAGCCTCTGCCTTCAGCACTCGGTCTCTCGTATAGCCTCTGCCTTCAGCTCTCGTGCTCTCGTATAGCCTCTGCCTTCAGCACTCGTGATGCTTCCACCAGCTGAGCACACAACAATGTTTTACGTTGTTTGAGGCTTGTGCGGTGAGCGCATGCCGTAAGGAATGTTTTTGTGCAGTCAAATGCGTCATGATTAGGTCACTATTCGTTCAACGAAAATTCAATACTTGTTTACGACATACACGGTGTATAGTGTAGTGTAGTTGTTCTTCTCCTATGTTTCATACCTGATGGAAGTTCTGGAATGTTACAATATAGGATAGGATCAAGCGAAGTTTCTTTTGATTATGAATTACAATTTATTTGGCTGTTAGAGCTCATGTTCATCGCATCTGCAATGAATGGCGCCATCTCGATAACTCCTGCTAAAGGGCTTGCTCTTCCCTAACTGGCTGTAGAAAAGTTATTTATTATAGGAGATGCGTCTCTTATCTCGCCTTGTATCAAGATACCGCTGGGCTTACACACAACCTGCTCATTGCGCGCGCTTGCCCGCTGTAGGCCTCTACCACATCTCCTTTGTTGACTAACTCATCCTTATTGCTGGCACTTCACTATCTCCTCTGCCCCATCCTTGCAAGATGACATTTTTGCAGGCCTATACACGCTGTCAACTTAACCGACCCCTTCTTCTTGGATTCCATACATGTGTCTTCCAGAGTCAGTTTTATTCTTATCTGAAAATTTTAAAGCAAAAAGCGGCAAGTAAATTCAGCGTTAACTTGGTATTTCTTTGCTTATAATTTCTCGGTCAACTTTTCATATAAGTAAACTAATGATATGAATACTTAATTCTTCAGCTTTGCGCATAATAACGGCTTAGTAAGGAAATGTTTTTATTTATTAGTCCCGTGTATCTCCGTGCATGTCACGCTTATACTTCTTGACCAGGGAGTACACATTGAATGCCTTCATTACATAGATTAATTATCGGTGACTGATCACCGACCATTCATTGCTCGCCTCAAATATGTCTCAAACATCTCCAATGTTATACAGGTGCCTTTACTGCCCTGATTAACTCTTGCTGGTGGCTGTGCCACAAAGCTTCTTAACGTCACTCATTAGGGTAACGACTTCTGACCAGTGGGAGACGCAAGATATTTCTGCTGTAACCTATTTGTAGGGCTGACCGATCGATGATCTTCAGTCCCGATGTGTTTGAGAAAGAAATATTGTATCTTTCGTTTGAGACATATTTTGTAATTAAGCTCAATATAGGCTTATAGCATACCATTAATACCCTATAGTATCCCTTCTCTTGAATACAAGATCTGAATTGCTGTCTCCGAAACAAGGAATATCGCTCGTCTCGCGCTGCATGCATTCTCCATAGTGAAGACAAATGCTCAGTTGCTCATGTAGCTGTTGGTTGGTCTTTAATAAATCGTGCTTCCAATTCTTGGCTGTTTCAGTTCACCAGATTCTACGAAGTTTGCAACGCTTGATGTTTAATATATCATAATCTTTCCAGCGTGCGATCACCTTTAGAAAATAACGCGTAGGCCTTTAACTTGGAATTTATATTTCAAGTTATTCTCTCGGTAAGAAATTATTAAGACTTACGATGAGCCTGGAATAATTTAATCATCTAACTCGCTCTGGAATGGTCAAATAAATAAAAAATCTTGAGCTGGACATTGTAATTGGGCTTAGAATTTTCATTTGTTTAGCTTTCATGTTCATCGAATTATCTTAGTTTAATCATAAGTCAGAACTTATTTCAATCCACAAATGTTGTAAACATCATTCTATTACGAGAACAAATTGAGTATTACACTATTAGCAAATATCAGAATAATATGGGCAAACTGACTGAAATGGTTTAGAGTTATTACATATCTAATTATTAATTGATAGAGCAAGGCACTAAATGAAGATAATCTATATACGGTATTTCAGTAGTCCCTCCGTGATAAAATAGTATGCGGTATTATCTATTAATAATGCTCGTGGACGTTATTCAAATTGCAAATAAAATTAACTCAAAATTTTTTATTCAGCGAAAAATCAATATCATTTTTCATGAGCTGTTACACTAGCCCTAGCATTGATATTAAGATAAGTAACATACAAGCAGTCACTGTACGACTACTTGTGTACAATTAGTCAGAACATCCTGTTGTGCATATAAACTTTACTCCCGTTCAAGACTGCACTAAAATCAGAAAATTATGAAGCGTCCTGCTGCGAAATGCAGTGAATCATGAGCGGTCGAGCTGTGACACTAAGCAAC
Organism: Hyalella azteca; assembly: GCF_000764305.2. Lineage (NCBI taxonomy): Eukaryota > Metazoa > Arthropoda > Malacostraca > Amphipoda > Hyalellidae > Hyalella > Hyalella azteca. The sequence goes on along the minus strand of NW_025937404.1, from coordinate 299,717 downwards.
ATTCTTTGGCTGTGACATCGCGGCGCGGTGTGAGGCGGCCGGGGCGTTCGAGGTGTTCGAATTGTCTGGATTGTTGCAAGTGTTCAGACGAGACTTGCAGGATTTTGAAGGAGTTTAGTGAAGAACGTTGCTGCGCACCACATTCCTGCCTCGCTGGCAGTGAATGCGACGTTCTGCGCGCCACATTCCTGCCTTGCTGGCAGTGAACGCGACGTTCTGCGCGCCACATTCCTGCCTTGCTGGCAGTGAACGCGACGTTCTGCGCACCACATTCCTGCCTCGCTGGCAGTGAATGCGACGTTCTGCGCACCACATTCCTGCCTCGCTGGCAGTGAACGCGACGTTGCTCGCATGTCTGTCGTCGTCAGCTGTGAAGTGTCGCTCGTTCGGTGGCAGAAATGCAACAAAAGCAACGTTTACACATTCGTGGTTTCTCAGTATTTCTGCTTATATATTTTCTGATGTACCTGTAGAAAAACTCGGCTCAATGGTGCTGTAAAAACGGTCTATATTTGCAGCTTGACGTGGGTATTTTTGTTGTGATGTGTCACATCGCTTTTGGCATCTATGGCAAAATTTCTCAACGAAATTGTGGCTCTTTTAAAGCTTCTGTTTGTTCCTTCGTGTGAACTTTGATTATTTATCGTTAAAGTATATTACGAATTTTCCCCTGCTAAGATTAAGGGAATAAACACATTGCTGCGTATCAAAAACATTTTGTCTGTTCTAGTGACATTGAGAGAATTATGAAAATATATTACATTCTTACTACATTTATCTCATGAGTTTGCTTTAATCGCAAATTAAGCAAGAATATTAGTGGAAAAAATGCCGAGAAAATTCACCAATTTCGCAATTTAATGAATATACTTTGAATTTTTTCGTATAATTGAAGATAAATTCTATGCATTCGCTCCAAACTACAATTTACTATTTATCTTAAAATTCCAACTTATCACATAGCGGCCGCAAAACTTCATCGATCACCTGTATGTGTTCTCGCTTGTGGCGGTGTCAATTAAATGAGTCACGATAAAAAACGACGCGCCTAGCAGACGCTCACGCCGCGTTTCCTGGCTATTAACCTCTTGAAATAGTTCACTTTATTGCATCGTTCGTCTATGGTTTTCATAATTCCGGTTGTCCAGGTGCAACAGAAGTGCAAGGGAAAGCGTTCGTTGTGCTGCCACCTTATTGGGCTGAGCGCACAACGATCCATTATATTTTTACGAGGCTAACTCAACGCTTGTTATACGCTCATCAACATCCACTTGGCGCTGTCACTCTCCTCCAGCTTAAGCGACCAACAGCGTAATGTATCGCGCGGTTCTGCAGCACGCACTAACATCGGGCTCCTTTGAAATGCTCTTTAGAACAGAATAAATTAGGATTAATTTCACCGAGGTGGATGTTTACATGCTTAGCCAGCGTTCCGGTCGGTAGAGCATACAATGTGCTGAGAGCGTCAAGGCGCTAATATGTCTTGTGCTGTTCATCATTATTTTCCTGTGCTGTACTGCTAGTGAGCATTCATGCGGTGTGACGAGACGTTATAGTGATGCATCAGGTCATCATACATACATATTCCTCTTACGATCGTATGATAAACACGCCTATACGAGGTAATCACACAGCCCACAAACACGCACACACTCCCTCTCTCGTATCGTACACACTCACTCGTACTACACGCTTGTATAGCATACATGCTAGTAAAGCACCCACGCTCGTATAGCACACACGCTCGTATGGCACACACACTCTTATAGCACACACGCCTACGAGCCGAAACAATAGACACGGAGTTTGCTGAGTCATGGTTGGGCCGGGGCTCACTTCGCCTGAAATATTCCCTCGGTGTAAGCGACAAAAATAGAGGGCGGGTGACCCGCGGGTGCTGCGGATCCGTCCTTTCAAGAGGTGCTCATAGGCATGCAAGTGAGCGATTGGTCATCCCTGACCACAACGGCCATTGCAGCATCGATGGCCCATCGGTGACCATTGGTGGCCATCGATGATCCGCCTGCACTTGTTGACTAGAATGTTCTTTTTAGGACATTTTTGGTTTGTAGGAATGGAAGAAGTCTCCCGCGCATAAGCCGGGATGATTTACTCTTAAAAAAACTTTCTGAAATTATTTGGTTTAAGCCGAAGTTACTTTGAAGTTTGCAGAAATTCTTGTGCAGTTTCTCCCAGTCAGTTCTACCAAAAGACCGGCTTATTTAACAGAAATAACAAAGTTATTTTTCCCCTCTGAACATGCCTGCATCAAAGTACACTGAAATTCATTTTCTTTCCAGGTAATGTTTAAATACGCACATTGACTATTCAAACAATTAAAAAAGTCCGGGTTTAAGTGCATTCGTTTCACCATGTTTATTGAATTATATTTAGAATGAGACAAATGGATGATGAACTCGATCATTAGGCTGCGTTTTGACTGTCGTGCCGTTGATTTGCCCGCTTTGTCTACGCCTCCTAGTTTAGCGAAAAGGAAACAAATAATATGATTCATTTTAAATAAATTCCTGTTGTACCTACCGCCCCAAGCGTTCATCGCGTTCTCTCTAGTTGACGCCGTGTCCGTCCACCTTTCATTTCGTGACGTTCTATAGGTTAATAGTATGATTTAAGCATCAAGAGCTTCGTCAAGTAAGGATTAATTTGACTATCTTAATTTGAGTTCGTTACGCATGCTTTTTCGATCAAAGTTGAGAATAACTTACATGAAACTTCAAGTGTTTAATCAAAATATGTCTGGTCGCGCTGAACTTCTTTCTTCCTGCAGCCATAGAAGAGTTTATTCTTCACCGAGTATTGCGTCTCCTTTCTTTTAATTAGTGTCGCGAACGTTAACCTGCTTCACCAACTACTATCTCTACTTGGTACCCTGAAAGGATCAGAATTGTTTGAAGAGTCGTCTCGAATTCGATCACCCAAATTATAAATTTGATGCCTCGCGCTAATTCCTCACCGCTATTATGTGAAAAAACTTGAGGAAAGCGGATTTCCGAGTTTTTCAAGAAGTTCCTAATTTCCTCTTGAAAAGTTTGTGGCAACGCGAGCGCCTGAGCCCCGACGTCCGAGGCCTGTTTAGCAGCCTTAATTGGCTGCGGGCGCCTCGCGTTCCATGCAATTCAACGAGTACATGCCTTAAAATTTGCTCTGCCCTAATTTGTTATCACGGATGAAAAATACTACTACGTCTTTCGTACCATAAAGTCTGCATGATAAGCCACTTAAGCCTGTCTGCTGAAAAATAAAGCATTTTTTTACCATGAAATCTGAAAGCAAGGCCACCCAAGTACTGTGAACAGAAGAGTGCAACTAAACAAAACCGTCAGATTGTGTTTTTAATTTTGGATCTTTGGCCTATGGTTTACCGGAGAGTGAAATTCTCGAGGTGGCTGAAGGTCCCCAGGAAGATGATGACCTCCAGGAGGATGATGGTCTCCTGGAGGATGGAGGTCTCCTGGAAGATGATGGTCTCCTGGAGGATGGAGGTCTCCTGGAGGATGGAGGTCTCCTGGAGGATTATGGTCTCCTGGAGGATGGAGGTCTCCTGGAAGATGATGGTCTCCTGGAAGATGATGGTCTCCTGGAAGATGATGGTCTCCTGGAAGATGTTGGTCTCCTGGATTATGAAGGTTCATTTGAGGATCAGGTTCTTTTGGAGCATAAATTTCTCCTCGAGGATGATGTGATCCTCTAGGATCAAGGCACCTTGCAGGTTAACGGCCGGCCGCTTAAAAAAGGGAGACCTCCTAGAGGATTAAAGTCTGTTCTGGTGGGTAAAGGCATACGAAAGTATGAAGATCTGCATTAGGATGGATTCTTCCTGGAAGATGGAAGACATTTGTAGGATTGAGGACTTCTGAAGGGTGAAGGTCGATGCTGTGCACCACTGCGCAGACCTCAATATTCGCTGCAGGCGGCTCTACGCTGCAGGCGGCTCTACGCTGCAGGCGGCTCTACGCTGCAGGCGGCTCTACGCTGCAGATGGCACCACGCTGCTTCGTTAGCGCGGCCATTGATGTGACCAGCTTCTTTCTATGGCACTCGTTAGGTCGCTTGTGGCACCGCCTTGTGTAGTTGTGTGCCGCTGTGTGGCACCGCCTTGTGTAGTTGTGTGCCGCTGTGTGGCACCGCCTTGTGTAGTTGTGTGCCGCTGTGTGGCACTGCCTCGTGTAGTTGTGTGCCGCTGTGTGGCACTGCCTTGTGTAGTTGTGTGCCGCTGTGTGGCACTGCCTTGTGTAGTTGTGTGCCGCTGTGTGACACCGCCTTGTGTAGTTGTATGCCGACACGTGTGGCTTTGCTTTTTGTAGCTGTGTACCGCTGTGTGGCACTGCCTTGTGTAGTTTTGTGCCGCTGTGTGATACTCAGCAGTGAATATTTCTAAAATACAGTCATGCATTTAACTTTGACCTCAAAATTTCGCAGCAATTCTTTGTGTCGTTTGACTGCAGGGCATGCAGTTTACACCACCATCGTGTGTTGCTGATACAGATGTGTGGCCCGGTTTTGTATTTATCTGTGTTTTATCTCCTCTAAATATGCACTGCTACACAGTCAAACGCTAATGTGGGAAACGATGTCGATTATTGTGGGTTATCGCAGATCGCGGAAGATTTGACCATTCTAAGACTCGAGAGTCGATTTGCCCTAAATAATCTTTACAGAATTTACAAAATAATCTTGAAATATTATTTACAGAACAATTTTCACTTATTTAGGGCAAATAACAATTAATGTCCAAGGCTGCATATCGATCCCTCTACCTACTTATAAGGTATTCACTGCTCATAGGTCTTCCATGTGAGACCTTTTAATAAATGCGTATCACCGACGACATTTACTCTGATTAAAAAGGCGTTCTCACCGTGCATCATCCATCAACAATTTCATTATTCTGGGTCCACTATCATCGGTGATGAGCTCGACGTCTATAAACTCGAAGAAATCTTCCTGGCAGAAATACATAGCAAAATAATGTATCTCATTCCTCGCTTTGGGCCTTTCGGGAAGAAAAATTTCGCCGATGCTATTTCGAATTTACCAGCTATAAATTTTATTCTGACTCCGCGAATATTCATAAAGATTTTCATCTCACCAATGATTTTCACGATCGTCTCTCATTTGGCGACATCAAATGCGCGTGCCGAAATACTATATTAAATGATCTCGTCATTATCTGCTTTATTATTTATTAACAAAGAAATTAATTTTTTTAATACTAAAGTTGATCAAAAGTTAGTTTCAATTACTATCAATAGTTTGTTTTTCACTTTTTTCAAGCGGAGAGAATATGAGTTATAGTCTGGTATAGTCCTCACTCAAACGTCTGTGTGTACGTTTTCGACTGAATTTATATTCCAGATGCGAGTTGATTCCTTGAACTCAACCGCACCGGGTTTTGTCCGCTTGGTGCGTGCACTTTATACGTATATACAATACATTGTGCAGTGTACTGTACTGCAGTGTTCGGCGTATGCCATTTCTTGTGATGCAATCCAGTAAGAAACAGTCCCGTCACCACTAAGGTATTTCATTGGATTTTTAACGACATAATTTCACCTTCACTTGAGAAGCCTTATTCTTCAATTGAGAAGCCTTATTACCTGATTCTTCTGTTTATCCTAAATTCAGACAATTTTTTCGACAACGGTCTTATTTTTTCGTTTTAGACAAAGCAAACAGTTCTTAAAAGATTTTTATCTTTTAGGAACTGCTTGTTGCTTGCTATAAAACTGCGAATCTTTGGCGACTGCCATCAATGCTTGTCATGCATGCTCTTCTTTGCTCTTTTTAAGACGTTTCCTGTTTCACAAATTTGACTCCCAGGAGTGTTTAAACGACGTTTAATTTCACGGGATTATGAACGCGTGCCTGCGCGCGAAGGGGCTCTTTGTGCCAGCGACGTCTTGCGTGGCGTAGTCTGTCGGATCCTCGTGAAAAATCTCATGCTTCGTCGCAATTTTTTTGCTGTTGTCAACTCGGTATTCATTCACAACACTAAAAATGAGACCAAATGCTTTTCTTTCATTGAAGTGTTTGCAATGTTATAATAATACATTTGTGTTCTTCACTTATTGTCTTCCGTTGATTTCAATTGTGAAGTGAGTGCGTTATCGAGAGATTATTCTTGCGTATATACTTATATAGTCGGCGCGTTGAGAAAGAATGAGTCGTTTGTTCTAATTTGTGTATGTTATCAAGGTTAAATATTATAGTTTTACCTTTTCTAGAAACATATCAGCGTTCGTGGTGAACCTGCTTCAATTATAATATTCTTTATAATGAAAATTATCGAGGAATGAAGTATAAAGAGAGATTAACGTTCAGATAATTTTTGCGATGACTTGATTGGTCGAGGAGTTCATTGAGTCCCCCAAACGCCGGCTATGTTTAGCACAATCATACGAGACCTTTTTTTCGAAATAACTTACCAAAAAAACAATAAAAAGTTTGATTTTACAGCGTTTATGAAAGAATAGAACGACGAGATTTGCTTCAATCAATGCCCTATGCACACCACTCATCATTAAATTGTTACATGGATGATTTACTTGAGTTGCTACTTGATTGGGGCTGTAAGAGGTCGTCAACGAGAGAGCAAGATTATTATTACAGAAATAATTGTCTTTATAATACATCGCCCCCATCCGTATGCATGCCCCGATCTTCTGTGTTCAGGTGGTCCGATGCTATCGCTCTCTTCTAGAATAAAATATATAGAGATGACGGCAAAAATAAGAAGCTTGTGTTACTTCTCTATATATGAGTGAGGGACGTGGCTACAAGGCTGAAGAAGAAGTGAGTTGTATGGCGGAGACATAAAGCATGGCTCGTGTCACTGATGTACGCATTAACGATGTTTTATACGTCTCTTCTGAGCGAGCCTCTGTACAGGTATAGATGGCATCGCGCGACCGCTGCGCTACAATGCAGGATCATATCGCCCCCTCGCTTCTTCTATACGGAAACTCGCTTCATCTTTTAAAAATATTTTGGTATGATCGGTGCTATGTAAGATTATTATAGGTGGCCAACCATCGGTTCTTGATGAGTTCGCTGTTTTCCAGCATTGAACTAAGCGCAGATAGCAGTTGCTAAATGGGCCGCAGTTTAAGAGTTTATCTTGATTGAGGTTTACCTGGCATGTCCGAGCTTCACTTTAGCTACCGACTGCAATGTTGTTTATGTACCGGTGCTAGATAGGAATTTCGATGATGCATTTAAGACTGCCATGTATCTTGTGATCTGACATGTCTGATGGATTCACTTTAGATATGTCATGGCGCTCGAGATCAAGAAGAATGCCTCGTGTAACTTGTATTTGAGCCTCTTACGCATCTTGAGTGCCTACCTAACAGATGCACGCCCATGATTCGAGATACTTGTGGAAGCTTTCGTGACCACCCGCTCGTTGATTTTTTCAACCTGTCTTCTTGGAATAATTCAAATGGTACATTACACAATTAAGTGAACATATTGTCGATGCAGTTGCTGCGATCCGCAGTGAAGTTAGCGTAACAGGCAAGCAGGGCCTCGTCGGACGCTGTGTTGTAATAACCAACAAAGCTGAGAGGTTACGTTACCCTTGTTTAAATGTCCAGTTGCTACTATTTTTTTATATGAGCGTTTTCAAAATGGTGAATAAATGGTGAATATAAATGGTGACACAACATTGTGGTGATTATGAGATTAATATTCATGAATATTAATAGATTCATTTAATGGATATTAATGTAGATAGATAGATCAGATAATTCGTTCATATTATATTCATTAATAATTATCAATAAATATGCCTTAAGTAAGCCAAATTTCTGATTAGCGTAAACCTTTAATGTCTCTTCAGTGAATGATTTAAACTGGTTTCACAATATGGCACCGAAAAACGGCATCCTTTTGTCAGAATTTGTTGCGGAAATTAAGGCGCAATGGGGGTCGAATAGATTTTATTATTATTATTATTATTATTATTATTATTCCACGAAGAGATTGTCGTGGCCTCTCGTTCAGATCGAACTTCGAGGGCACGTTACAAGCGGCTAAAAAAACACAAGATGATAGAAACAGATGACATCTATGCTAAAACAGAGGACATATGCCAAGACTGATGACGTCTATACTAGAACAAATAACACCTATGCTAAACCAGTAATATCCATGATAAATTAGATAACGGCTAGGCCTAAGATACAAAGGCTCTACGGAAAAGTTCTGTTTTTAGGCGTCGACGAAACAACGTCAGCGAAGAAGCAGATGTCACCGATGCTGGCAGACCACTCCATGTTCTGGCCGCAGCGACCGGGAACGCTCTGTCGCCGACTGTGGACAGACGTGAGGACGGGACGACGAGGTCAGCCTTCGACGAGGAACGCAGTCGCCTTCTAGAAGGCAGATCCGACACGCGCTGTAGGCCTTCAGCGAGATAAGGTGGTGCTAAACCATGGAGGCAGCGAAACGTCAGAACAGCGACTTTAAACTGCGTGCGCTGCTGGATGCGCAACCAGTGAAGGTCGCGCAAAATCGGCGTCACGTGGTCGAATTTCCGCCGGGCACAAACGAGTCGCGCGGCAGCGTTCATTACGAATTGCAGTTTGTTCAGAGCCATGATGGGAAGTCCGTAGAGTGTGGCATTGCCATAGTCCAGTCTGGTCAGCACAAGATTTTAGTGCGTTGTTGAAATTACCCAGAAATCTCGTCGAATCTGACGTCGTATAGACGTTTTATTTATCCACACTGAGCCACTTGAAAGCTCGCATGTATCTCCAGGTTGCAGGAGGCAGTTGCCCAGCTTGCATGTGACCGGGGGAGACTATAGGCTCCGTGTCCCCACGTTTTGGGTTTGACTGACTTTCCTCTGTTGCCGATGTATTGTTTAAGTCCCGTCCCTACACTCAAACTTATCGTCAGTCTTGCATGAACCCAAAGCTCTCGCCCGTCCGTCTTTTCCAGGCTTGTCAATCCTCGAACTCCGTATCATCCGTCATGCAAGATGTCAAACTTTGAGCGTCCACACACTCCTTCTTGACATGCAAAACTGACGATAAGTTTGAGTGTGTGGACGTGGCTTTAGTGGCCACGCACGATGTCATTGCTTCTGGTGAGATCCGCGTTATGTTATGTATATTATGTTAGACAGTGCATGGGTCTGGCAACATGAGAGGAGTTTCGTGCCCCAGCGGACTATGTGCGTAGTACTCCTATAAGGCCTTTACACCAAGTCACCAACGCAGATTTAATAATTTGTATTAATGATTGCTTAAAGTCAGTTTTTTCAGATTTATTATATTTTTGTTGAGCTCCATTTCCACATTTAAGCCATGCTAGTCTAGCTGTGCGTAAAATTACCATAGGAGTGTGCCTTACGCGAAGAGTACCAGAGTATTTCTTGGATTTGGTGAAACTGTTCGTTATCTTTATGCCATATCAGGAATAATAAGAATTAAGACAATATCAAATCGTTTGTTGTACGATGCAGTGATGCAAGTTTTTACTTATTTTGTGATGATGTCATATCGCTAAATAACCTTATAGTATATAGCATACACAATGCTATTGTGAATAACATGTTCGTTAAAACACCTTGTGCACGGTATAATGTCTCAGTTTTGTATGTAATGAATTTTAAGGTGACGACATACCTGCGTGTTGATTTTCAGGTGATTTTTCTAGTGTTATTGTCTTCATTTCACTAAGAGACTTACATTTGCGTTCAATTCCTTATTGCTTGATCGTGTAAATACATGCATCACTAGAATATCTGTCGGGGATTATGTATGATTGCATTAAGTTATAAGTGTTACTCATTTATATTATGCATCGTTTATAGTATTCTCCATTTATTTATATATTTATTTTATTTATTTATTGCTAATTAGCAATTATGGAGACATTGTCGTATTGACCACTCAATTGGTTTGCCTCCCGTGGCTCCAGAATTAAGATACCTCTCAACAAACTCGGTGGCCTGCGCTCGTTGATCTGCTCTTTGAAGTAAATTGCGCCAATTAAATCGTTTTCTACTCCAAGTGAACGTGATCAGACTACCATCACTATAATCATGTCAACTGATGGTTTTATCCTCGTCGCCAGATGATGTGTACTGCGAACTTAAGCGCGTAACGAACAGCGTAGCAAGGAGTGATACATGCGTATATAAGAGTAGGAGGTTTATTCATATATGAACAGGATTGTATATACATAGTGATGCAACGTTAATTCGGATCTTATACAGTGTTGCCACACTGTCAACCTAAGCCCTAGTAGAGGGATACAACAATTATTGAGGATTGAGAAAATTCCCAATTCGATTACATGTTTTACATTTTTAAAATCATTCAATAATACGCGAATATTGAATATTTCTGGAAACGACTAACTGTTGATTAACATGATTGATGGTTCGTCAGACACTTTCTGAATGTCTTTGCGTTAATGATGAGCTGTGTTCGGTACACGAATTCAAGTAATTTGTCCTTATCAGTGTTCGGTTGAGCCTGACACGCTCATGCCGTTTGTGAGAAAAAACGCGGTTTCGCGAAGGATGTTTTGCATCCACGAAAAATCAACAACCTGGCACACTGGTTCTTAGCTTCATCTTTGAGAATTTTCAAGAACTAATGGAAACCGACATAATGCTCTTCCCAATGGTTTTTCAGCCATTATGAGGGATTAAGTAAGATATTAATGCTGGAGTCATGCACTGGAGGTCCCCAAATAACTGTCACGGAGTTCCTTATAGAGTCCCTCACACGCCGGCTATGTTTAGCGGCAAGTGGCGCACGCCCTCGCGTAGGCTCCTCAGGAAGCACTCAGAATTCCGCATTTTACGGCTGCCTTGAGTGAAGAGAAGCAGGACTTGCATTAGCAAGGCCTTCTTCTTACAGCTTTACGACCTGAACAAAACTAGACTTATTTAGAAAGCTTTTATAGCCCTCACACAGAACGGCATCTTGCTTCTAGTTCTCTTGCACCCCAGCTCGGATTTTGTTCAATAATTGCTTCAGAACCGCTTCATAAAGCATGGTATCATGGACGATTGATGTGTCTCTGCTCGAAATTTTAATATAGAATTTGTCTCACTTATTTATTATCAATTTATATGAGCATCTTGTTTTTGTTCAATTTATTTTATCAGAACTTTGCTTCATCAAGTGGCTTTGCGTTTCATCAAGTGGCGGTCGTTCTCTTTGAATTTGTACTCGTATTCGCATGCACTTCTGTTAATCTGTTCCTAAATATTCTTAGGGCATCAAAGTCAGGCGCGTTACCGAGCGCCTGCAGCAGTCGCGCATGCATGGCGCTGCTCGTCTCGCGCTAAGTGGGCCGCTAATTGACAGAGGCGCTGTCGCTTCTGCTGCTACCGAGTAACTTAGCAGCGAATTTTTATGCGTTTTTTCTAGCGCGATACTGAGTTCGTATGCATCACTCGAATATAGTTTTTATTTGTCGAGCATCACGCGTGGCGCGGGATTTGAGACTCACTTTACGTGAGCCACATTTCGATAAGAAATTAATATAAACTTGATATGTTATCACTGTTGTGAGGCTTTCGTATTATTTAGATTTTGATTAGACGGAATTTGTTCAACGATCTCCCTATGAAATTTACTCGTCCGTTTATCGCAATGCTATCTCTTCCTTAGCTGTTAATTAATAGGGCGGCGACAGGTGAGCTGGTGTGTAACATCGATATTTCACGTGACACGCGATGAGCGCACACACATACGGCACTGCATATTTATAGCGGCGTGTGTGCGTGTTGCCTGCCAAGATTAAAGTAGTAGAACACAGCTTAGATATCTCATTTCATCTTAAAACCTTATGATGGCCGTGTGATGTGCATCACACCATATAGTGCCAACCATCTCACCGCATTTGTCATCATTGCTCATCGTGTTGAACATCGAACACTTACTGAGCTTCTGTTCGTTGGTTGACCTCCACTCCGACTCTACGATATCAAATAACTAATTTAGACTTAGTCTAAGTGAGTACTCGGCACTTACGGATGTGTTCTCCTGTGTTGCATACTGTATTCTTGATTCCATACTATATCTCTGCTAAAAGATTTTTATCGAGCGTAATTTGAGGTAAATTTTATACGACTAAGATTATAGTGTCATGGATGCTCATTGAGCGCGCTAGTACGTGAAGTCATCTAAGGAATAATTAACGAGCCTATATAAAAAAAAATTACTTACTTCGGTTGCATGTTCAGTAGTGCTTGATGACGTTTTGGAATCAAATCAATTAATCTAAATGGCAGACTTGTAACATATTTCTGCTGCCATAATAACAAGTGATATAATATATATGAGTTTTACTCTAACGACTACGATTGACCTCCAGCAAAGCATATATGACATGGCCACTAACAAGCTCTTTGATGTGCAGATTATCTCTTCAATCAGACGATGTATTTCTGCACAGTTTACCTATATTCCCAGAAACTGCGCTGGAATTATTGGTTGGCGATATGATAGATGATACGGGCTTAGTAACGATGAGACGTATGTACCTCCTGCTCAGTTATTGCTTCATTCTTGACTCTTATTTTGTTTGCAGCTTTGTAGGTACTGATATTTGCGCAATCAATTAGTGACACTTATTTGAACAGCGATATATTGATGTTCTTGAGATATGATTTTTGATGAAATTCGAGGCTTTAATTAATTAATTTAACTGTGCTGCGAAAGCTTGCAGCAGAGATTACTTGTGTTAAAAGAACACAAATATATTTACTAAGTTCAATTTAATCTTTTTAAATGATGCTGAAATAAAGACGTATGTTGTTTATTAATGTGCGACGTCAGATCGATATAAGCTCATTATCCTACGCATTTATTGCACTAAATTCCTCGTGAGTTTTGCAAGCAAATAGCGCTCGCTAATTACCGAAGCGAAGTGCTGTATACGCAGAACAATGTGTGTCAGTGCAGCTGCCGCACTGATGAGGCGGCATGCAAATACAGATCGATTGCGACAAACAGACTGATCCGGCGAGGCAGAAGTGTTCATCGGGCGCCAGGTGTTCTGGGTTGCCTGTCATGCATGGTGTTCAGTATCTGGTGCTCTTATTAACTAAGATCGCAAGGAATATTTATTCTTGTTCATGAACAGCAGCAAAATTTATTCGTTCGGTTTAGCAAAACTGCAAACTAAAAACTACAGCGAGCAAACTGCTTTTGCGCGTTGTGAATAGAGTAAAATATCTTGTTATTTGTGAAATTACGTTTTACGCAAATATTTTCGTCAATTTCGTGGGTATTAGCGTCTTTTATACGAAAGTTTTTCGGGGAAACTTTTAGGAAATAATCTACTTCTCAGTTATTACAGAAAATAATGAAATGCTGTGTTCTTCTGTTGGAGAAATTACCTTTTGGAGAATTTTATTAAATTTTTATAAATCATTGACCTTCTATTTTGAATTTTGAATTTAGTTGCAGGCTTCACTCCGCTGCTGTGCCAATGCCAGCATTTAATAGGATTAACGCAAACTTATGAGTGATTCATATTGAAGTCTAGAGATCGTTCATCGTCCAGTTCATTCCGGTTCATCAAAGCACAAAATCCATTAAAGAATTTTCTGGCAATTGCCCGTCCACCTTTTATTTCCAGATGACCTCACTTGGGCACCGATGATAGTTCTTTCAAATATAATTGAAAACATTTTGTGAATGCATCTTGTTCGGTACTTTGAGGATATTATTGTTATTTATACCCTCATAACCTCACGTCAGACCAGTATATTGATGTCAAAAGCAATATGGTTCAAACACCCGAGCGACAACAACATTGTCCTGGGTCAAGTTAATTGATGAAGGAATTGTTTCCATTTTTCAACCGTCTTAACGCAGGATGCAATTTATGTCTCGTCGATTTTCAGTACCTGATAATTTTACTTTAAAAAATTAGAAAAACTTGCAATTTTTTGTTTATGTATTTTGTGCGTAGTAATTGTGCGCTTCTTCGCTTCGAAGCTAGGAGTTTAGGTGCTGAGTGCTGAATTCACTTATAAACATACATTTTTCGTAGAATAAGTTTTGTATAGTTTCGTCCCTCAGTTTATTCTAGCTTTGCTTATTGTTATCTAATACTCCAAATTGATAATTAATTAATATCACAATCATACTCCGAACATTTTCTATCGTAATTTGTCTACACGTTTATTGTCAAGATGCATAAACTTAAGGCTCATCTCTCGATGAGATGACGATATGCTCATGCTTCGATTGGTTTGCGTCTATAATCAGGGATTCTTTAATTTTATCACTTGTACATAGCTTTAAAATATGAATAAAGGAGGTAAGTAATTGTCATCAGTTACGTTGATCAGCACTCTATTCGAACTGCGATATGCACTGTCAATGCCATCGGCATAAACGGCCTTACCATCTACACTGAAAAAACAGTAAAAATAACTATGATTTTACCTTCTTGCTCATAGTGATTGATTAATTTAATTAAAATTATTAATTAAAATCAATTAATCAATCAATTTGTTATTAATTTTTTCTACATATGTGTTGGTGAGCACATCGCGGTTATACGGTGGCATTCAATACCTCCGCTACACAAGCTCTTAAATATGTCTGACGTCTCGACGATGTGGTTATAGTTGTGTTGCAAGATACTCAGCCCGGTACGAGGATGTCATTCGTGTTAGGCTGGTCACGAATACGTGGTTAGAGTGCGTGTAGTTATGCGTATGCAGCCTCTTGATACATGCATGAATAGCACGCGCGTGCAGTGTGCGTGTTGTGTGGCGTCTTCCCTATGTTAGATGAGAAGGTATAAGAATTAATCGCAAGCAAACCGGATATTGAATTCGACTTTTGGTACGGAAACATTTTGAATGTTACATAACCGTGACGATTGATAAGAACTCTCAGGTACTAGTGGTGTGCACTCATGCTTTTTGCCTAAGCTACTGAATATTGTCCTTGAATTGTTAATAAAAAGATTAAAATTTATGACTTTTGATCCGAATACTTTTTTTTCCTGGGAAGAATGTGTCAATGAATTGGGTGAGAAGTTGACAATTCCGAGTAAGTATATAACCAGGTAATTTGGAGCAACTTTCTCTCTATTTTTCGTTCGATCGTCACACGAAGCGCGTATGATGAAAAAGATAAGAATATATGAATTCCAATTACAGAGAAGAATTGCATACCTCATTTAATCTTGTATAAAACACTGTATACAATGTTCACTGTTCCTTTCAAAATTGCATGGGTGGCCTGCGTGCGATATGTTTGTATCATTTCTACGAGGTGACAACAATCCGTCGCGCATTTGCAGTCTCGTTGCGTCCTCAAAACATCAGCACGCGCGCCCCTATAACTTTGTTGTCTTAATCTGCTGTTGCAGAGCCAACACTTGATGCTAAGCCATGCTATGTGCTTCTCATGTTTCTTACAACACATGCTGAAATACTGACGTCAAATGTCTCAACTATTACCGCAAGCAATCCAGTGTTATTATGTTTTACTGCATGCGAAGTTCCAAGTAGTTTAGGCATTGTCTAACGACAAATGTAGTAATACGGTATTCATAATCTAACTGGTATTTTATATTCTATTCTTCAAGCTCTTCGTGTATTACGCCTTTGAGATCCGCCGATTCTACCTTTCACTGGGTTAAATTTTGAATTTTCGTTCCTCGATAAAAATCAGTGTACGTATTAAAGTAATATGAAATGATGTAATACAATTTCTTATGGAAGAGTACAGTGTAGTCTCAAGGAGCATGTGTTGATACTAGAATTAATTAACTACTACTAATACTAATTAAACCCTTAATATGATGATACTATACTAATTAAACCCTTAATATGGTAATTGATCCATTTTGTCCTTATCTTGTTTACGATCTGTTCTTTACCTTCCATGCTGTTGTCGATATTTCTAATGTTGAGATAATTGACTTATAGAAGCAGCGGATTTAGTGAAACTTTCATGCGCGGTTGGACCAACTTCAAAGCACTGGCGTAAAGCCACCTGCCCCATGCAACTGAGAGTAAAACGAATAACATGAAAACGTGAGCGAGTAATGGAATTTTTAAAGGTGTTGTAAAAAATATCCCGAGTTAACCCAAACCTGATCATGTTCTTCTCACCTAAACTTAAGTTCGTAATACAAAATTTTGTGCATTTTTGATGGTTAGCAGGCATGGAAGTTTTACGCATGGGCTCCATGTTACGGGCTGCAAAGAACAAAGATGTTCGATTTTGTTCTCATTTAATGTTTTGTACATTTAGCAGCAAGCCGAGCTGGATTCTGCAGCAGCAGCACGCTGAGCAAGCCTCAGCAGCAGCACCCTAAGCAAGCCTCAGCAGCAGCACGCTTAGCAAGCCTTAGCAGCAGCACGCTGAGCAAGCCTCAGCAGCAGCAGCACGCTGAGCAAGCCTCAGCAGCAGCACGCTGAGCAAGCCTCAGCAGCAGCACCCTAAGCAAGCCTCAGCAGCAGCAGCAGCACCCTAAGCAAGCCTCAGCAGCAGCACCCTAAGCAAGCCTCAGCAGCCACAGCACCGCTCAGAGGCAGGAGGCAGCAGCGCTGTGATGGAGGTAGCCGGACAATCATTGTCTTGCGCCGCTCAACCGTGAAATATTTATTTCAGTGTTTAATACATGCTTCCTTATATCTGCTCCTCAGGTACAAACGCCTGCGCAACTCTCCCAGAAACCATCTGGTAAACGTGCCCAAAGGTGGACACACATATCCTGAAAAATTTTGCGGCATTCGTTCAGGTTGATAAGATCTAATTTTTGATGGCATGTTAAATTTCTATGTTGAGTGCCATGTGCAAATCTTAATTTATGCCATTAGCACACCGTTGCCCTTGCTTGATATTTCCTGCAATTTGGGATTCTCCTTATTAATTTCTGTTATTCCTTATCCCCTTTTTGATAATAAAGCTTGTATATTCTAATTGAATAAAGACCTCGATATAAATAAGCAAATATAAGAATAATTGTCCTAATTAGGGCTCTTCTGTCGGTTTATTACTACTAAATTGAAGAAATTAATTAATTAGCTGGTTCATTAATTTTTATTCCTAATCTTCGTACTACAGGAATAGTACCCTCATTTTATAGTTTGATCGGGAGTTTAACACTATCCAATGAACATAAAATATATGAATTATTTCGTGAAATGGGGATGTAAATACGTATAATGAAATGAAAAGACACTATACAGCGTCGTGTCCGGCCCGACTTGCAAGGCATCGTAAGTTTGCTTTTGAAACTTCTTGTTAGTGGTTCCCGTCATGATCTGCCTATACATAGGTGAATTATTAAAAGGAATAATCCGTTCATGTCAGTCGTGTCGTCGCGAAGTCAATAATAATTAAATTTTATTTTTTAGTGTGAGATTTCCATTAACACACAATAGTTATTATCGTTCTTCATCCGAAATTTAATATCCATTAATTTTTGGAATGAAATTACATGATACCAAATGCAATACAATTCGTAATTATTATTATCGCAAAATAATCGACTTACGGTATTCGTTTCTTCACTCTGATCGAATTTTCACGATCTCTTGGACCATTGAAGTTTGACGAGACGTCCAACATTTTAAGCGTTCGATGTTCAACGTTGCTAAGTACAGTGCAGGGAAACTGTGACTTGACTTGCCATCGTTGAGTACAATTGAACTTTAAATGAAGTAATCCTGAAGATCATGTGAAGTCAACTATGATATTTTGAAGTTTATTCCCGTATTTTACCTGTTAAAAGTATGTGAATAAATATGGGACTTTAAATCAAACTTGAACAATGTTAAATTTGGCGGGCATGTCAGTTTTGCTTTGAAGTTATTATGCCTTTAACGACCTTTGTTCTCCTGAAAAGACGTGTGAACAACATTCCACTCGAGCTGGGCTGGCCAGGCTTCGTTGAAGTCACTCAGCATTTTACAATGGCTGTAAAATAATTCGAAGCTCTGAGCGTTATGTGCTTCGTAAGATCCCCTGACGAGTTTTGTTCGGTTCAGTAATGGAATAAGGGATCCGGGACCGATGTAAGGCCGTATTTTACGACTGCTCGCATTGACAATTAACACGGCAGCGCGTAACATTCACGGTTCAAGGACGCAAGATTAACATTTACTTGTTCGCTGTCCACTCTACACGTATTTGTTCATAGCAATGTTTATTTATCCGAGATGATGATTCATATGAGTATTGTTGTTACGAATCGCTTATTTAATATGTGCCTTATGTTTCGGTGCAGAATTTTAACAGTAGTTTTCCTAGTGGACCATTGCTGCGAGACGAGTAAATGTGTCTCATGCGATGCGACAATTGCTCTCAAAGTGATGTGTGTTTGTGCTTTTTCTCGTGAAAAATTTTTTACTGTAGAAGCTAGAACTTTGATTGTCATTTTGTTTAACTTAATACGCGTGAATGCGTAGCAAACATGAGAGGTGCATGTCATTAATAATCGCCTACCGTCGGGTCATGCGGAGGATAATTTTCCAACCCTACCAAATATTCGTCTGTATTGCTTGTTACGTTCAACAATTCTCCATTTATTCTATATTTTCGTTAATTACCACGCTGGCCGTTCGCTACCTTAATATCTTGTTGTACAGATCGAACTTTTTACATTTTTGCATTCGCGGATAGAGCTTGTATGCCTTTTATTAATCTGTGTTTGTAAAATCTATTCAACTGGTGATTTTTCTGTGAAATTTATCTTGAAAGCGGAAGCAAAAGCCAGTTATGCCTAGGGTTAAAAACTGGACCGGTTGCAAGCTTTGCGGATAACGATCAAAAGTCTAAGAGCTACCAGCAATGTTTTAGCTTTATTTTTTGGGGGCACATTCTATGTTTATTGCACTTATATGGTATAGGTGCATAAGAACTGCAGAATGTCTAAACCTGGTGAACTCAACGCATGATATTTGCTCTGGTCCACTTTCTGACACAGTGATGAACGGACTCATTGAACTTCGATCACCGTAATTAAATTTATTTTTTTTGGCAAATGCAAGTTTGTATTATGTCTGGCATGGTTTGTTGAATAAAGCCAACTTCCCTTCTGACATTAATTCTTGCGAATGAATTTGTTTGATGGAGGTTGGGGCTCAGTAAGCAGAGCTTTGGTGCGGGCGCTCTAGATTTCCTAATCCTCAAGCTACAAGGATTGCCCTCAATTTATAGGAAGATCGGGAATATATCATTGGTCAATATCCAGTGAACATCAGCTCCTCATCATCACTTCGAGGAGCACAACCCGAAGAATAGAAAGCTTGAAAGTTGGAGCTGAGACCTCCATGTCTGTACAACACGTTCCTAAATTGTACTTACTAACTCAAAAAATTATTAGCTTTCTAAAGGCTTCATGAAATATCTACATTGATGATATTCCATGTTAGGTAATCCGTGACATTAATAGATAAATATGCTATTCCTTTTTAATTTGAACTTGGGTGCTTATTAATTAAAGTCTTAACTGCTCTTCATGGGAAAAATTGCAATTTGCCGCAGATTTATTCGCTGCATCGGAGTGAATTTCTTTAGCGAAGCGGAATGCCTTTCGAAAAGGCCAAATTTGCTGATCTGGGAAATGAATCTAATTATCTTGTGAATAGAATGTAAACTTCTGAATAATCTCACACTTGTGAACAAAGCATTGGTCATCAGATCATAGGATTTTCAATTTGCGAGGAACGCCATCTATTGATATTTTTTGTGTAATTGTTCAACAGTTCATTAAATTGCAAGAATTATCATAAATTCCAATGTCCATAAAATTTGTTGCAATGGTTGAACCGTGGATCTGGCGTCAGAGATTCGGGAATGAAACTTGATTTACATCGACGAAATTATGCATGCAGTCCCCGGGGCTGTCCTATTATACGTTAAGCGGTCCAGTCGCCGCGTGATTATTTAACTCCAATTAGGCAAAACTTCATCATTAGGTGCTACTCCGTGCCAGGAAGTGAAGTTTGCTATTTATCACGTTCAACTTAATCGCTCCAGAATTTTCACACCTAATTTTATAGCCAGGTATTAATTTTTTTGGTCACCTTTATAGAACGTTACATCTCGAAGAGGTTTGTGATGGAAATAGTGACCTTTATGAGTATCAGTACCGTTTGAATATCTTCAATTCAATAAATTACTTCAATAAAAATCTGCATCCGAAGCAAGGGTGGCATGAGACAAAATTTGTCTTGTGGCGCTCTTCTATGGGTTCTGGCACAGGCGTCTTTGTTTAAGCTGTGTTGACTTAAGTTGGTGTGAACCTGCTATCAATTTTATGATGACATTCAAGTGCTTATTTGGCTTACGACGACACTCCTGCAACTCCTTTACCGTCTGTCTGTAAATTAGCGTTTGTGTGGACACTTCGATGCCAAACTGAACTTTCTGCTTGTTGTTGCCGGAAAAAGTGTCGTTCTTTCTGGGCACATTAATTCGATTTAGGATCGAGCTGTTTTTCGTCGAAGGCTGTTTTTATGAATGTTATTTTTCAGCTACGAAATACGGTGCCGTTTACAGCCATTAACTCTCCTACTCCTGCAACGCAATTTGATCTTCTTCCAACTGGAATTGACATCTTCCAATGAGACTATATCTTAGACTTGAATTGCTGGAAAGGTTACCATTAATTTTAAAGCCATCCCATTTGCCAATTTTTACCAAAATTCATTTCTCAACGAGACGGAAATCTGGTGGATACAAGCTAAGACTCAGCCTCACTTACCGTGCATGTGCACTCAATACACGTTGAATTTGAATAAGTATATACTAGAACTGTGATTGCATGGTCACGGTTACCGTGCGCCCCGTAACATTTCAACGGACGTAGGGACATGAGCAGCGGCTGCCCACAGTTACCGTGAATGCACGTATCGCGGTACCTTGAACCGAAGCAGAAAATCGATTTGCGCTGGTTGTGCAATTACTCCTAACTCTGTGAGGAAGTTTAAGATTGGAGCAGAAATTGGTCACAGTTTAGCCATTATATTTGCTGGGCGAAGTCATAATTAGAAGAACACCCGTAAAATCGACCGCAGTTTTCGTAGAGATCCGATCCGCATTGTTCCGTTCGCGGAAGAACATTGAATTTCCCGGGATGTGATGCGATGATGTTAAGGCGCGCGTCTGGCAGGAGTCTGGCTCGTGATGTTTGGGCGCGCGTCTGGCAAGAGTCAGTATGTTGGGGCGCGCGTCTGGCAAGAGTCTGGCTCGTACGGTGAGGATGATCTCCGTTCCGCCAGGGCAGCGCTGACGCCTCGTCGTGCTCACGACACGGCAATGAGTTTATGTTTATTATTGCGTGCTCTTATTCGCGTGTCATGTGGGTTCGTGCTGTCGAGGGTTCGAGCTAATGAGCTCAACGACGATTTATTCCCGGCATTTCAACTGCCAAGCGACTTCACGCAGATCTCCGTAGCGCCACAGATCTTGATCATTTAAGGAATTGATCTTGATTATTTTCTTCTATGTTACTTTTGACCAAAAGAAAAATCATCGATATCTGCTAATTTAAACTTGCCATTTGAATGCTTCATACTCTTGTTAACAGGATGAACGCAAAGGTTCTACGAGATTTTGAATTAAACCTTGACGGTAAAATTGTGCTATAATTGGATTTCGACGTAAACCTCATTAACACTTGAAAAATTTGTTACATTTCTTCTTCGATCCATGAATTTGCACTAAAATTAAAGCTAGCTAAATTGTTCTGTTTTCTATACGTACCTTAATTGCGTTTCCCTTTCAACTCATTACCCGAGTTTAATGTGTTGTAGTGTAATGCTTACTGTTGAGTGCAATGTTTAAATTTCTTTTAATTTTAATCAAATGTTTTTAATTTGAATAAAATATTCGGTCTTATGATTAGGTATTCAAGTCTTGATCATCCAGACTTACTTTATGAGTAATTAAAAATATCCTAAAAACCTGAGGTCAATTTGTTAGATGACACTTGAGCTGATATACCTGGCGTGTAGCACGCGCCGCATATGGAAATTTTTTGGCGAAGTAAGTGTGGGAAATACTTGGCTGAAATATTATTTCAAATTTATGTTACACTGGATCTCAATGGCTTAAGCAAAATTAACAATCTTTTGAGGCTGCTATAATGGTAATAAAAAATTGATGTCATGTGTTTTATTCCCTGCCTCTTTATCAGCAAATGACATCATGATTCTCACGTCCTGTGGTTCCTCACCAGAGCCTCGCGCTGTGCAGATTGATGAAGATCAATGCGCACAAATGAATATTGGTTAATACCCAATGTGTTTAGAAACCAACAGAGCCTTCAAGTACACACATGCAACCAACAGAGTACACACCTGCAAGCACCTACACACATACAAATGAACGATATCGTAACTTACAAATAGGCATTCATTCGACTATTCAGATTCTGTTGTGTTGCGTGTTGTTGTAATTGCCCCGTCCTCGCAGTAGCGACTAGCGAGGTATGCGATAGGTCAGTTTTTAAGGGCACTCAGTGTAGTTCTACGACCATCACTGGTTCACTGACCCGTCAGAACCATTTTATTGCATTAAGCAAGACTGGACAAGCCAGGTACTCATTTATCAGGCAAAATTGAATGACTGGCTGAGTTGACCATGAGCTGAGCTTCCCGAAAGTCCATTTCCTCAAAGGGACTCGAACCCGGGAGATGAGTGCGAGAGTCAAAATCTCTCGCTCACCAAATCTCCATGGCGCAAACCTGAAGAGAATTAAAACTTGAATTATTCAATTGTTACTTCAATAAATTATCCTACAATGGAAAAAAATGTTCAGATTAACACGTATATGCTTCTCTAGAGGGTTCAAGATCAATTTAAGATCTTCGCCGTTACGTGATTTACATATTTGCTGTTTATCCTCAAAGATGTTCTGCCATTTTTCTGTGGAGAAGCGCTTAAACTCGGGCTTTCCTGCGCTTGACGTCGCATTAGTCAATATCGCAAGTTCTTCAATGTTCTGTGAGTTATTCTACCTACGCTCTGGCATTCACCGCTGACTTATTGCTGGAGTAAGTAAGCTGCAGTTAGCTATATCCACCTATTATAACATAATTCAAATTCAGGTTGCTACTTTGAGCATGAGACTGATGAATTCTGTCTGGATAGGAATTCCACTATTTTTGATACATCGATCATTACTGATTGCATATTTACTACAATGAATATGTGCAGATTATTATCAGAAGAACAATTTTCTTCACCAGAATGCTACATATTATTACTGGAGACATTTTTTCCACTAAATATGGAGGTATATAAGTATAGTTCCAATAAATATGATACAAATTATTACTGTGAGCACTAACTATTTAGCTAAAGGTCTAAGTCCCCTTATAAACTAAATATGGTTCAGAATAATACTGAAGGTCTCACTCTTCATCAAATACGATGCAGTAACATGGCCCTAAGCTCACCGTGAGCGCCGCGTCTCGCAGCTGCGTCTTAATTTCGCTCAATTTTATGAACTCTTGTTTTAAAACTTCTCGCAATTTTCATGAGGCCTCCAATGAAATTCAGCTACGAGGCGGTCATGCCCTAGCCTGCTTTGAGTTTTTGTCCATCCAACCGTCGTCTAATTTCCCGTCTCAATAGAATCTGTAATTTTTTAGAGGAACTCGAGCCCATTTTGGCGGGGCAGCCGCTTGAACCTTGGTGACCAAGTGACACGGAGTCAGGTTACACTACCAACACACTCCCACAAACCTGGAGACCGTGCACCGCTGTGTCAGGTTACACTCCCAGCTCACTCCCACAAACCTGGAGACCGTGCACCGCTGTGTCAGGTTACACTCACAGCTCACTCCCACAAACCTGGAGACCGTGCACCGCTGTGTCAGGTCACACTCACAGCTCACTCCCACAAACCTGGAGACCGTGTACCGCTGCGTCAGGTTACACTCCCAGCACACTCCCACAAACCTGGAGACCGTGTACCGCTGCGTCAGGTTACACTCCCAGCACACTCCCACAAACCTGGAGACCGTGTACCGCTGTGTCAGGTTACACTCCCAGCACACTCCCACAAACCTGGAGACCGTGTACCGCTGTGTCAGGTTACACTCCCAGCACACTCCCACAAACCTGGAGACCGTGTACCGCTGTGTCAGGTTACACTCCCAACACACTCCCACAAACCTGGAGACCGTGTACCGCTGTGTCAGGTTAAGTTTTATGTTGGAAGGTTAGATGTATAAATTCTTTTTTTATATTATTGTTGTGCTGTGTATTGTAATATAAATTGTATCGATAACTTTCAGCTGCTGTGATACTCACTTTTCGTGAAGCTTGAATGGTCTCCAAATTTAACACGTTAACTTTTCTTTCCTTAAAGATGAAAATTCCGGTTGCCGTTTCCGTATATAATGACAGTTTTCTAACGATTGATTTATTCTTTTTTGTACAGCTGTCTACACTATTTTTTAGGTGTGTTAATGTTGCTATATTTAATGTTATTGTTCCTATATAATGTCCACGGACTTGATTTTTCTTTTCAATTCTAAATAAATGCTAAGTTAAAAGTAATTGAACTTTATTGAAGAACCGTAGAATCCCTTACTAAATTTGAATCCCTGTCTTGTGAATAGTAATATCATCCCTCTCGATGGCAAATTATTGTTTTGCAATAATTTCGCTCATTAACATTGTCTTTTCTTTCTCTTACAGACTCTGCATTGCTGCCAACGCTGCTCGAGAATCAAACTACGTAAGCGGCAGTGTGTCACTATATATGTAAGGTGGAAGTAACTAAATCCAATTGCTTGATAGGATAGGTTTTAAATTTATCTTGTACGCATCTCAATGGGAAGTTTGCCTCTGAAAAACTGATGTAATTAATTGGTTCACATATTTATCTCGGCCCAAAAGCTGGCTTGCATGTCTGTTGAATAGATCACAGTGAAGAGCGTGCAGTGTTAATTCGCTCATTCTAAACGTACACTTAACGCGCAAACTGAGTTGTGTCTCGCAGAAAAGCCATGCAGTGACAGCGATAAATGCTGCAGTAAAGCAATTATATTTCTGTAAATTTTCTTAGCGTTGTTTTATAAAACCACGACATCACTCACTCGACTCTGATGTATTTTACGAACTCATAAACTGTTTCAATGTAGGAGTGATCTTTCTGAAATTTTGTTTGAAGTTTAATGCGATTTTGAAAATATTTTACTTAATTATGCGTGTCTGTTAGCTAATTGCTTGCATCCAATTGTTCGTATATATTCTGCGTCCTAAACGCAACGAAGTTCTCACTCCGACTGCACACTACCAAGTCTGCAGTAATTCATACGAATAAACCCAAGCTCGACGTCTTCTACTCTCTACCATTTCGTGAGTTGATTATATTTTAGTTGTTTTCTTTTTAGATCTTCTATAGATTATTTACAATATTTATAAAGTAATTTTTCAGAGATTTTTTCCTAATATTATTTTCCCTTAGATCAGATATTTGGGCTGATCACGTTGCTTACCTTGCAATAGTGGTAATTGGCTTATGCAAGCGCGACGCTGAAATAAATCTCGTGTGATATCTATTAAGGTCTCTCTTACACCTCGCTAGCAGATGTGGCTTGTTCTGTTCAGCTATAAACATATGTTTTGTCGTGCGCACTGACCGAGCAGACAATATATTGAGAGTTTTAAGGGGCTCGCTTCGTGTTAGAACGCTAACGCTTTTTCGTGTCTCGCCGAACGTCATCTAAATCTCGCATCTCTTTGGCCAATTTACTGCTGCAGCGCTGCGTCTTTGGTCACTTTTGTTCCCCCGAGGGGTCGGAGTAATCTGGCTTCTCTAAATATATAAAGTTGGCTTCCAATTAAGTCGGCAAATGCTGAGAACGCTCGCACAGAAATGCCAGGTCTAGCATTTGCGGGTCTTCTGCGTGTCGAACAAAACAGAGTTGACTTCTGAAGAACCTTCAAGCAGAGGCATATGAAGAACATGCTATATCGAGATGTTGGCGACCCTGCAGATTGTGTTGCGACATTAACGACCTGCCTCCTTGTTTAAGATTATCGAGCTGGTCATAAAACAGCTGTTGCACCGGCTTCTCTTGCGCTCCTGCTAAACTCAGGGCACTTTATTGCACTCCCAAATAAAACATGGCCCTGCATTTGGTCGTCGAGGGAATGTATCCTGCTTCTGGCGCTTCTCTGTTTTGGCGTTAAATAGGAAATAACACCAGGCGATGTCTAGCTGTCTTTACCTCGGGCAAATTTATCTCAGTTGGTTAACAGGCTGAAACGAAATCATCGATTGGGTGGAGAGCGCTGTTTTTTTTCTGGATGCAACTTCTTGGTCGCCTCGAGCTTTGCCAGTATCGTAGCCTGGCGATATTTTGGAGCTCCTTGACTCTTCTTATTGGGCTTTGTTAGCTCAGAAGCTCTGTTAATTGCTTGGCCGTGGCCAGAGAATGTTGTTTTTAGCATTATTTTAGCGTGTCACTATACCTCCCTTAACTTGGCGTCTGCCCTCCAGTGCTCTCCAATTTACACTCCGACTCCCTCGCGGAATTCGACGAATTATTTTCTCTGACTTATTCTTCTGGACAGACCAGAGGCCTTCGTTTTGGGCTCAAGACGCACGTCTCGACGCATCAATTTGACTTTTATTGCTGCGCTGCGCCTTGTTTTGAAATGGTGGTTGGCTTGTACAAAACGTCGGGAATTTGACCAGTACAATAATATTTGCGTGGAATTCTGACACATGATATGACGACCAAGTTCAAGTTAATGCTTAGAATGACATTTTATGTGTACTTCATCCTATAATATATATTATCTTCGTATTATTGTTGAAAAGAAAAGCAGATAAGGTTGAATTTAATTCACTTCGAATCAAAATAATTTTTTTGGACTCCCGCTTTACTCCAAACATCTCTGAGGCCTGCTGAGTGGGCTTGTCCCTACTTGTTAAACATTGTTCCTGACACTAAAACTTGTAACGCCACATCAATACCCATGTTCATGTTGTATAATCTACCTAAATTACTTATCAGTATTCATGATCCAACATGAATAGGTGCTTTATACTTCATTGTATTTTTGTGTGCATTTAGTTTGGAAAGCTTTTGCATTCTTATCGCATGGTTCGACATTTTGACGAGTCTTTTTGCTTAGCAGGATTTTGAAATATTTAATTGGTAATTTAATGAGATTTTTTTTGTTATTTATCTCTTTATTTCATTCTATTCTTTTTACAACGCCTTTCTTTAACTAAACTTCTTCTTGGTTGTTTGTTTGTCTGATACCATTCTTATAATCGATATAAGATCAGAAATTGTGCACACTTGCTTAAAGTCGGAGACAATGCTTTAATCAATGGACAGAATAAGTAATTAAAAGAATTTAAGCTATTTTTTTTCATGTTAAAAAAATTAAAACTGTATAATTTAACATATTTACAACTAAAATAAGAAATTCATTGTACATGAGTAATATCGGAGACACTGGTCTCTTTAGAAGTGTTGTCTTTAAACAGGTATTTTATTTTTCGCTTTCTAAATTTTCTGGGTCATAAGAAATTTGTTATTTGAAAAATGTGATGTGTAATCATTATCATTTCACACACATTCAACCCCGTCATCCCGAATTTAAAAATTATTGAAATTCAGATCTATTTCACTAATTCAGTGAAGAGGTTTCGAATAACAGTTTCACAGCGTGTTCAAATAATTTAATAACACAATTATGATCAATAGAACGTCAAAATTTTCACATAAAATATTGAAACCTGAAGTGACAAATAGAAGCGCGATATAACGTTAAATACATCGATTAATATAATTTTCAGCGGATAAGAACTAGCCGAATTATTTATGCAAAGTTTCCTAATGAACATTAGGAAACATACTTGCCTATCGACCTCATTCAGCTGCACGCCGTCAACCAAAGAGTGCGACTTCCCTCTGCTTGAATGCGATTTTAAAATTTTATCCTCGCATCCGGTGTTTAAAATTTCACAATTTTGGTTTAGTTTATGGTTTTTAAAACGGAATACTGGTCTTAACAACGCTTGCAATTCTTGTTCGTTTGAAATTGTTAATCGCTTGGTATGGACTCTTCGAACCTTTATTTATATATTTTGGTTACAATTTGGGCCACGTAACTTCTATGGATTTTATTAGTATTCTTGAAGCTTCCAAACTGATCATGAAGCTAGACTCCAAATAGTTTATATATGAATATGTCTAATTTACTTGCTATTATTTGTGCATATGTTCTATAATTTAATTAGGATTTAAACCGGCAAGTGACATATGTCACCAATGTCCCCACGTAAGAATAGTTTGTTCACATTTCTTAGCATTTTAAAGGTTGAGTGTTAGTGTCTGTAAGCACATGTTAAAGATCGAAATTTCATAAATCGAGTCTATTATAGTAATGTAGTGCATCCCAACTCGTCCACGAGTCTGCAGCATCGCTAATAACTCTTGCTAGAGTGTCAGCACTGCTGCTGACACTTGCTAGAGTGGCAGCAGCAAGTGTCAGCGTCGCAGCTGACACTTGCTAGGGTGTTAGCATTGCGGCTGACACTTGCTAGAGTGTCAGTATCGCTGCTGACACTTGCTAGAGTATCAGCATCGCTGCTGACACTTTCTAGAGTGTCAGCAGCGTTGCTGACACTTGCTAGATTGTCAGCATCGCGGCTGACATTGCTAGAGTAACAGCATCGCGGCTGACATTGCTAGAGTGTCAGCAGCTGTAGGCGTAGTCGCGGTAAATCCAAGTCTTTACTGCGCTGCTGGTACAGAGATCGCCGCTGATCTCAGGTCTCCGCCGCTTGTATGACCTAATGAACGGATAGGAACTTCTGTACAAGTGGAGGCTACGAGCACATACTTAGAAGACGGGGGAATATTTCGAGTACACCGAGAAAGAAACATATTATTTTGTGGAATACATTTCATAGCCTAAGATATATTTTGTGTTCGATTCGATTTGTAGTGATACTGGACTGTTTCTCCTAAGAGATTGCACATTTTCTTCCATCTGGATTCTAGAAGCAGTAAATTTTAGAAGTAAACAATCATTGAGGGACTTTTTACATTTTACTCTCTGTAATAACGGGCTTCTGATAAACCGAATTCTCTAGCGAAGGAGAAGCAAAAGAAAATTTTTCTCGTTGCAAATCTCCGTAATTTAAAAAAAATTCTAATTTCCTGAAACTGTCCCAATTTAGCAAGAATTTTTGGTTCTCGTTTAAAGTTCCTCAGATTTATTATTTTCTTTCTCAGTCAGTGAAGCACAACCTGCATCAGCAGTTACTTTGAAGAAAAAATGTTTTAACGATCAGTTAAGATAATTCAAACATTTTTGTTCTTTATTTCAATTTAAGTAAATAGTACAACAAATCATTCATGAAACGGCTCGGTGAATATTTTGTGATGTTTTCAGCGCATCTTCTCATTTATGAAAAAAACGCTATTGTGCTCGCCATGTCCGTCTGTCTGTCCGTCCGTCCGTCTTGTCTGTCTGTCCGTTACCACGTTTTAGTCGACGAGAAAATGCGCTCTCTGTTACTCACTGCAGCGAGTACTGAGTTATATATTTTTTTATATATCGGAGGTGTGCGACAAATCGAGTGCAGTAATTCCTCGAAAGCTGCAAATCATCGGATACTCGATCTGTCAACGAAAGGTTGGCGTGTTTGGTATTCGTTGAATTTCTGGAATCAGAAAATACTCAAGGGTTAAAAATCAACGAAGATCCGTCATATAATTGGTATTCCATGAATTCTATACTTTACATTTCTCGCTGTCATATCAATAAGTATTAATGAAATGGTCGATACATGTAAGTGGAAATGAGGCGGAGCCCGTTCCACATTGCCTGATGATAATTTTCTTGCTATTATGAAAGTAAATATAATGGGTTTAAATCGTGTTCTAAACAATTTTGCCCAATGCCCACAAGTGAACAGAGAGAATGCTTGCTACTGCACGAGTGCGCGGTACCCTGTTTGCGAGGCATCAGGCATATCCGCCCGTCCGTACACTGACGCTTTCGATTTTTTGGATTTTTTTTCCAAAGATATATTTTTCTCGTTTGTGAAAAAAACTTGTACTAATTTCAAAGTAATATCGGACAACTTAATGAGCAATATAATTTTCATGCCACTTGTCTAAATCCTGCAAATTTTCAAGACAACTTTCGACTTTGTCTCCCTGTGTTGCTCTAGTTATTTTTTTTATCAAAGTATACAACAAATGTATTTTGATGCTCACGAAATACATTCAATGCAAAAAAAAAAAACTTTCCGACTATTACTACAGGTTCCAGATTTGTTCAACGATTATGCGACGTGAAGTCTTCAATCTTATGTATTGTAGTGCATATATTTATTTTTTGGAATTATGCCTATAATATAAGAAAATGACATACTAATTTATTCGCTGTCAATTAATCCCTCTTAAAAGGTGTGAGTTCTTTGAAAAAATTTTATGTGCTCTCTCGCTTTACACTTTGTCGCGAATATTAGTCCTCCTGGTTTTAACTTGTTTGCCTAAGTGTTTATAATCTTAGATGTATAATATAATTATTCTTATTAATTGTATATAACTGTTATTAATTCTCACGTGTCGATCGATATGAACTATTCATTGCACGATAAATGTACCTTTCTTTGAGAGTATTATACTTCTTGAATAATGTTGTACAGGTATTAGATATTGAAGGCTTAACAAAGCCCGCGTATAAGCGGTTGTCGACAAGCTGATTGAGGAAGCTATGGCCGCGGCTGCCATCAGGAGGCGCAGGTGTTGTGATGATCTTCTCATTAGCCTGATGATGGCGGCCTGTGTTGTTATGGCCTCCTCAGTTACTGCTGCAGCGGCTCTTGTGACTGCCATCACTGCGGCAGCGGCTCTTGTGACTGCCATCACTGCTGCAGCGGCTCTTGTGACTGCCATCACTGCTGCAGCAGCTCTTGTGACTGCCATCACTGCTGCAGCGGCTCTTGTGACTGCCATCACTGTTACAGCGGCTCTTGTGACTGTCGTCTTCTTCATTCAATTTTACTACTATTTGCTTTATTTTCAGTAGTTATTAGAAACCTCTGCTGGGTGCTGTTGTTCGTCCGACCGTGCTGCTGCAGGCTGCTGCTGTTCGTCCGACCGTGCTGCTGCTAGCTCCATGCTGTCAGCGCGTATCTTCGGTGATTGCTGCTCCATAGATCTCAAGTCGCATGTGAAGGAGTAAAAGCCTGCATCCAATACATTGTTTTGCGACGAGACAAGTGCGCGTTAACAACGCTCTTTGTGAGCTTTTGTGAGGCGAATTGCATTAGAGACACCAATTGTGAGGCTCGTTTTAGCTCCATCGATGCTCGGTCGAGCGCCGTCTGCATCGAACCGAACGACGCTGCCCAGATTGCGTCCATTGTCTTCACTTGCCACAGTTTGGAGACGCTTTAAATAACGTGAATTGAAAAACATCACAATATTATTCAGTCAATAAATTGTAGTGCTTCATTAGTTTAATTTTGCCTGATCGTTGAAATCTATCTTCTTGTAATAAATTAAGCAAAAGCAAGTGCATTCTCAGAAGGTCATTTTTTTCAAGGCTATACGTATCTAGGATATTTTACGTGTGTTAATTTCTTCAACAAGGTAAAATTACTCAAATCTAGAGCATTTTTGGCCGTTTTTGCAAACGCGGGTTACCAAATGTCGAATTACCTGAAATATTCTTGTAATTGCCGCGCAAGTCGAAATTCTCAACGACCTGACCTGAAGAGGACGACCTCTCTTCAGACTGACCTATAGTAGGCACGGAACGGTCAAGTCTGTCTATCTATACAAGGAATATCTGCAGTGTTACCTGCAAGTCCCGTCCACTCAGGTATTTGAAATCATCGGCGGTGCTCTGATGTCCAGGCCTTGGTATTTCTACGGTCGTATAAAAACTGCTATTATTTTCAATGCACAATCGAATGCTTGGTTTCATGACGAACCCCCGTAGCCTGGCTCCTTATGAGCTCTCGAGTTATTCTCTCTCACGCAGTTGAGTGCTGGCGTCTTCTTTTATCGTCCTCGCAGCCGCTTTTTAGTGAGGGATTTTCCGCACGAATGCGGGCCGTGACGGCGCTGGTGCTGCGGCCGCTCTCCTGCATCACGCGGGCCACCCTGACCCTGCCTCGTTACTGGCCCAGCACCCAGGACGGTGACCGGCCCAGCACCCGGGACGGTGATCGGCCCAGCACACGGGACGATGTTCGGTCCATCACTCGGGATGGTGACCGGCCCCAGTACCCGGGACGGTGATCGGTCCAGCACTGGGGACGTTGACCGGCTTAGCATCCGGGACGGTGACCGGCCCCAGCACCCGGGACGGTGATCGGCCCAGCACCCGGGACGATGACTGGCCCAGTACCCGGGACGATGACTGGCCCAGCACCCGGGACGGTGACTGGCCCAGCACCCAGGACGGTGACCGGCCNCCTGTCTCTTATACACATCTAGATGTGTATAAGAGACAGGCCCAGCACCCGGGACAGTGACCGGCCCTAGAACACGAGGGACGATGACCGGCCCAGCACCCGGGACAGCGACCGGCCCAGCACCCGGGAGAGTGACCGGCCCAGCACCCCAGCACCGGGACAGTGACCGGTCCAGCACCCGGGACAGTGACCGGACCTAGAACACGAGGGACGATGACTGGCCCAGCACCCGGGAAGGTGACCGGCCAAGCTTAGCTTCACGTGGCCTATATACTGAGCGGGCACGAAAGACTGATGTTTCGCTACTAAACGAATACAAATTGCTGTAGATTCGCATTTTTCTATCCTCATTTAAGTTTGATTTAGTGTAATATATATAAATTGACTCATGATATTCTTGACCTATCACTGACGATAAGTGATTCACTTAACCTTATCCTGCATGAAACGTTGTAACCGTGTTTTAGCTGAATGCACTTTTGAGATTATTCGAACAGCTGGATTTTACCAACGGAAATTGTCAGGCTAAAAGCTTCGTCGATGGGCTTTAAAACTGTTACGCAAAATTTGAGTATTCATAACTTCTATGAAAATTGCGCAATTTTATTTTGCCAACATATAATATCTAGTCGAAACATACCTACTTTCAAAACAAGTTTAAATCTTTTGCAATAGAGATGTGTGAACTTTAATTTCATTTATATTGCTTGAAAATCCACTCATAGGATAATTAAAAGTCTTGCTTTGGATGACGTGGACCACCTTAGAGCGTCTCGTGGCCTGTGAAGAGCCGCGCTGTATTTTACACGTGATGTCTCAGGAGGAGAGCCATGCCAGTTCGTTGGACTTAAATTGTGCTGCTCTGAGCCCTGCGTGCTATCGTCCTCATCACATGCCATCGATCGTCGCGGTTTGTAATTCATGGCTTTGGGTGTCCAATAAAAATTAGCAGCAGATGCGCGCTGGTCTAAAATATTTTGTGCATCGGGGGCTGTGTTTTGCGAAGCTATCAGGCGAGGGGCGGCGCTCCCTGGTCACGACTTCTGATCCTTCATCTCCTATAGACTCCTCAACTCCAGTCAGGGGCCTCCAGATCTCAGTTATTCTCAAATCATCTATCCTAAATATTAAACTTACAGGGCCGCATTATTAAAACTGCCTATATAGTAGTCGTAACTAATTTCTCGTCTGTGATTGGTGCGTTTAGCTTGAAAAGCAGCCATGCAGTGATTGGCTAACGGAGTTTTGAATTCGTAAATATTTTTATAGTACGGTCCCAAACCTCCAAACACCTCACAAACCAAACATTTTAGGCAGCACTTTTTAGGCAAATTAGGCAGCAACATAAATATGCATCAGATTATCAAACATCTACGAGCATTAAAACAAAATCAAACATATTTGGACATTCACCTCTCTACATGTGAACATTCTTGCCTACTTCTTGGCGAGGAGGAAGGAATCGCATGCGCTCAACCACTGGGCAGGGTGGCCTGCAGTGGTTACAGTTCCGAGTACCAAGATTGGCGCAGAGAGGTGCGGGTTCGATCCCAGCTCTGTGCGCCAGTTTCTGGTCAGAATCGGCGAAGAGGCCGGGCGGTGAAGCACAGCAGAATTGTAGCAGTGAGTTGCGCGTTCGAGACCGTAACAAGCTGTGAATATACTGCGATATTAAGAATCGGCGACAGGCCCATGGCCTAATAAACGCTGAAACCGCTATTATTATATTTTGCCATCAAACTGTTAAGGAAGTTTAGTTTGTCGACTTCTACCCTGTACCCCTACCTCTTGTCGACCTCGACTTCTACCCTGTACCCGAATCGAATATTTCCATACCCATACGACTGTTATAGTTACATCTTTAAACTAATGTTAAACTTAAATGTAAAATGAAACCTTGAATAAATCACTGTCATGTTTTTTTTCAGTCACATATATTTTTCACTACCCCTTAACAAATCATCACTCATGACATGGGTTATAAGCATCACTCCTACCTTGAGTCATCACCCATTGAATGTTTTATGAGCATTAATCTTACGACAAATTTCTTACATTGTACATGGTACAAGCATCGCTGCTGACTCTATTCCTTGAGCAGACGACGACCCTTGTACGTGCAGGCAGGCGCTCATGTCGCTCAGTGGTAGCTAATAACACGGCATACCCGCAGCTACTGTAACGGCACCTCAAAAAATATTACTAGCTGCCAACTCGAGTATAGCTTATGCCGCTAAGTCCCTTGAAACGTTTTTGATATACTAGAATAAATGTGTTGAGTTGCTCTGGGAAAGTATTATACGATAATGATGATCGTTGACGTAAATATGAGCGTTACAATGCTCAGGGAAATTATTATACGATAATAATGATCGTAGATGTAAATATGAGCGCTACGGTGCTCATGCAGGGAAAAGTGTTATACGATAATGATGATCGTAGATGTAAATATGAGCGCTACGGTGCTCATGCAGGGTAAAGTGTTATACGATAATGATGATCGTAGATGTAAATATGAGCGCTACGGTGCTCATGTTAGATGGTTCTTCAAGTGCTGATGCATATGGAATTATTCATGCACATGGAATTGACTTCACCCTCTGTGGGGTCAGTACAATACATACCAAGATCTTTTATATAGGAAACGTCCATGACTATAAATTTCTCGTGCATCTCATTTTTATTTTCCCTTTCCGACGAAATTTTGTGAGAATTTTTGTATGGTTAGCTTACTAGAATGTTTCTTGTATTTTCCCCATGTGTTTTAAGTTATTCTTGTCAGATTATTTATTTTTGACTGCTTCTTAATGTGCAATCAAGGCTTCAATTTATTTATAACATTGCAACCTCATCATTGCTATTGTGATTGTTTTATTACAGTCCCACAGCTCCAACAAAATAGCACATTAAACGGCTCATTTTGTCATCTTTCATTTTTCCAACCAAAATAAGTAAGCATTTTTAAACCCTTAAGTTTGAGTTGTAGTAGCTAATGCACGAGCGAGCAATTTATCCTGCACCGCTGTCTACCAAGATTAACCAGAATGTTAGAAGACGTGCCATTTCGCCTGCCACTCACTACACAGCTTTACAAAGGCATCAAATACCGTGCATTGTATCTCTCCCTCGCCATGCCTGACTCGTGTCTCGCTTGCTCGCTTCGACTTTTGGACGATATAAAGCCGTTCTTTCACTCGAGCCACTAATGGCCTGGCATCCCATGTCGTACTTGCCAACCTTTAAGAAGCTTTCGAAAAGTCAAGTTTGTGCGCGGTGTATTTTGCACGGCTTTGCCATGTAGTGCTGCTGCCTCCTATCAGTCAGTCTTGCTGCAAGCGCATTACGTTATAGCGGAGACCACTCGTTCAGTGAGCAGACCACTTTGCTGTGCCACTCCGCAGCTCTCGCCTTAGTGCGCTTGATGTCTTCTCACTGCCAAAGGCTCACGGATCACAAGAGCATTTTTGGAAGCACCAGTGCAGCATTACGCTGAAGACTTGCGGCTGTCCGGTGGCCTTCTATATAACCGATATGCTGGCGCACCTTCAATATGGTGAGACTGAAATTTGCCCTCACATTACACGTTCATTATGCGTTGCTTCACATTATTAACCTCACTTATTTTGTTATTTCTGTTTTTCACAACAAACTCTCATGCTTTGCTTTGTTGAAGACTCAAGTTTAATTACGATAACGTGCTTCTTAGGAAGGAATAACTGCGCGGGTTCATTATTTGATCTTAATATCCTCAACATCTTTGATTCGTCCGCATTTTAAAATGAATTGCAAATGCATGAATACGTCCATCCCTACAAGTTCATTTTCGTATACTTGTGTGATACGTCTGTTCATTGAATTAATGTAATTGTTAATTGTTTGTATTTAAAAAGAGAGAACATTTAGAAAGTAACGTTAAAAGTACTTACTGAACGACGGTTTTGATGGCAACCATATTAAAACTGATCAACTATGAGTGTGTATTTCAGTCAACGATAGTTGCAATAGCTTAAGGCCTGCCTGATTACAATTGAGACTCAAATGTAATTTTTTCTTAAATTTAAGGCCTGATATGATTCCTTCGTTATTGAACAAACTTATAAAAGTTGATCTCTCCTTAACTGCGTAATAAATTTTCAATAAATTAGTTAGTCTTATCTTCTTAATTAAACTTGAGGCTGGCAAATCAGATGATAAATTTTTGAGTACAGGTCTGTGATGGGTTATAATCGCGGACAGGATATTTAAAACATTTGTGCTTGTTTGATAGATGATTCAATTCTCAAAAAATTTTCCTATCAATTAAATGATTCATATGAATCAGAAGTTACGAATATAATTTATCAAACTCAAGAAGCTGTCAATTTTCAACAACCCTGAAAACTTAAGTTATGTATAATTTAATATAATTCAATTATTTGCATCTGACTTATAAATTGATCATCGTCTTGAACATTTAATTCTTTTATTGCCATTTGAGTTTTACCAATAATTTCGCCTATATAAACTAGGCATGGGGAGTTTTTGCGACTGCAGATCATCATTGCTTTATGTAAAGTACCCATAAAATAGCTACAAATCCTGGAGCATTCATTTCCCCGGTCATAAAGCCTCATTTCCCACTTTACTGCTTCGAGTGTAAAATTTAACGCTTGACACGCGCGGTGATGTCGCGGCGTATAGCAATACGCGGTGCATGATGCGTGCAATAAAATGCTTTATCTGGCACCTCGCTCTTGCCTGTGCGCTGGGCTCCGGTTTATTGCGTTTTCATGATCATGTCGAGTGTGACTCAGGCCCTCTTAGCTGCGATTCACAGAGATGCGTATTTTTATTCAGCTTTCTTCACCGGAATTCATTTCGATGGGTGCTTCGGCGACCTGAATATTGACAGCTTTAGGTGGATTTGGACTTTCCAAATGTGAACTCATTCAACTCGTGTGGATACTGAAAAGCCCCAAAGAGCGTGTTCCAAATTCAACTTTGTCATTGATATAAGATATGGAAAGATCTTCGTTATTTTGGCAAACAAATGTATTCATGGATTAAAGTTTGAGAGCTGCTGTCGTTAGCGATAAGAGCTTGCCATATATTCATTTGGACAAAGTCAAAATCTTGACGAATGAATTTTTCTGCCGTCAGCTTATCTCAATTCCATATTTGACAAGTATTTTCAGTAGAAATTATATAGCTGTGAGATATGGCCCACATGCAGCCGCATAAGTTTAACAATTTGTTCAATAATTTACACATAAACACGCTTTTGAAAAGTAGCTACAAAAGAGTTAATTTCCAAATGAGGGCCATGTAATTTTACCGTATGATTGTTTATGATAAAGTGATTGTTAAGAAGCTTTAGACTCTTCATGATTTACCTATGTCTCACAATCTCTTATCTGTGCTCGACAGATAAGGCAGAGCTCAAAGTGGAATGTGCAGTGTAACTTGCATCAGTGAACAACCGAAAGGATTTAATTCGATGTAAAATTTAATTTGTAACAGTCGGAACTCTAATGTAAGACGATTGTACTCCGATAACATGAAGGATCTCAATTCGATGCAGTATCGTAATGCCGCTTGATTTTTGGCGTGTATGGACGGCGCGTGAAGGCCTTGAATTGTCGTAATATTAAGCCGCGAAAACCTACCTCAAACGTTAGGATTGCATTACCGGCTAACACAATTGCGGATGAAACCGTACCTTGCTGCCCCTGACACAATACTGCTGCGTATATCACCTCGTATCGTCTCAACCAAGAGACAGGACCATGTCTCGGGGCTCACTGTCACCCCAACGAGTCCCCAATTGTCCCCCACTCGCTGGTGTTGCTGCTCTAGTCAAAAGAGTGCGGTCCCGCTGTCCCGGCGTGACCTCTGACCTGCGTTTGCATGCCCCGTGGCCGGACAAGACATGCCTGCCCCTCTGCCGCCCCCGTCTCCACTCGCTAGCCTGGCGTGGCTTGCGCTGCTAGCCGCGGATGTTGCTCGGCTTACAGGCGGCCGTTGGCTGATCCATGGTCGGCCACTGGTTATTTTCAACTAAGAGTATCACTCTTTGCCTGATTTGCATGCAATACCGTCGCGGTGAGGCTCATTGAATGAAGTTACCGCGGCAATGGCGTGACTTACGGACGTGTTTATGGTCAAACTCGTGTCTCTTGCTCGCCAGTTTTGCAAGATCCGCTTTAAAGTCACTACACAAATTTGAATGTAATTCCAAATGTAGGAGTTGCGCGCGAAACGAATGCCACCCGTGTTCCTCAGACGTTATTCTTTATTAATTTCGCTATTAGTCCCGCACTTCCTAGTGCTCGCAGATTCTGAGGTGCCTTTGAAATTTAATAGAAGATAAAGTTGTCCATTCCCTTACGTCAATTAAATTATTATCTACAGGTGATTGTGATAAAGCTCCTGATTTCTTAGTCGTGCAAATTGAGTTGTCGGGTACCGTACTGTAAATTCGTAAATTCTATTTATCTTCTTTTTGACAATTCATTCTCAATTGAAGAATTATTGTATGAATTCATCACGATGTATTGTAAGGCTATACGCGGTTTAATGTTGTGCTTCGGTAAAGTTGTCTTTATTTACTCACTGCTACTCGTCATTTCCCTAAATATGACTCGCATAATTATCCTGCATTGAAAGGACTGAGGAATTTCCTGAAGGTGATTTGCTGGCTCAGTATTTTGAGCAGCTGGCGTGTGTTGTGTTCAGCTGCCTATATAGCTTTGTGGGACCTTGCGACGCCTCGGCCCGCGTGACTTGCAGTTTCTTCCCGAATCTCGGAGGCTCTTGACTGGTTCGCTTACAGTGGATATGAAACTCTGTGGGGTTTTGGATATATGTGGGATTTTGGATATATGATATGCGGGATTTTGGATATATGATACAGCGGTTATGAAGCTCTGTGGGGAATCTCGGAGGCTCTTGGCTGGGTCGCTTACAGTGGATATGAAACTCTGTGGGATTTTATGTCTCCATGTTTCTATTAATCTTCTATCTTATTTGATGTGCACCAAAAAACGCATGAAGTCTCAAAGATGTGCGTTTTTGTGTACACGGAAGTTTGAAACTCATCTGTTCCACCTCTGTATTTCGAAACCATCCACAGCAGTGTAAAAATCTAGTGTTCTTTTTAAATGAATCTCACGCCTAGCATGGATTTTAAATATTCCGAGCGAGTTTTATTTCATTTAATAAGACTGGAATTACACT
Organism: Hyalella azteca; assembly: GCF_000764305.2. Lineage (NCBI taxonomy): Eukaryota > Metazoa > Arthropoda > Malacostraca > Amphipoda > Hyalellidae > Hyalella > Hyalella azteca. The sequence goes on along the minus strand of NW_025937404.1, from coordinate 260,048 downwards.
TCCGGATCGAAAATCTTGAGGTACTCACTATTTCGGGCACTTTTCTCCTACAAAGCATATATGAGTATAAAGTATATTAAATATCAAATAAAGTATAATAGAGATCGAATCGAATCGACTTTTATCTTTGCTTTCGGATCTGCGCATTGTTTTCTAGGATTGTCGGTTGGCCAACGCGTTGATTTTGTCATTCCTTTTATACGAACGACGGTGTTGTAGAATATCACATCAACAGTGTTGAGTGTACATTTGCTTGCAATACAAATAAGAGGCACTTTAAGGTGCACACGGAAGAGGCGGAAATGTCATCTACGATTTCTTTGGGCTTCACAATCGACACTTCGACACTTTATTTTCAGTTTTATTTCTTATAAATAATTCACGTTCGGACAAATAAATGATTATTCCGAATACTCTATTGCATCACTGAGAAAATTTAGGAACAATTTCTTGAATTTTATAAAATTTTTAACATTTTACAACCGCCACATTTCTATTGCTAATATATCCATACAGTGTGGACTTTGGAGGCTCAAAGCTGTCTAAGAATACATTGAGATTATCAGAAAATAACTGAGTGGATTCAATACAATGTTCAATTTTTTATCAATTCATTGGTAACAATGTCACACGTAAAGCTTTTACGTAAAATGTTGCAGTTGTTCTTGCAGAAACAACGTCACGGCATTTGCCCGCGGTAAGCTAATTAAGGCGGCGGTGAAACAAAGAAAGCTGTCGCTAACTCGTTTACCCTTCCAGCGCCTTCAAAATTGCCTGGCTTCTTTTGAGACGCGTTTTCGCGTTACCTAGGGTTGCCGTGGATTGATTTTGAACTAATACTCTGAGCACAGGTTACATTTGCCCTCATTGCAGGCAGTCTCGATTCAACGTTTCGATACGTACGGCGAAGAATCATTTGAATGAAGACAAATCAACCAGGATTTTTTTCTTTACCGCGCTCGCGAAACAAAAGGCCTGCCATACGCACGAGTGCGAGTCTCCGAACAAACAAGACTCGACGTATTTTGTCTTACCTATAAGAGCAAATGTTGGACAAAAGTCTGGATGTTTTTTAACGTCGTTTTGCAATTTCACGGTTGATGAAAGTCTCTCGCGAAGCAGCACTTCAATAGCTGCAGGATCCACGGTAACGCAACAATTCTACGTACGTTCCAAGCCCCGCATAAATTTCGGCTAATTATCGCTCTGGTCCAAAACATACTTGTTTTATTTCAGTATAAAATGAAGAAGTTTGAACCGAAATTTTTGAGTTGTTCGCGCTGCTTTTTCTGATCGTACTGTTGACATTTTCAATACAAATTTTAAATGAGCTTTTCATACTCGTTTTTAAAAACATCTTCTTTGCTATGAAACATGAAATTTGAAACCAAATATAACCCTTTTCGGATTTAGACGCAATCTACCTCAATTTATTTTAGAAGGTTTGGAAAACTTAAGATTTCTGCTGCGTTTCTTGACTGCAAGCCTCCGCTATTCACTGTGTGTACGTTATTATTTCTCTAATCAGTGCACAGAAACTGCTGTGCATGGCAACTATATAGCTGCTTTGCGATCTATAAGACGAGCCGAACTTAGCGTTTTTATTTATTTAATTGGATGGAACTTACCGACATAGATGCATTCCAGGCGACACTTGATGCCGGTAAGCGCTCTTCTTTTATAAGAGCGGTTCATAATTGGGGGTCACATTACGTTTCCATCATTATTCATGTCTAGTTTCATGCCATCGAATAATGCACCATAATGACAGCTTGCCGAAAACGGGATCATTCTGCGCATTCTGTTATTAATTTGTTTGCCTGAGACAAGCGGAAAAATGTGTATTTTAATTTGTGTAAACTAGTTATTAGTCAATTGATAATTAGTTGTTAGTAAATTGTTCGTGTTTGACATGAAATATATTAAACCATCGCGGCGTGCACTTTTCGAAATCAATTTGCCGTGTTCAGTTCAAGTTAAAAAATTTAGATCTCTCTCTAGCTAGATCTCTAAAATCTCTCTATCTAAGTTGTATAATTTTTTAAAAATCCCGATCGCAAAAAAATGATTGTGTATTGTCGCGAATAATATTGTATTGATAATCAACAGGCTCTAGGTGACAAGGAGCATCTTTATTATCACTTCAGAAATGTGTATCCACATATTCTCTAATTATCCTACACGTTTGTAGAAATTGTTGTGCCATATTTTCATGCATAGCGATATAACTTTTCTTGGATACAATGAATGTCTGGATCGTAATTTGCTGAGGTTGCAATGTATGGATTTTTAATTTTCCATATCCAAGATTCTTAACAAAAATGTCATGTTGATGGTGGTCGCGATACTTGAGAGAGTTCCAGACTTTTTGTAGATAATTTCTTAGAGCTCCCCACAGAAGCAATACATCTGATGTGGTGGATTCCATGCAAGAGACAAATGTTTCATGGCGTGCTGACAATGACAAATAAATGAGCTTCTTGATTTCCCTGGTATCCTTAATTAGAGCCAAGTTCTCATTACACCCCCGTATAATATTTTGGTATTTTCCGTATATGTATTGGAACGGCGTTTACCGTCAATTTTGAGGCTCTCTTTAAACACTGGTGTGCCCTGCATGGAGCGCCCGCCTCTTGTCATGAGTCTCGTCATTTTTTAGTTAGATTTTTGTCGAGTCATGCTCGGCCAGAGCCATTGAGGAGGCGACTAGATGCGCGTCTGCGAGCAGATCTCTGCGGCATCAGCAGCCTCACGACTCGTAATGGTGTTGCCTCCTGCGTCCTATTATGATAAATGAGTAAGCAGGAACAAAGCTATTATTTATTAGCATATTGGAAGGGCTCTTGAGGGCAAGGCTGTTTGTGCAGCCCCGTTCAAGTGTTGGCTCGGTAAGCCTCCACGACGAGAGTTCGCGCGTCCAGCCGGCGCTGCCTCACCACACTTCTATGACCTCACGGCCGCTATCGCCATTGCTTGGAACTTCTTATATTTCTTGATGCATTTCAATGTCATTTCTTGATGCAATTTCAATATTATTTTAACAAATTATTAGTTACAGCAAGCATTTAATGTTACCCTTTGCAGCGGCTGCATCTCAACTCGTGCTGCATTTCTCGCACAAAGGAGGCCTTAAATCTTGAACAAGAGCCTCCGCCGACCACTCCACAGCACCACTTCACTGCAGGCGCCTGCCTCAGCGCTAGGAATTAAATTATCCTAAATCACAATATTCATGCATTAACTAGCTCCTTTTTTTGGTTCTGTTGCTCTAATCCTGGCTGTTGCGAAGGGGAATCTAATTTTTTAGAGACTTAATCAGAATGAAATCTTTTGATAGTCAACCTAATATTTTCCTTTGAGAAGATAAATTTGCTGTAGGTTTTCTAGGAGTGTTCCTTACCAGTCTCATATTATTAATATTTGCCCCTCATATTTGTCAGTGTTGATGTTGCTCGAGACACCGCCGTGGTGTCTTGTCTGCATGTCTGCCGCTATTGTTTCTAGAAATGCTACGATATTCGATTGCGCTCTGCGGTATCAAAGAAATGTTTGAATTCCAGTAAGACGACAATAACAATATTTATTGTGTACCCTGTCGGCGCGCCTATTGCAAGGAATAGCGGATTCACTGCAACAGCAGCTGCACTGTATAAAAGCTTATATTCGCTGTATCATGGATTCGCTTTACTTTTTCTACGCATACACTACAACATGAATGCGCTTTATTTTTTCTACTCGTACACTATATACAACATGGATGTACTTTATATTGTCTACGCGTACACTACAACAGGAATGCACTTTATATTGTCCGCGCAGGAAGTTTACTGTACTGTTCGGTATAACAGCGCAACGCCGCTCCTTACGCTTTATATATGATTTGAATATACAGGAAAATCCTTTCGATTGATCTGTCTGCGCCGCAGCAGCAGATTATTCTTGGATAATTTGCATTCTGAATTTTACTTTTTCAGTAAAATTTCAATCAGCAATGTTGAGTAAACTCAAATTTATGAAGAAAATTACCGAAATATGGGAATTTATGAAAGATCGGAGTTTTAAACTTTTATTCATGTATTTATGGACATTTAGAAAATGGCTTTGCCGCTTGGTAATCTCAAGAAAAATTCAGTGTCTTCTCTCATTACATCAAATGCCGCTGAATATAACGTTCTGAGCAATTATGCGCTTGTAAGCGTATCTATATATAAATTATTTTTTACTCATTGCGTTTGATGAAAGTAACATTTCTGTATTAATTAAATTTAATTACCTGGTAATAATGATCTAATCACATAATCATGATTTTTTTAATCTTGCTAAAAAAATTCGCCAAAGTCACGAAAATTATCGAGATGGCGCTATTATAAACTGAAATATGAAGAGATTATTCCTAACGAGGCCACTTCTCGACTACCCGCAGCTAATCTCCCCAAACCTGCAGCAGACGCCGCTGCTTGCAGTGCTTGTCGCTCATCCTTGATACGAACAACAAACAAGTTCGTCGCGACGTATGGGCAGGAATTGCTGCCTGTGTGGTCACTCTTCTTATAACTTCTAAGTCCTATGATCTCTCCGTCCTTCATTTCCCCTTCTTTAATTTCTCCCCATTTCCAATATTCTTATATTGTCCGCTTAGTAACTCAAGTCTGACATGAAAATACTTGTGTCGTCTTGAAGGACGTGCACTTCTATACGGAGACTCGCAGCGGCTGTCACTTGAACTCAGTGGCCTGCCAAGAAAGCTCGAACCCAATCACCACTGAGACTGCACACACTACACAATCGGTGACGAAGCAGCTTAGTTGGTTCAATTACGTATAATTAGCGCAATAAACGGGACATAAAATCTTATATCTGAATAAAACCTGAAGATCTCCTCTACTGCTTTTCGCTCCCTTTCGGGTTATTGTATATGCTTGCAGCATTAATAGATTTTTTTCTGGAGGTAGTTTGTAGTGGTGTGATACATGATTGAAGGGTCGTAGCTCATGATCATTGTTAACAATTACCGTTCAAAATAAAAAGAGGGAATTCATTCTTACTGTATTCATGTAGTTTTATATAGGATCGACACCTAACCAACTGTATTCAAACTAAGAACTCGGATTGCAAAGATAACCTGTGCGTACACGGGTTATCTTTGTGCCATCTTACATTACGCAGTTTTGGATGAAAGTTTTGTTGTATTCATACGATAGACCAATGCACAAAATTCAAGGATAGGTACATATACACCATTTATGTACAAAATTGTACTCTCTCACGTACGTCACCCTTATAGGTACATGAACGCCATTGCATATCTATGCACGCGTTTGCGCGGTAATTAGGCAGTGAATATTTTTGTTCACATTTGACACGTCCATGGGTTGCCTGCGTGTGTACAAACAAGCGCGCCTGTCTGCCATTAGCGCCCCGAGGTGGGGCGGTGCCCCTGCTGACCACCCGTGGGGGTGACAGACTCACGTCGCTCTCGTCACAGTCGCTCTGATCCATAAATGTGTCCCCCAGATTTTTTTTATAATTCCGACCTGAGAGCCAAAATATGAGAAATTGCTATTTCTAACTGAGCAAGAAAGAACCCGAGGTTTAAGTATGTTTTTTTTGTACTGAAAGGTAAAATAACGCGAAACGGAATATGACTATTTCTCTCTGAAAATGAAGTATCTCGTCACGGATGATATGTAGTTCAGCCACGTTTAATTGTGTTCACGGACTTGATGGTATGCGTTGTTGTGGCACAGGAGGTGGGAGGAAGCAGGTGCTAGCTATGCACCACCATGCAAACAACGTTAAAACAACGTCGAATAATTGTTAATTTTGTTGATACAACGTTTAATTAACGTTATTTCAAGAGTTATGGACTCTCATGTCTTCTTTATTTACTTGCTAAAGTTATTAGAGCAAAATGTTGTTCAAATACATTTTCTATCATCTTATCAAACTGTTGTTTTTATCCACATTTCAACAATGGGTAGCCTGTGGTAGCCTCTATGGTAGCCTGTGGTAGCCTGTGGTAGCCTCTATGGGTAGCATCTATTACATCACTACAAAAAACACAACCTGCCGTGCAGCAGTGCGCACACTAAACGGATTTCTGGCATGAGAAGCCGTGGTAGTCAACGCACACATCCTAGGAATTTTCGTCATTTCACGATTTAGGCGTAATACGGTTTCTAAGGATGTGCGTGCTATATTTGCTCATTTTCTCGGCCTACCGTTATCCTATTCATGCAGATTTCTACCGAAATAGTCTGGGGGATTGGGGCTCTTCGGCCAAATTTCTACTCGTATGAACCGAAGTGGCTGCGTGTAGTTTATATAGTCTATATAACGGCTTCTGTCTTCATTGTGTGATGCGTGATGATTATTGCATTTATAACGTTAAAGTTAGTTAACCAATTCGTTTCGTTTGAGAAGCTGTAATTCATTAAGTGTTCAATAAATGTTTTGAGGCACAAGCTATTTTTGGTCATTTGTGTACGAGTCTACCCTTTCACATATTATTATATACCTATATAGTGAATTCTGGTATTCGGCTCTTCGCATACTTCACTATAAATCTCTCTCGCTTAATTGAAGAAAAGTTGTTGTTCCACGCATCGCTTCATGGGACGATATAAAATTCTGATGCAGAGTATGCGATGGCAAACGAGCTTTGATGCGTTTAAAGTATTTTATGTGGAGGGATGCCGCTCTCTGTCTGCTACCGAACGAACGGTCAGTATCTGGCGATGTCATCACTCGATAACTCTTTGTTAGAAGCGCTTCTAAAAATGACATGGGACCTCAGGCTATACCAGCACAAAGATCCCGTTTGAAAAAAAAAACGCGAGGCTGCCTCTCTCGTTTTCCTTTGGTCGACTATTGAATTGAAATAAATGAACTGAGGACGGGGCAAAATTCTGTTATGTGAAATTCTGCCTGCGAATGTCGAGAGACATGCGGAGTTTAATGTCCCGCTGATCTAATATGTTTACATGAAAATATTTGCTATGACATTTTTTTAGTATGTAATAATAGTTATTTCCCTAATTTTTCCACTCTTGCATGGGCTATGTTTTTGCAAAATTTTGATTGATAGACTGAACTCCTTTCATTAACATTGTGAGCGTTAGCAATTCGTACGCGTGCTTATATTTTGTTCAATTTCGGCAATTTGAGACGTTTTAAGATCCAATCCGCATGTTATGCACGAGTCAACCTGTGTCTAGAATCGTGGGTTATAATCAAGCGATGCAAAATACATCACAAAGGAATTGATTTTCGGCGTCTCAAGTCCCATTTGACTAAGTATTTTGTATTCAGATATGAAATGCTCCAGCTATAAATGCCATCCAGCTGAGAGTGGACTAACGGATATATTCTGGGTCTCTTAATGAATAAAATAGTTTCCAAGTGCAAATATTTTTCGATACGTCATTCAATTTGTATCTTGTTGTGCTTCTCTTGTCAACTGGAAACATTTGCTCATCAGTCAGCAATTATTGCTAAGTCTAGTCACGACAACAAACAAAGGCTGTGATCTTGCTGCTGATATAGTTGTCCTTGTTCTCCAAGCTTCTCTCGTAGCTGGATCCTTATCTGTCGGGACAGTCGTCTCCGTGTAAGCCTTCCGGCTCCATACCCCCTCCTGGTTTGGTTTGACGTCCCAAGAATGAATGTAGTATCGTAAATCTTACCGGTAATCATCATTTATTTTGCTTTTCTTTTATTTCAAATGAATTCTTCGATTTTACATGTAAGAATTGATTGACAATCATCACGAGCTTCAGAGGAAGAAATATCTAAGTTGACAGCTTTTATAAATATAATCTGTTCTCCGCGGCTGTGTAAATATATTTTAGACATTTTGTAAGAGTCTTCTCTTATCTTGGAATCTTTCTGGCATCTTTTTCCTCTGAAAAAACTGGTGCGGACACTCGAGTACCGTCACCACAGAACATATTTTCTGGAGGTTGAAAGACCCTGACATCTTTCTAAAGTGTCATTCCCTTTTAATTCCTTAGCACATGACATGTTTACAGGCTGAACGACCATAAGTTATCCTATAATATGTACTTGCTTTACTTTATGGATGATAGCTGGGAATATTCTTCTTGTATACTAGTTAGAAAAGAATTTTTAATATGCAATAATGAAATAGCAAAGTAAATTCAATTATTTTGTGGAAAGCCTAAGCGTAGTTTACGTACACTTGTGTATTCTTCGTGTTCGCTCTGACTATCCATATCCGCTTTTTTTAGCCGGTTAAGACCTGTTGTTTCTCCTTCAACAGAATTTTTTCCAGTGAATAACAATGAACGAAATGATTTCAGTTGGTTTTCTTCATGGAATACTTAACAAATCCGACGCCCACACCGAGCCCGTTTTTGAAGCCACGTCGCGGTGGTGGGGGTTTAGTTAGACTTGCTAATTCTGAGAGTTAATACATCAGTTAGAAATGGATTGCAGAAGAACCTAATGAAAAACAAGCCATTTGAATTATCAGCTATGCGCATTTCAAAGGCAAACGCACCAACATCCCCTGCTCGTTGACATATCGCAACCGCCTTTGTACAGACTGTATATATAGTTTACTTGAGTGACAGCTCCCAGTTCTCGGGCTGATATGCTTACTAACTTGAGAATTCATTTATTCAAAGATAATATTTAGTTGACTCATTTTTAGTTTTTAATTGGTATAATTTGCCGAGTTCATTTATTTACGGTTAATATTTAGTTGGCTTATATTAGTTTTTAATTTGTATACCTTACCGTAAACACCAATTTTTCAAGAGCTTCACATGTACGTCGTTGTTATTTTCATTTTAGTCAAATTGAACAAAGATCCCTCGCAGGCGTGGTGCGATCGATGAGATCTTGCAATTGTCGTGTTCATCGGACAAAACGGATGCCACTGTACCTGTGAATGTCATGTGGAAACGAAGCAAACATTATAGCCGTATTTCCAGTCAAAATAATGTATTTCCACGGGTTATTGGTAGATGACTATTTCACACCTTTACATTCGGTAAAATTTAAGCCTGAAAGTTACGGCAGGAAGCAGAGCCTCCGCCGTCACTCACTAGTTGTGTTGTTATAAGGTTTTATTGTCGAAATGTAAAGCCACTAAAACTGCTACAGGAACAACAATAATAAGTTGACTGGGAGGATAGAGCTTTGTTAAGCTTTGCTCTTCCCTCGTGAGATTTGTAGGCACCCCCGCCGTGATGTGAACGTCAGATCAATGCAGGAGGCTCTGGCTTAGCTGCTCAGCCCTATATACGGGATTTAGCTTTGCATTTTGCTGCTTCTCGAGCGGACCTGCCTCGATCGGTAACTTCTGTACTGAGACAACTTAATTCAAAAAGAAAATTACGACAGGACTTCCGTCATAAATTTCCGAGGTCTCTTGAAAAATTGGTCAATAATTAAACCATATATTGTGAGAATCCTGCTCCCAGCGTGTGCTTGCCTGTCGCGTCCACGTTTCAACGTTGATTATGTGAATTAACGTAAGAGACTTGTAGCTGGAACGAAGAGATGACAAGTCGAGCTGACTCGAATATCGATCAACGCAACGTACCTTTTTTAGAAATAAAATTTCATCTCGTATTCTTCCCGCTGGATTGGCCTTGAACTTCCACGATAAGAAAACTCTTCCATTTAATAAACCGCTTCGAACAACTAACAACTACTCTTTCCTTGACTTTTAATGCAGCAAGTTTGACTATCCGTGCAGAACGCTGGTAAATCAGTTGCATTGTACATGGTGTCGAAGCTCGTTTGTTGCGCTGCTCCATTAGTGCATCTCTTCCGTGCTGTGAGCAACGGCGCTGCTGGGCGCGTCCTGCTGCCTGAAATATCGCTGTTTTGTTCTAATATTTATGTCCATGGTTTCAGTACTTTATATTCTCTGCTTTCAATGGGTCCAGTTGAATATTGAACCAATAATGTCGATGAGATTGTAACTTTGAGAAATGTGTTCCGTGAATAATTTACATATAATTTACATATAATATATAAGAGCTGTCCCACCGGACAAACGACGTTGAGACAATGTTTATTTCAACGTTGATTCAACGTCGTTTGTCTCATGGGGTAAATTATGTGATAATGAAGTTGTGATTTTAGTTGAAACTCTGACCGTAAACCCGGCCTTAGTTTAGGGAAGTTTAGTGAAGAACAGCTTATATTTGCGAAAATATCTCCCTAGCTGGCAGGCTTTGCGTAAGAGAATACGCAAATCACATTCTCTGTTCCTTTCCTATTGATTTCATTTTCATACTATTTATGTAACTACATTGTGTTTTTCATATTAAATTCTTAAGAGCAATATAATCAATAACCGAATTTCCTATATCTTCATGCTACATTGTTACCATGTACACACTGCTCAGTCACAACAAAGCAGCAGCTCTAAAATTCCACCCTCAGATTGAATTGATGTTTCGTTGCCCAATTTTGAGTAATTCCAATCTAGTCATTTGCCCGTACGTTCATAAGCAAGCCTCGTATGTGTCGCTTATATACGAGCTCGCAAGTCTCTTCGCTGCATCCATTCTTTTCCTCTCTGTAATTAAGTGAGTAAATTTATGCGCATTAATCAACTCTCTTCTTTGGACCCTGAAGCTTTTCTTCTCGTCTCTAAAATGAATTATTTTAGTTACCGCTGCCAGAAAAGGCAATGAGATCAAAGTTACACGGCGGGTCCAAATGAGTTGAGATTTTTCGGGCATTCAACGCGCAATGTTATTTCGCTAACGAGTTTAAGGGCAAGAAAAGCTTCCAAGTTTCGCATTAACTTTTAGGCTCTGTCTGCTCCCGCGAGCGCTTGGCTCGGCGCATCAGAACTCCTTCTTTTTTACGTACCTGAATAATGTTTTTTATGCGCGCATCTCATGCGGCGGCGCTCATTCTCAACTGCTGCCATGAACTTAATTTGGCTGACTCATATTAAGGAGCTCTTACGCGTAATGGCGACCATAAATAACGAAAAGAGACAGTGTCGTCTGGTTGGACTGTTAAGGCCGTAGGGGATCATTTCGTGTCGTTAAATTCCTGCATTAAACAATGACCGTCGGCAGTCTCTTTTGTCCCGGCCGCAATATTAAGCTTAGCTCTGCCGTAAATCATCGTGCTTCAAGTACACACTAGATGCCAAGGCGCGACGCTCTCTCACTAAGTTCATTATGCCCTCGCAACCTCTGCAAATGACGCTGCGACGACACAGCTCATTGTTCTTCGTCGCCATGACGTCTCTAATAATCCCGCTTTCGCGCGCTCATGCAGCAGAAAACCAGTTAAGTATCGATCAGCTTAACGCACTCCTTCTAATGCGTTTTTCGGTTTCGCTTGTGGCAATGGAAATACCAAATTATGTCCGGGTTTGCGACAGTCTCAAAAGTGATATTGTGCTGTTACTGGTTCACTTGCTACGTATTTTGGTGTGTAAGCGAATTTCACTCATTTATTCTCTTTTTTCCAAAATTGCTTTTTTTCCACTGGCTGACCACCTGGTAGCTCTAGCTCTTCTCGGAATTTTGTGCAGAAAGATCATTAATTATTTTGTGAATGGCTCTGAAAACTGGCGCAATTGAGATGAAAGTCGATAGGAGATTATGCTGGTAATCACTGGACATTGTCTCGTTCATAAAGCTTTTTATCTGACAGCGGCTGCACTGCGCTTCACTGAACCGTCCGGCATCGGGTGACGTAATTACGCGTTAACATGGATTCTCCATCAGCGCGCACTCATCACTTGATGAGAGGCGCTCAACACTAGTCTTCTTTTTGAATCCCATGTTGTCCAGTGAACATAACGACGTCTCTTATGTTATATTTGTCCTACCTGCTCGTAAATAGAGAATACGTATTCTATATTGTATTGGTCCTACCTGATCGTATACCTACCTGCACGAATAGTCTTACCTAGCTGCTCATAAAGCTGAAATGTGGGTGTAAGCTTCGCCTGTATCTTCATTTTCGTAGAAGTAAATATGGTAGTTATAATCACAATTGTAACAGGTCCCGAAGAAACCGACTTAGTTCGGGATTTGTGCCACGCGTGAATTGTATAAGGATGGAAATGAAGCTCAAGACTTGATATATTTTTCCTTGCATTTCCTTGTCAAAAGCTGCACATGACCATTTCATCAGAGTGTGGAACAACAAGGCATCGAAGTAATTACATACTAATTAAATTAATGAACACAGTTCCAGAGAGAGGCTCGTTGAACTAGAGAATGTATGGCATAAAAAGAATCTTATTCAATCATATTCTGAATTCTGAATTAATCTGATTAATCTCAGTGATATAAATCATGACTCTGGCCGATTTGTTTGGTAATAGCTACAACTTGAGGCACATAGAATGAGAACAAATCATGATGAACCACATTGAGGACTTAATCTAACTGATAACTGTTGAAAGAGATTCAGGGTAATATTAAATTTAAAAACAGCTACGTGACACGAGATCCCGGCAGGAGCTATACTGATGGATTTACTGGCCTGGTTTACTTGCTGGCAAACTCCGCACAACAATTGATATGGCTTGAAGTAAAGATTCACACATATTAATTAACTTACGGTCTTTTAGGCTCCAAGAAGATGAAAGTGGGCTTGATTCTAGCTTCTCTATATATGAACCGCTTTTAAATTACCATTCTTGCTAAATATTACACACAAAGTTTAACTTTAACCCTGCATTGTCTAGCTTATAGCGCGACAGTTCAACTAATATTACTATTTATTCTTCATCGTGGTTACACATACAGCCAGGCACACACTTGATATAGACTAGCCTGAATACGTAGCGGAAAGCCATTCGCGACTTGAATTGTTGACCACAATGACTCTAAAAGTACACTCCACAAGAAAAAAGTCTCAGTCACCCTAGCATTCAAATTAAGGCAAGAACTATTCTAATTAGCTCGTCAAAATTATTGCTGTAACTGAACCTTATTTAGTAAAATGTATCAGTTGATTAGCACCTTATTTAGTAAAATGTATCAGTTGATTAGCACCTTATTTAGTAAAATGTATCAGTTGATAAGCACCTTATTTAGTAAAATGTATCAGTTGATAAGCACCTTATTTAGTAAAATGTATCAGTTGATTCGAATAATCATGCACAGTATCTCAATCGAAGAACGAAAATGATCAGATCTTCTGTACTATAATGACGCTTGCTTGGGACAGTGGCCACCTTGGCCCTCAGTTTCTCGGGTTGATAAAATGATGAAGATATCGGGGTAATAATGTCAACCACCCAGACCTTACTCGCGTAAAAGATTCATGTTAACTACTAAGTCCTTAATTTTCCACCAAATGCACGGATTTACGAACTTAGCACGTAAATTGACGAAAAATTCTGAGCTCAAACATGAAATCTCCGCGTTAACGAACGAAAGCCCAAACTAAAACTGCACGGAGGCTTCCCGAGGCGTCGGTGCGTTACCAGAAAACTTAGGTTTTCGGAGCGGTGATGATGAATTTGATAATTTCGATAATTTAAATGCTGTTACAACAGTGGAGCTTTTAGATGTCATTGAGCATGAGCATGTCACCATTAGAATAAATGCATACCAGACGGCGTTAGAAAAAATGAGACTCGTCAGTCGCCTCAATACTTCTGTCAATTTTGCTAATATTAGTCTGTATAGTTCGTCGCAAGTTTACCTATTGACAGAGACTAGGAGAGTATTGATCTACCTAGTTGCTCACTGACCGGCTGACTGAGGGGACTTGGCGAACACTGAAGTACTGAGATGCTCACTGACCGGCTGACTGAGGGGAACAGGAAGTATTTGTTCTACATAGGTGGTCTATTCGCTGTACGGTACTGTCTATCGGGACTAGGCGAGATTTAATTCAGGCATGTTTTGCATGCTTACTGTCAAGTATATCGGAACTAGAACTATACTAGTGGCGTGCATGATCAGCTGGCTGACATTACTGGTCAAGCATCTGGCTGTCTAGTTTATAATAGCTCGTTGACTCGCTTGCCAGTATAAAGACTAGGTATTAAATATATGTAGGAAGGCTCCGACGTAGCGATAGGATCGTCTGGGGGCTTGTTATGAGGTTCTTAAAGCATGGGGGCTGTGACGGCAGCAATACGCTCTCTGCAGGCCCTCTCTGTGACCGCAACAAAGTGAAGTCTTATCAATGCATATCTAATGGCACTGAAGCTGCTTCTATTTACTGCGCACTCACTTGCTTACCTGCGTTCGTTACGCCTATTTACGCCTCGATACACGTACTTGATGTTTATTGTTGTACAGCTTGCAGTCGTAGTTGCTATACCTTGCTCAGATATCTCATGTATACTCTTTATAACACTCGCAGTCTTCATCAGCCTCAATCATGCACGCATAATGCCCTAATTTCAACTTATGTTCTAATAATCGTTTATTTTTATATTATTTTGACTCTGTGGTGGATGAGTGGCTTGTTCTAAACTTCTAGGTAGTTGAAGTAGTAGAGGCTACTTATTACACATAAAAGCTTTCGCAACGGCGCCCATTATTGGCCCTACTGATAGATCCAAATCTGCATTGGCTACTAAGTGGGGGCGAAAACGAACAGTTGACTACTGCACCCACACTCGAGGTTATTTTTTAGCTTATTGAGTCTTAGGGAATTTACTTGAGATTCTATCGCAAAATTTGAAATACCAATAATCCTTAATGGAGCCAATTCTTTTTTTCCTTTTCCATCGCTTGACTGTGCCACGACGTATTCAAAACGATCCATTGAAATTTACTGCGACCAATTTTTGTTATCATCATCATTCCGCTATCGTGAAATTAAAATACTTACAAAAGTATTTTTGGAGGTATTGAACAGCCCTGAAAACACGGATCACCGGAATTGTATGACTGGAATTCAATTTCATATGCAGGAATTTTTTCTTTTTATATTCACCTACTCAATAATATTCATTCTAAACTGAATTTATGGTTAATTTATTGAAGGGACACTGCGCTTATCCGCGCACCAGTCCGTCATGTGTAGGCACCCCTATACCGTATACCATATACCGTATACCATATACCATATACCGTATATCATATACCGTATACCATATACCATATACCATATACCGTATACCGTATACCATATACCGTATACCATATACCATATACCGTATACCATATACCATATACCGTATTCCATATACTATATAACCCCTACACCGGCCGGTGCAGCGACCGCCCCTGGAGCTCCACGCGGTATTTGTTCACATCAAAGCGGTGTGCAACACGCCATCTTGTATGAATATTCTCGCGCTCATTAATTTATAATGAACTACCCATATTCTGAGATCACACGCATATAAGATAATACTTTTGATTCAATGTAGAACATATTTAATGGTGAAAATGTTTATTGAGATATAAAATATGAATGATGAATCATGATGCTTTCTTTGTGTTAATTGAGTTTGCATCCTCAAGGATCGTTAGAACTCGAAACAAATAATCACACCTGTATTTTATCACGGAAAGTTGCAGACTTTATGTTTCGTTTTACTGCAACGAAGGAAGCAAAGTTTTATTTGTTTTACAAATATCCTGTATTGATTCACAATTTTATCCTGAATTTTTAAATTGCTCCTATAGTTAACAATAGATTTCGGTGTTTGGTTCCACTCATGAATTCCACATGTTGCAATAGAATGTAACCAAAAACTCTTTTCTGAAACCTCACGAAGTTCTGATCGTTTAGTTATACATAGATTCAAAACCAAGTTAATAAATTTCTCCGACGCATTAAATCGCAACCGTTCATGAGTTTCAAATAATACTTGTTGTCTTGACTTATTGAAGGCATCAGGATCCAATCCTTTCTTATTCTCCACTAGGAATGGAATGTAAGGTCCCATATCCCGACGCAATAAGTGTCGTGTATACACGCGCTACAACAGCGCCGATATATTTGTGTTACCATGGTAACACAAATATATCGTCTTTGAAACCTGCAGGTTTCAAAGACACACTGAAACAAACACACATACTTTGACGTATATAAGATTAGTGGTGTTTCATTCAATTCCAATTCAGTCAAATGTGACAATATAAATACATATCGTGGCTGTGGTGTTCCTATTGTTGTTGCCGTGGACTGAACCACCACGCAGCGCCTTGCCTGCTTGCGTTATGGTAATGTCTTCGTGTTCGTGTCTTGTAAAAAAATCTTCCATGTTCTGAAGACGCTTCAATTGCCGGCCAGAGCCGCTCAGCCACCGTCTTCTTATTTATTAACGAAAATAAATTGGAAAACTTGTCTTCTGAACCTTGAAGGAAAGCCTGACTCTCTCATTGTGTATAAACGGATCCTCTTGTAAATACTCACTAGACTCCGCCCCCAGTCTTCGCTAAATGCATTTTCCATAATCCTCTGCCGTATAAATATAAGATAAATATAAGCGAGCAAGCTTGAAGATTGCTTGTGCACGTTTTTGAACTCTGGAACAATTTTATCTTGGCAACGTATTGCCTTATATTAGGTGCCCTGATGGTATCTTCGTTACGCGTCTGCATTACAATATATTGCTTGCCGTATCCTGGAGCTGTTTCTAACTCCCCTAGTAGTATGTATAGACTCGACATTCTTTAAGATCAAAATCCATTGATTGCCGTGGGTTCAAAAACCTGATTTGCATTTGAGTTAATGTATGGATAATAGTTTGGTTCCTCAATAAATTTATGATCAGGTTTTTAAAGTTCACACGAGTCGATATTCATGTGTCACTTGATCGACAAAAGCTCATGAAGTTTAATGGCATTTTGGACAGTTATAGTGTGCCTGGCTCCCATGCATTGCAGCACATTGCCTGTTGAATTAACTTGAACACGGTTGAAATGTTTTAAAAGAGATTCAAACCAAAGAACATGGCAGAAAAATTCACCAAACTTCATAAAGGAAAACGTTTCGTAGTCCAGCTCCATCGTCAGTGTGATAATCTAGAAAGTAAATGCAATCATTTTTATAATCCGAAATTCCGAGTCTGACATTAAAACCTGAAATTGACGAATAAAAGACAAATCAACCTAAAATAACGTGCAGCAAGACTGGCCCATCTTTTAACAATCTCAAGGGGATGGGAACTGCGTGCGGAATTTAAGCTAGGCTTCTGTTTGAAAATTTATAGGGATTCTAAAATTCGTAAATCAGAAAGGCCGGAAGTAAACCTAAAATTCTGAAGACACTGTAGGACACCGGGACACCGTTCTGCTCGGCGTGAATTTGAACTTCTGAATGAGGAGGATGCGCAAGTAAATTTCCTGTTCGATAGCTCCTGCCTATATGCTTAGCAACTCTAGAATAAAAGATATAAAATTTTCCTCTATATGGATATGGTGAATTTCTGTGCATCTTTTTTGTTTGTAAATTCCCTGATAATTTGAGATTTAAGCAGTCAAGTGATTTTAGTACTTTTATACGATAAACATATTTTGAAAAATCGCGTTCAACATTAATTACATCAGCATCTGTCGTACGACACTTATCAACTTGTTAAATTCACCACATTATTCTCTATATATAGTGGCGCTGCAATTTTGTATCGTATGTTAGTATTCGTCGCAAGTTATTTAGCAGCGTATAATATTCGTTTTAAATATCTGTTCTGTCCACGTTACGCCATAGCTTATATCCTGTCTATAAAATCACTTTCTATATCTCTGCTCGTCCATCAAAGATCGACAGATTAATGGACGCCGCAGTTTTTGCTGCAGTTGGTCCGCGGCAAGCGAGACGGCAGCGCAGCTCAGCTTCTGCTTCGATAAGCTTCATCTCTAATGTCACTCGAATACTTTCATTTATGTCGCTTCTTGTTTACGTTCGAGCCTAGATCGTATCTTGGGCTTCAATTGATATTTTTTCGTTACACGCAGTCTTTATACTCGTTCAATCTCATCGTTGTATTTCATTGGTTCAAGTTAGTAAGGGTCGTATTATAGGTTCGTTATTGTGAAATTATCGAGTTTCTGCAGAGGAGAGATGATTTCTAAAGTAGCTCCTACTTAATTTCTCGATCCGTTTTTTTCAATAATCCTGGAAGGGAAAAATGTACTTTTTTCTAATTCTGCGGTAGATCCGATGCTTTTTTCCAAGAAATCGTGTTGTTTGTTCATGAAATTTTGCTACTATCAACGTCACTCTGAATATAGAAAAGCCTGCAAAAAGAGTATAGGCGATTGATCATGTAAATTCTTACCAAGACTTCAATGCATAAAAACGAGTATTGTCACTGGACAAGACATGAAACTATGCTAAGAACATGAATATAATTAAACTCTATATGCTCAAATGAGATGTCTTCTCAATAAAACTTCTGATATATATGAGGCCACAGAACACTTGTTGATGTGATGAGGTAACAATTGCTGCTTGAATCTACCTTCTTTGAAGTGTACCTGTTCACATTGCAGGTACAGTCATATATGACATTGAGTTTAAATTATAGTAAAGTGTGTTGGGAATGACTGAAATGTTGTGATATGTAAAGTTTATATGAATCACGTATGGAAAAAAATTCTCTCTTGCCTATTTACATACTACAGGGTAATCATTTCTCGTTATACCTGTTTGTCGGCAATTTAGTTGTAAATATCGAAGTCCCTGTGCCCGGTTCGCCATTTTCTACAAATTTAATTCATTTTGGATTAGACAAATCCAGGTTCATCACAAATATTATGTTTTTTTCTGTACTACTAGTTTTGTTTTGTTCGGCGTGCTGTACTAAGAATTAACTATTCTCATGGAATAAAGTAAACTATTCTCTCTTATGGGGAAATTTCCGAAATCGCGAGCAAGTGGCTTCTGCATGTTCATTACCTCATTTTAGCCACGATAAATCAGACAAGGTTTTTATTTTTAAAGTATCATAATTCATTTCTTAACAAAATAAGAATGCAGTGATCCCTCGCTACTCGACGCTTTTGTTATTGCGAAATATTCATAAAAACTTGAAATTATGGAGTCAGGGTGCAAAGGAGCCATGATCACGCTAACAGAAGGCCGAGAATGCCCACATTCAAATTTAATTTCACGTCTCTGATTGGCTTTCTGAAATGAAAAATAATCAAATCGAACAACACGTTAATTTGTTCAACATTCTCTAGGCAAGCTATATATAGCTATGGGCCTATTACATGCCATCAAGTCTTGAACGAATAGACAATTTACAACGCAAGAAAGATTAAGTAAATATCCGTAAGCTTACATTTGTTTTATAGTAAACCCAAGCAATCGTTAGTAGAGAAAGCTAGTCGTAAAGTATTCTTTTATGTCCTAATTGGAAAATATGCATCTAGATCACTTGCTTAATTTGTAATTCTTGCTGACAAAAAAAAAATCTTGTGTTCAATCTTAGCACAAGCTGACTGAGCAAACAGACAGAGACTGAGGCTGAGCCTCAGTCAAAGCCAAGCAATACGCGATCAGAAATCATTCGTCGGGTGATCATTCAGTCACTGTCGGTCATGAATGTTCATTGTAAATAAATACTATTCATCGAAGTTATACTATCACGCCACGCGGCATCATGGCTGCGCGTTCATTCTCAGGTAATAATAAAAGAAACGTGTGCTCTATATCAGCCTTGCATGCCTCCTATCATCGAGCGTGTGTGATACGTGTTATACCTACGAGCGGGAGTGGACTCTGCAGCCATGCCCCCCCCTCTGCGGTAGTGCCCCCCTCTACGCAGGTGTCCCCCTCTACGCAGGTGCCCCCTCTACGTGGGTGTCCCTCTCTACGCAGGTGCCCCCCTCTACGCAGGTGCCCCCCTCTACGCAGGTGCCCCCTCTACGCGGGTGTCCCCCTCTACGCAGGTGTCCCCCTCTACGCAGGTGCCCCCCTCTACGCAGGTGTCCCCCTCTACGCAGGTGCCCCCTCTACGCAGGTGTCCCCCTCTACGCAGGTGCCCCCCTCTACGCAGGTGCCCCCCTCTACGCAGGTGCCCCCCTCTACGCAGGTGTCCCCCTCTACGCAGGTGTCCCCCTCTACGCAGGTGCCCCCTCTGCAGCGGCATCACAGAGCGAGCCCTGCGAGGTTAATGGCTTGCGAGCCTTTTGAGAACTTGCCTCGATCGTCTCATCGGTTCGACCAGTAGCAGAGATCTATGTTCTCAGTCGGTCAGAAAATTTATGAACTGCAATAAATTGATGAAGTTCGGTATGCGCTCCGACTTGTAGAAAGTTATAAATGAGTTCCTATATGAAACCATCTTGCGTATTTTATTTCGACGGCAAGGACTGATATGTAAGCTTATCTTATGCTTATAATTCAATGTGTGATGACTATTTTCATTACACATCTGCTGCTGCACCGTACAAGTTTACTCTCGCCGTACGGCAACTTTCTCCGTGTACCGGCAGCGCAGTTATGAACATGGCTGGCATTATATGTAACTTGTAGAATAAACATAATACTTCAGAATTTTGCTGGGAAGTAGATAGTCTCATAATCGAATTACACAGACTGTTAATTACAATAAAGTTTTTGAAATGAATTATTTTCGACTTTGAAGTGAATTTCGTCGACTGTATATCAATTACGGAAAAATTTTGTTCAATCTTCGAATTTTTTAGCTATTTTATATATAGTCCCATCGCAACTCGACAGAATCTTGCTGGCAAGAAAATATACTTATTCATGGATCGAATATTTTCATTTTTTTGTTTTTCCTTGCTTACTTCTCTTTAATAAATATAAAGCGCAGGGTCGCGACTAAATGAATAACGCGACGATGCGAAGTTTTGCTATTGAAAGTTTCCCGTAAATGCCCTCTAGAAGTGGTCCTAATCATCGACGACAAACCATCCTCTGTTTCAGCTTCAATACTCGCGAGCGATCTGGAAAAAAACCAGCAGCCAAAGTTGTTGTGTGCAATGAGATCCGCTCGGAGGCAGGCAGCTCGGCTGGACGCGAGTGTGTTTTGCAGGCCAGGCAATTAATGGCAGTCATATTATTAGCGGTCGTCTTTAATGGTTTATTGCGTGCTGGTCGCTAGATTTCTTATATGGGCATGTGAGAAACTCAGCTCGTGTATTATGATTGAGGGAACGCCGTTCACACAGGCAAGCCTGGCTAGCCATCCACGTCGCTACTTCCAATTTATGGCACCAAATTAAATGCTTTGAGCTTCGCTTTTCTCTTCTAGTTTTCTAGACGAAGATTTCTGGTGGTATTTTACGAGTCATATTTGCAGTGCACTTGCTTTGCAAGCCTTGCCCTGCGGTGCAAAGCAGTAGCACGAGTGCGCTATTAACGGTCACATTCAGTGGCTTATAGCGCACTTCTCCAATCATTTCCATGGGATTTATGCCATGGCAACTTTAGAACTCTCTCAACCGACCATTCAGGGACCAGTTTGAAAGAGTTTCCTGATTGATTTCAACTCTCATAATTGGCAATGACTTGAGCGCAAAGATTCCAATATCTGCAGATGTTTCATCAAAAGATCTCATTTAACTGCCCAGAAATGACGGTAATAGCCATTAAACTGACACTAATACTTTAAAACCGTCGATTAAAAACTTGGACTTGCTATAACACTAACATGGGACATAATTGATTGATGGCGTAATGTTCCTCATCTATACGAGTTAAATGTTCCTGTAAACGTAACTAAATATTTTGGATATTAAAGCAAATGAAGTAAATGCTATACAAGCCAGTGATCATCTTAACTGAAATGTACTTTATGTAATTGTTTTTTATATTTGATTTTAAAAAATAATTATTGGCACTTATCTTTGTGAAACGGTCATCAAGCTGTTAACCATTAACGAGTTATGTGTTTTTTTATAACGATCCGCATCGCTTGTTAGCCGCCATAATTGTAATATAATTCTGTAAATGTGACACATATCGCGATTTGACTCGGAAAATTTGCGATTTTTACGCCTGTCACTTTGCTCGCAAAAAACTTCAACTTATTGGCTACTACCTACCATAAATGAGGCGACCAACAACCTATTGGCCACAACCCATCATAACCGAGACAACCTATAACCTATTGGCGACTACCCAATATGAATGAGGCAGCCATTATTTCATTGGCTACCAGACTCCATGTATGGCGAGTTGGTCGAAAGCAAAATTTTTTGTTCCGCGGATGATTGATAGCGTGGATGTGCGTTGCGCGCGCACCAGCCTCGTATTTGGCCGTCACTGCTGCCGCGGGCGCTGCATGCGCCGTAATCTGCAGCCAGCAGCAGCGCCGTCCACATCGCTTATCTCGACCGTAACTTGCCGTAACTACAGATCTTGTCTAGCATTAAGTTGCAAGCGCTGCATAAAGCTCTGCTTGTCAACTTAGCGCTCAGTTTATGTGCCGCGATCCTGGCTTATTTCCCACTCTTCTGGAGCTTCATCAGAGATTATTATATCACGACTTGAATTCTCTTGCGAGTTTCTTCTCTTCAGCTCATATATATTTTTCTTGGAGTGAAAACTTAACTGATCGTTACCATGGTCTACGTTTTGTTATATATGGTGGTTCACGGAAACTTCCTGTTTCGTATTTCGCGCCACACAGCCAGACGTTGTACGAAGAGGGCGGAAGATTATTTCATATGAAAGGCAAGGTCATAAAGTTTTGTGTCCCGCCTAGTCAGAATTGCCACTATACATTGGACAAGTGAGCAGCGTACGTTTGCTGTTGAGGAGTACTTTTCTAATGGCCATTTCATTATCGCTACTCGACGAGCATTCCGTACTCGGTTTCTTATTCGTCCTCCAGATGGGGTTCCTCATCGGAAATAGATTGTTACGAAGGTGAACACATGTAGGGCAAGTGGAGGTGTTTTTTGTGGGGTTATCTTAGGTCAATAGTTTACAATGACTGCCCAAGGACCCTACCTCATTTGAAGTTCTAACAACATACGCCAAGCCATCGCCAATATACCCGTCAATGCGACGGAACTTCCAAAATACTGAACTGAATGCATTGACGATGGGGGACGTCATTTTTAAAACTAAGTTATACAAAAATTATGGCGAGTATTTTTCAATGAAATTTATATTGTAATGATATCTTTACTAGTTCTTTCTTTATTGAGTTTGCAAATCCGGAAGTTTCCCTGAATTTCTTATAATTTTCTGGAATTCATAAAAAAATCTGTATAGCCGTAATGATGGCCAGCGATATATCGCAGGAATAATTATCTTCATTATATTTATTTCCCAACCGCTATGATGATTAGATACGACCTTGAAAACTTAGTTTTTTTGCAAAAATTTTGTGATTTCGTTAATTAACTTGCATAGACGTGAGCAAAACACTTGAAGTTACTACCTACTCTACCTAGGCTGAAGATGATCAATTGCATATAATAATCGCTTTTCGTTTTGTGTAAATAAAATTGGAAACGTTTTAATAGGATCGAATCTCTTAGAAAATTCCTTGTGTTTCACCATTGCTTTGCAGTCACTACCCGTTAACACATTGCGTGCACAAAATCGCAGTGTTCTACAGATCAAGGTCAAGTTCGAAGTTTCTCATTATTCATTAAATATTGATTACCTCGGAACTCTGCATGCAAGCTCAGCCATACCTTAGCAACAGGCCATGGGCCTATTTCTTCAACGCCGACACTTCTATTCTATTCTATTCTAATATTGAATTCTTGTAGTTGAAGTTGTGAACCCGCATGCACGTCAAGCTAGTGACCCATCATTATAATGAACTGTAGAGCCAGTCATGTCTCCTATGCTCCTGCAGAGGAAAGTTCATAAGAAACCTTGCATTGTGTCGTCGCCCGGTAACGGCCGTGTCATTTACCCGACATGGCATCGCGGAGGTCAATAATTATGCATTGCATGGCTTGTGCCGCGCCTGCGCCTCATGAGCGATCTTCTGGCGCCTCCGTGGACCGGCATAATGATTATCATCGAGACGATGATGATGGCCTCTGACGCCTCCGTGGACCGGCATAATGATTATCATCGAGACGATGATGATGGCCTCGGCCTGCCGACTGCAGGGCGCTGCGTGGCCTACACGCACACCACGCATGTACCGCCACGCAGTGATGGCCTCAGCCTGCCGACTGCAGGGTACTCACACTGAAGGCATCACCATCCTTCACACTGAAGGCATCACCATCCTTCACACTGAAGGCATCACCATCCTTCACACTGAAGGCATCACCATCCTTCACACCTCACCCCAAAGGATCACTCTCCTCCGCCAGAGTCCTGCAGATCCTGAGCGTCCTGGCGACCGCCCGCTGGGCGTCCCGCGGCGACTTCTTCTTTTTTGGACGAGCGCTGGCAACCGCGTCGGCCGTAGCGCGCTTTTCTTGAGATAATTACATTTTTTGAGGCCTGGAAAGAGATCCCAGGGAGCCTTCAATATCCATTCAGAGGAGGAAATTACCTGTTCTTTCGAGAAGATAATTACCTCCGGACAGTAGGACACCGGTTTATGCGCGGCGGTTTGGACAGAACCGCGACGATGAAGCGCGTAATGACACCGTCATTAAACGACGTGCTGGCGTGTGAAGAAACTACACGTCGCCTTCCATGCGCCAGTGCTTCACTCAACATGAATAACATTAAGTTAAAGTCACGAGCATAAACTCGCCATATACTGGCCATCAATGGACCTTGTTTCCATACAATAACTTGAACACTGACGAGGAAATGACGTTTTTGTATCGTACTCAACTTGAAATATGGCCACGAATGGGATGCAAACGCCATCGAAACACGAAGTTTACGTATCGTTAATTTAAAAGAGGAAAATACACAGGAGATGACCGTCCCGATCTTGAAAGAGAACGGCCGGAGTTGTTGCTATGCAGTATGCACCCTACGTATATGTATCGTTGTTGCAGCGATCTGAATAACTAATTAGGTATAACCAAGTAGTAGCAATTTGAGTATCGAATAGTTAGTATTCGCATGCGAACTTCAAAATTTGGAATCTACGCGATGAAGCACCTGATCAATCTAGATTAAATTAAACTACAGCGGCTATGCCCTAAAAACATGCGTTTTTTGGGGCATTTTACTCAAGCAGGGATTTCGTATCGTGAATTATTTTTCCAGGTTGTCGCCTATAATGGACTTGCCTACAGGAAACTTCGCTTCCAGTGTCCAGCTATTCCGAGTCATGGCTGGATCTCTTGTCACACCATTTTCCTGCCATGAATTGATCATGGCGTAAATTACGTTTTTTGTCTCGGTAGTTGCGATACCCGCTCGGCATATGACAAATGTGACATGTGGTTCCGCCCTCAAAGCGACAGTCTCAGCCGCTCTCGAAATTGCGTAACCTGTCACATAAATCCTGAGTAATTCGCCCGCCACGACTGCAATGCGCGCGCAAAACGCTCCCAAATGAAATAGCCAACCCTATGGCGAACGCCGGAACAGTGATGTAATTTTGGTGACTTGGATACGTTTTAGTCCTGCAAGGGAAAAGGACGGGTAGTGCTGGTGTAAAGTTGTACTTTGGCAATCAAACGTGATGAATGAACGGTCGCTGGTAAACGGCACAACCACATGTCAATGATATTTTGAGATCAAACCAATAGCATTGCCTCCTTTTTAATTTTTTACTTCGCGCATTTTTTTAATTAATGAAATCCTTTTTTGTAAGGATCCAAGCGTGATCGCGTTCTGTGTCCAGCAGCATGCCAAAAACATTTGATATTTTCCCTCCTATGTGAAAATTTTTTCGCTCACGTGACATAAGTACAAGACTAATTTCCTACTCAATACATCAAACAGTAGATAAAGTTTTACAAAGAGTCTTTGGTCTCATCGACGGGTTTATTATATTTATAAGCTATTTGATTCAGCGACTACTTAGATTCTTAATGTGTTGATCTCATGTACTGTAATTAAATTGTAGAGTTCTTTAATTTATTACTTATCTAATGCAACTGCGAGATTTCAGCTACTCGTGCTTGCTGCTGCTACTTTTCATGTTACCTCGATCTTTCATCGTAATATATACTAATGCGCGATAACGTATATAACATGTTGCCGGAATTCTAATGAACTGAATTAAGGCTTTCCTCGTAACTAGCAAATGTGTTATTCGATGAATGTTCATCAACCACGAATATAACCGTCACTCCATGCAAAAATATCTTCTGTCCCGATTTACCACGTTCTGCCCATAAATATTCCTCGTCTCCTGGACGCCGGAGGTTAATCTCGAGCCATCAGCTGTTTTTACTGCGGTTGTGCGTCTTATTTCTGGTGCCGAGGCGCTGGCTACCCGCTGCTCCAATCTGCATTTATTATTTTACATCTTTTCGACGAGCGCAAAATTCTCTCGTAATCAGGCAAAGCTTTCATCTGCTTGGAAGCTGTACTCGGCCAACCATGCATTACATATGTACCATCAGTGCAGCGTTCAAAACATGGTGACTTCCACCAGCTGCTCACGGCTTCCGTGGATGTGATGACCATAACTATCTTATTTCCTTGTAAACCAACGGCACTCGCGTTCTGTCAATTGCGATTGAAGTGTCGTGAGGTGATTAAAACCCGTAAACTGAGGTGTTTTCTCATCACCGCTTTTGGCGCATCAAAATGCCGATGCGCCTTTAACAGTTTCTATTTCAACAATGCATGTTATAGCTCGCATCAGTTTCTATCAAACGCAACAAGTATTATTTTCTAAAATTACCTACACCTATGTTATTAGTTAGTTTCCAAGACGCCTTTTGAAAGGCTCTCTTCTCAGATAATATACGTGCTAAAGTCCAGGCCTTTCAACGGAATTTAGGGTGAATCTTCTGAATAACTCTAGTTTTATTTTCAAAAACTGCCAACGACTTATAACTTTCCTTCCCGTAGATACATATTACATTAGAAAACTTCTCGCTCCTGGAAAAGATTTATCCGCTCCTGGAGTTTCTCTTCGCTTCGACCACAGTAAGAACGTTCCTGACATTACTCGTATGTCAACATTAGTACTCTGCGGATAGAATTATGATAATAATTTCGTATCATCCTATATATACATACACTTTACTAATGGTATGATTTTCTGTTAATTCATTTTAAGTCATACATGAGCGACCGTATGCAAGTTCTAGCAACGAAACCAGATAGTTGTTGGGCCAATTCAGAGTGAAACAATACGAAAATAGTTTTAAAATGTTTAGTGCACGCATCAAATATCCAAGTGGTGTGGACAATAATTTTTCAAACTACCTACAATACTCGTCGAGCAATGCCGTGCTCATGCATCGGCGCACTTATGTTACCTTGCTTCTCCCTGCCAGATGTTAATCGATTCTTATATTTAATTTCGAAAAGTAACTTTCATTTGTTTCATATCTTCACCCCAACTCTGAGAACGAATCTCCACAGCTGCATCACTCACTAGCCGTTATGCTGAAGCAATCGTTAATGCATAAATAATGACCTGTGTTGTAGTTATTCGCTGTGTATGGAATGATTGGAAATTTGCACTTTAATAAACGTATGTATAGGATGAGCTTTGACTGAGCGTGCAGCTCTATAATTAATGGTCTGGCTTGTGTACGATTTATGGAGAGTTTCTAGACGAAGCCTGCAGCTAGTGATCGCGGCAGCGACATCGGCAGCTTGGGGTGGCTGTGTAAATAACTTCTATAGAGCGTAATTGATTTTAATTACGACTTCTTGTTTGTCGAATCTCGTTGTAACCAAGGCGACGGTAATTGTTATTGTTAACCTCTAATATCGACCCCATGGCAATTGTTTTCTTGAACCTTTCAACGCAGACTTCTATAGAACTGTATTTAATTACACGGCTTTGGCGAGTGAACGATCAGAAAAATATATTTTCCAAGACGCTTTTGACATATCGGCAAGGTATACAATTTTCTGCAAAAAATAATTGCCGTATTTTTTCTGAGTGTTTTGATATAAAACTCATCGTTGCTGATTCTATTTGCTGCTGAAAAAGAGTGTGGTTTTGTGCACATTGCTACCAGCCAGCCTTTTTTTTTCTATTGGAATAATGATAGAAAAAGGTTTTTGTATATCTGTAAAACAGTTTCAATTTCGATTTTATTTGTGATTATTAATTGGCACTGTCTAGCTTATAAAAATTAATGGTGAAGTTTGGCCAAATCTAGATTCATGTTAATTCAGTGCTGTTTTCAGTTAAACATTTCTTCAAAATTTTTTACAAGCAAAGAAGTTGACTTTCATTGTTCCTCCTTGCAGATTTCGAAGCAAATCATGACCAGCCGGCAAGAACCAGCCTCGATGTTAGCCACTGCTGGATGAAAGACTGGATAGCATCTGCTCTCATTGGTGAGTGTCATCCCTCGTTGCGCACGTGGCTAATTATGTGTAAAATATAAACATTATGACTAATTATTGATAAGTATAACGATTTCTTATTATTGCTGATTTAAAACATATATCCAACAAAATCCGAGGTTCTTTTCCTTGATTCTAAACATCATGCAGTCGCCTAATTTATTTCACCTGGATTTCCTTGCAAACAGGAAGCTTATTCGAGCACGAACGCTTGTGAGCTGTTATTTTGTAGCTAATTCAAGTGACTAAGACTCAAAGATGGAGAAGAAAAGATACCTTGGCTTTGAAGAAATGTGCTCTGTTAGTTACTTACCTTTTGTATGCTTTTGGTATGTTGAAGATTTTAAAAAGCGCGTTAATAAGGCTTAAGTGTTTTTTCTGATGTTGTATTCGAAGATGTAGCTTCTGCTATCACCGGAGTACAATAAAGGAGTCGTTATAAGGCAAACGCGTGATCGTTCAACTTCTTATTCGTCATTCATGCACTTAACAAGCTTTTTGTTATGTTTTTCGAGCTCTGTTCTTTTCTTTGCGAGACGTCGAAATGATCGGAAAGTTATGGCCTCATTAAGGTTTCTTACCTGCGCAAAAAGCGATCAATTTATGGAGGCAATGGCCCACGATGTTCATGTGTCTGTGTTGGAGCACGCGGTCTCTGCGCGACTTGCAAGTACCGAGCCTTTGGGTGACCGCGGTTCGCATGTAATTACCTTCGGCCTCTGTCATTCATCACTGTGTCTCCTTTGGCGCTTCAGGTCTGGCTTTTAATGAAGCTAATTTGTATAAGTTTTGAGCTTATGAGCTTCGCTTCGAGGTTCGGGTCCAAAGCGTCGATAGCTGCAAGTGGCGGCGGCATGACCAGCGTTTTGGACCTTTGATCGCTACAAATGATAGCACAAACGGTGCGGCTCGAGCGCTATCAGCAACCGCCACAGCCCTCTCGCCAAATGAGCTAATCGTGCCGAGCTGCGGCCTGCATCATATAGGACCGCGGCCGAGCCGACAGCTTGGTCTTGCTTTATCGAGTCCTGCAGTTATCGTGCTCAGGGATGAATATATTTTCCATTCTAGGCAGTTACTTGAGTCAAAGGCTTCTTTCTGAATTTTATCAGAATATCTATTGTTACTAGCGCTCATGTATTAAGATCTGCGAGGCGCACATTGATGATCAATACATTGCATGCGTGTAGTTCAGATCCATAGATTTAGAGAAGCAGGAAATAGGGACTGTAGCGAGTCGAGAGTTTTTGATTACAAATTCGTTTGAACTCCTTCATCTTTTATGTCCCACTAATGTCGCTGGGCTCCAATGTGTTGTTAATGTCCTGGCAAAATGTCGATCATAGTTACTTAAAATTGAGGAGAAACTTGCAGACTGTAAAATATATACTGGAGTCTAATTATTTGCACACTTGCCTTAGCAGGAATTATCGAAATGCCCTGATGAGAAGCAGATGCAGACGATACAAGGACACTTTATGAGCAGATAACCACCTTGAATTTCCGTCTGGCGAATCTATGCTTAACGTCCAAGAGTTTATCTGGACATTGCAGGCTTTTGGGCGCAGCGTCGTTCAGCTTACAAATAAAATTGGCCGCCAAATGTTGCGGATAATGCGAGCATCGCTTGAGTGTTCCGCCTATCGAACACGCTGTACTTCGGACCCTTGATTTAGCAGCGCAATGAGCACTGCTGAGATGCTTACCAAACTAGCTTTGTGTAGTGAAAAATAAAACTTTAATCCGTCAAATGAAGTAAATTTTAATAATTACAGTGGTAATTCTCTTAATTGTGCACAAACAAATCTATAGTGCCACATTACCCATTGATGCATTCAGTTCAAAGATGTTAATTGACATTATGTGAGGAATTGTGAACTGGATGGAACTTTTGCATGCCGTGCCATGAAATGTTTACATGACACTGGAGAAATAAGTGCTATTTTCCCGTAGTTAAATTACGGTCATAGAGAGTTAAAAAACTACATTAAAATACTTAATCTCTGTTGGTTCCAAAAAGCGAATAATTGCTTGACAGAATAGTCACCTCATTTTTTCTGAATGTTATTTGAAGAATTTCAGTCTTCATAAATGTACATACATTCGCTTAAATTAAAAGAAAAATGTACAGACCATCATGTATTCAGACAAATCAAAATTTATCGTTGATTTCGACGAATAAAATATTTCTTAACAACGCGTCTCCAGTTCTTAATCCGGGACTTATTGAGAGGCATCACGACATTGAGTTCCGTGGTAAAGAATGGCAAACTGTTCCTAAAACTGCTGATTATTATCCTGAAATGTGTTAATAATCCCCATGACAAATTCTTCAATTTATTTATTTGAATTTAACATTCTGGTTATGAAGAATAATATCTTTTACTATTGGCGAGCGGGCTTCAGCCTTCCCTATGCAAGGTTATCCTGTCATGCTTCATTAAACATGCAGATTTAATTTCTCATATCTAATTTAGTGCAAATTTAAAGATTGAATAAATGATAGAACTTGACACTCACTCATTGATAAGAAAATGAACAAATATGTTTAGCTCACATTCATGTAAACGCTGGTTGAGTTTTCATATGCAGATTTTAGTTTTTCTCCTCTAAAGATCTTTATCGGTCAAAGGCGGTTAAACCTTCAAATAATATGTTAAGTTATCAGTATTAATGAATATTCAAAGCTAATGATCCGTCTTTGCATAGATCCAACTTTTTAGCGGAAATCCTGAAAGTTTTCTCAAAAATCAATCGCCGCAATTAAGTTATGAAGCAGCTTGCGCATCTTGTTGGTCATTTTATCACAAAACTCATCGAACAACCTCAGCTGCGACAGCTTGATGCAACACAGTTGCAAAATTTGCCTTGCTATTCATTAGGATTTTTTCCCTTGAATGATAATAAATGTTGACTAGTGTCTTAAAATACTAATAAATGTTGACCAGTAAATCTTAAAAATTTCTCGTCCGTTGTGTGTGCAGATGAATATTCAAACCGAGAATTTAGGTGGATGATGATTATTATTAGCTTTGCTGAATCCAATATTGCGGCGTGGTAATTGACTGAAATTTTTGCATTTTAATTTTAACAAATCTAAAACTTAAATATAGGCTCATTTGACGATATTTCTTTCATGGTTTTCAAAACTATATTTTAAGAAGTCGTGTGCCGCGTTAAAACTATAAACGACTTATATATCTAACTAATAGAATTCAGGCAGTCGCCAGAGGCTTTTTCAACGCTAATTATCAGAAGGAATAGGAACGTATTGCCGGCAGAGCGATTTTATTGGTTGTCGAGTGGCTGAGGAGGAGGGCTTATCTCTCCATCCAAAGCCATGTTGCTGCCGCTGTAACGGCTGCTACAGACGTCACACTCAATTTACTGAGCTTCCATAGCCAGACCGATACCACAAGTCTTCCACAACCAGATAACTCGCTCAACACAAACTCTCTTCTCTCTGCTGCTTTTCATTTCGTAGCGAAACTCTGGTATTTACTCTTTGTGCACAAAGAGTAAAAGTAAAAAGAGTACGTTGTTATTTGCCTTTGCGGATTTTTTCTGTTCTTCCCTACATGATTTTACATTAGTCGATTTCCTCGTATTACTGATCTGAATACTTCATTCTATTTTATAGAGTAGGTTTTCGGGATTTTAACAACATCATGCATCCTGACCACTCCACTGTAGGAAGTTAAAAAAAAAATTCCACCCACAAAAGGTGGTGTTTCCTTGAAAATTTGAAATTTATAATTTCCAGAATTTTTCGTTGGCAAATTATTGCGCTTTGACATTCATATGCTCTATTTAGTTTGACCTCGGATGACGGGCGCGCCGCTCTGTTATTCAACTAAAGGCACATCACAGCGAAATCGAGCATCAACGCCATTCTAGTAATAGCAATGATGAGTAAATAATTTGAGGTCGTTGACTGACTTGAGGTGTTAGAGTGCATTGTATATAACCAGCTATAATTACCCATCTGTAAATATATCCAGGTATATATTTCACTGATACATGTGACGGCAGCGCTCCTCTTCAATGTGGTTAACAATCGTGATTGGTTTTATTGCGATTATACGGCGCTATACTTCACAAATGTTCAATATTCGTATTTACGATCATCTTACACTTCCATAAAGTTGATCAAATCTTTACATAGGACATCATAACGATCTAATCTAATCTAATTAGTCATTGAGCGAATAAAGATTAGCTAATTGGCGTGATAACTCCTTGTGAAGAAAAGAAATAGAGGGAAGAAAAAAATATAAATATATTTATAAATTGAAAGATACTTTTCTTTTCAATTAGGAATGAGCGATAGCGCATTGCATCAATAAATCATGACGAGCGTCTCTGAATATGCATATTCTACATAAGATTCCCTATCATAGTACCTGGATGGATATATGATATCCTAAAGCAGGTTAAAGATCAGTTTTTCTATAGATTGGCTCGAATCGGCCGAATTTGGTCTCTTGGTCACATGTTCTAATTCGAAAAAGATGCCATCGTTTTGAAACTAAATAAAATAGAAGATGAACGTCAAAATTTAAACAGCATATAAGTTGCAAGATGAAGACATTGCATCGCTGTCGCCCAACGAAGCGCTCGCATCTGTAGTACTGAATATTCACTTCTGGTCGTGAAGAAAGCGTATGGAGATCGTTCCTTGTGAGGAGAGGTGTGAGACAATCGAATCATCGTTGTCAAAGACTCAACGTAGGCTAAATAAGTTCTGTAGTCCTGAAATGCCTAATTTCTTTTACTGGAAAATTGTACGGACATGACTATGGATAGTGAGTAAGAAGACAAAATTAATGCAGTGCATATACGAATTTCAACAGAGGACATTTCTGTGATTAAGACTAGAGGGTTAAATTCAGTAGCAGCCGCGGGAAAAGTATTGCATAAAAAATGTACATGTTCAGTAAATTAACTATCATGAATTAATTTCATTTTAAACAAAAAATAAAACGGTGACTTTTTCTAAAGTGATTGACTTATAAATGTTTGTTATTAGCTAAGAGAACAACAATAATAAATATAATATCCCATGCTGATAAACATCACCGCATGCCGCTATTCGCTTGCAAACAAAGGATCTGAAATGAAATAACATCTTTTATCTCATTCAGTTCCCTTATTCACTTCAACTGCAAGAACTAGCAATAAGACTTTTTTTACAGCGAACCAAAAGCTTCAAAAATGTTGATTTTGTTTCATTTTCAATGCAAAGAATCAAAGCCTCAGCAAGTCGTTGTCTTCAGCGACACGATCTTCTCATGTGAGTTCAAATCTGATGTGCATGTGAACTTCTCCCGCTGCCTTGCCGTGCATTTTTCAATTCACG
Organism: Hyalella azteca; assembly: GCF_000764305.2. Classification (NCBI taxonomy): domain Eukaryota; kingdom Metazoa; phylum Arthropoda; class Malacostraca; order Amphipoda; family Hyalellidae; genus Hyalella; species Hyalella azteca. The sequence goes on along the minus strand of NW_025937404.1, from coordinate 226,405 downwards.
TTCACTTCACAAAAAAGTGTCAATCCGTGGACATCATGAGGTGTTTGGACGGTTTACGTCCTCAAATCCAATCATAGTTCCATTTAGACGGACCCTGAAATGCATGCGGTCAGTGCGCTGTGTCGCATTAATTGTAGTGCCATTGCGGTGAGACGCTGGTGTTGTACCGAACCGTTGCGACGGTCGTCTGGCACCTCATGGCCTGTACGGAGGAGCGATCCTGGCGGTTGGTCTCTTTTCTCGTACAGAAGACGCGAGAAAAGCAAGTCACTGTAGCGCAGTGTTCTCAGCACCGTGACTGATTAGAGCTGCCTTCTATAAGATTAATACTTCTGTTAAGATCGCATCGCGGAAATAACACCGAACTCCATCGCTGTCGCGCTGACGCTTCATGCAGAAAATCCTATCCCAGTTGAAACGAGCTGCGGCGATTTGACTTTCTGGACGATGTTCGTATTTTTTACGACTTCTTGAAGGCTTAGAGGCGATAAACTTCATCTTCTACTCTCTCGGCTGTACGAAATGAATTTATTTGTTGTGCTTGTTACGATTCAAATATTTTTCGTGTATTCAACTACGCCTTTTATTGATGTCAATTAACTACCAACTAATGTTCCATGCACACAATATTTACGTTAGTCTAGTTATGTTTCTTACCATGTTCTGTCTAAGACTATATTATTTTCTCCCTTTTATCAATTTTGCCCTAATAAAATCACAAATTCTCTATGATTTCCGATGTTTTTGATATGTTTGTAACTGACATACCGACATATTCAGGCATCAAGTGCAGGGCTGATAATGTTATACCGATGCCGCGCATTAGGCCTTGCGTGCACAAAAGGTGCGGCTGGACGTTCACGCTGGCGCTCTATAGAAGAGTCAGCAGAACGTAACAGGCTTAGCGCGCTCGCAATATCTGTTCAATGAGCGGTAGTGAACTCTATTAAAGTTCTCGATGCAAGACTAATTGCTGAGTTGGTGCCTGGTGGGCCGGCGCTTGGTTATTGCGACCACCAGGAGGGCCATCTTGCAAACTCACAATTTATTCCAAGCCTTTAGATGCGCCTTTGTTAGGGCTCCTTGCAGCTCCCTTATACCGTGCGAACAATATAAAGTATGCCATTTGTTATGTAGCGTTCATGTATTTATGCAATCAATGCGGCCAAACAAGTGGACTTGCAAATTGCCTAGAATTGATGAACGTTGTACCTCGTTTTGTTAATAAATTAGTACCATCAATTTAAATTAAAAACTGGTGGACTCACTAATTTCATTCAAGTTCAGTCAACAGAGTGTGCCAAACAGAACTGTGTCATCATGAATGAATGAGTCGCGGGCAATATTCAAGTATATTTAATAATGTCAGAATTAAAAACTTTCGTGCATGGAATGCTGTATTTTTCTAGTTACTTCTCAGTTTTAGTCAAATAATGAAGTTGTCCTGCTACCAGATTTTCAGCTATTTCGTGAACGCCGCTGTTCGAATGAAGATGATTTATTGAATGATAATTATTCGTTTAAATTGCTGTTCTATTATATAGTTACTCTGTGTTTTTTTGCATCGCAGCTTCAAGAACCTTAGCGTTTTATTACTTGCAAGAATAACTTAATAAATAATAAAGATGTAGCAACTGCCGATGGAATCCACGTCCCGAAAATATCAATTGAATGGTGAATCACGTCTGAGCAAAAAGCTATTATTGAATATCCTGCGAACTCGCATACCACAATTTCAAGCACATCGCAATTTAAAATAACTGCTCAGCTACTTTAAATTAATTATTGCTTGAAATCAGTCGTCCGGTAAACGAATTGTGGATTATTTCTTCGTATTACAAAAATGTTTTCTTCGCGATTTCAGGATGTAAATTTAAAAATTACCAATATTTCTTATATTTAAAAAAGTAAACTGACAATCCCGGTGACTGGGATCCGAGGGAAGTGCTCTTTCTTGCTCCGTGGCTCGCGAGCATCCAATTATAAATGCTGTCGCCCTGAGGTCACGTAAGTCGTAAGCATGAGCACAGCGCTTGCAAGACAGCGCAGGTTCAGCGCCGTTTTCACTGCGTCCGCGGACATGTTCTCTGCTCGCTGACTTGGCCCGCTGCGTCGTTTGAAGTGATCCTCTTGCCGAAATCTTCTCAAGACCGGCCTTCATAAATGCCCTAAAAGGATAACATTTTAGACGCTTATTGAGCTCAAATAGCCCGGCTCCGAGAAAAAGAATATATTGAAGGCCCCGAGTGACCCATGGCTCTAATAATGTGGGTCCAGCCGAGCTTTTGTTAATATGCAAATTCTTGGAGTTGGTCTAAACGAGACAAAAGATCCTTAGCTCGCTCGAGTGCGGCACTGGAGTAGCTGTGGCTGCCCTAAGAGGCCTTATTTACATTTGTATGTCTCTCTTAATTGTATATTCTTTAGTGCGTCATAATACGCGATGCAAGCAACCTCCTAGAGCTGGGCGTGCTCAGAAAAAGCTTTTCATCTTGAACTCTGAATAAAAACGTCACGGATCTGACCGACTCTCAAGTATTGACGTTCTCCTCGTCTATGTCGGAGGCAGTTAAGGCCTTAAATGTGTCCGTTGTACTATGCTCCACCTAGAGATCAAACCATTTCATCATAATACCATGTTGAAGCTCATGCTGGTTCAGACCTAATTATGTTAAAGACTTATGATCCGTTAGGACGCCCTTATGTGCTCCAGAGTTGATTCCGTACGATACTGTATGTTGCTGGCCTTGGAAAAGTTTGGCGCCGGTGCATATACAAAATGATTAATGTCTTACAGTTTAGTGATACCTACCTAATAAGTAGAAATTTCAACTGGAAAAGTGTAATCAGATTGAAAACCTAAAGTATTTTGGACGTTTTGAGTGAATTTTTATTCATTGTTAGCATAGCCTGTATTACGATGTTGTGTCATATATTGAAATCACCGCTATATATACGTGATTTTGCCTTGACATTGCGTCAACCTAAACCTCGAACGTACAGAGTCGGCCTCATTTCGCTGTAGCTCCTATCAAATAAGTCCCGCAGTTGCGGGACAAATTCAAAATTTAATTCATCTAATTTTAATTCGAAATTTAGTCCATCATTTATTATTTTATTTATCATATTTATTTTCAAGTTCCCTGATAATTTTACTACATACAGATTGTACACACGTTCTTGAACGCCAAGTGAAGAAATTTTTCCTACAAATAACTCGTGACAAGAACGTCATTTACATTGCTTTGCGAATGTAATTTTTTATTTATTTTTTTTATTTATTGGACGAAATTATCGGGTAATTTATTGATCCACGTGTCATATAAAAAATACACCAATCACACAATTTTTCATGACCGCACACCATATTTAAATGAAAGCCAGAGTTCCTAATATTTGATTATGACATCTTGAGAAACTACGAGTCGTTCGTGAACATCATTTATAATGGTGGTTAATCACTTGGACAAGATATTATCACCAAATTATTCTTAAAGGTCGGATCATCAAGATAACGCCTCATTGCCTCTGTTGCATTGAGTCGTACAATTCTCTTATCGTGCAAGTAGTTTCAATGTACACCTGAAAAATTCTACTTCCTTGTGTATAGTTAGAAACGAGAAGTTTCATTTCCTTTAGTTGTTGCATGACTTGAACCTCTATTTTAGTCTGCAGCTCATCTGAGGCTTTCGTATGGATAAAACTGATACGACTAATCTTATACACGGCACGGATGTAGTTTTAGCCCCACGCACCCATTACAACATATGGCATGTGAGTGGCTTGACCGAGGTGTGTATGTTCTTCTTAGTGTCGAGACCAACTCGCTCGCAATCATTTCGTGAGCGGAAACCAATCATCAAAACATTTTTTTAGTCGTCGTGTTCGGTCGAGCGATCGAGGATGGAGGGCAACAAAAATGCTCGGATCGTCAGACTCGCAGTTTTTGTCGCCGTGCCCTGAGGATATGACCAAGTCGACTCCGTATCGACTATCTCTGAGCCGGTAGCGCGTATTACTATTAAAACCTGAAGCTGTATTATGGGTGGTTAATAGCTGGTAGACAGTCTTCCTGTCCTGACTCCCAGTAGGGAGATAAATCCCCCACGTGTTCAGTCACCGGACGTTCTTCGCAGATTTCGCATTTTTGCCGTAACCTTCCCCGAGTTGTCGCCAAAAACAGAATATTTAAAAAAATTATTTTTTCCTTATACACTTCCATTACATTTTCATTGAAGTAATCAATGAATCCTGCTTTGTCAATATCTATCAATATTGGTTTTGCATATAGTGAATGGAATATTGTTTAAAAAGAAAAGATTCGAAAGTTTTTGTGTGCAAGTGGTTAATTATAACTATCGAATGTCTAAAAAATACAGAGGAGGAACATAGGTGAAGGACATGCAGGAAGCGACATTAAAAACACACATCCCGGGATCAATTTGTTCGAGAAGTTATTGCGCAGCGCTCCCAAATAATTACCTAGTAAAACATCGGGCAGAATTGCTCATACTTTGATAAAATTCGCTCTTATGACAATAATAACGCGTAAAGTTCACCTGAAAACTTGTTTGGGATCTCCAATGATCTATATAGCCGCTGGCTCTATAGGGGCCACTGGTGCAGTGTATAGGGTTTCACCCTTCAGAGAGCAGCTCATTTAACGCATTTGATGTGTCGCTAATCACGCCATGCAGTATTTACATCTGATCTAGGGACAGTCAAACGCTTATATGGCTCATGGGCGTGCCCTCGGCGGTCTCCATTTATATCATTTAGGGAGTGAAGAACTAATCGGGCACAAATCTTCTCAAACATCACAAAATATTGTTATTATGTTCAAACTACTAAAGGTTTTACTACACCACAAAGGTTGTTATTCTGTTCTGACACGTAATTGCTCTTTTAAACCATTTTAGGAAATTTAAAGTTATGAACGAAAACTTAAAAAAGTTAATTTTATGAAGTTTTTACATCTGGGAAAATGTTTATGTCTTGTTTATTCATGTGAGTTAATTGTTTTACATTAAAATAATGATATAATATGTGTTGCTTTTTCGTCCCAAGTAGTTTTTTTCAGCTTAGTTTATAATGGCATCATAGTACCTACGGAGAATGCAAAATTGTATTAAGAATCTAATTACATTTGTATACTTATTACAAAATGCCAATATTTTGGCCAAGATAATTTTCATAGCAACTGCATCTCAGAAGTAGTACGTAATAAACGTATAAATTTCTTGACGATAGTTTCTCTAATTAAATTAGTAATTAGTAAACCTCATTAAATTAAATATTAAACATAACATAATTAAAAATTAGTAAACTCAACTACTCAAATGCTGTTTTCGCACGCGTTCTTTTCTCTGTTGTATCCGTGACAAGAAAAGATGTCAAAACAAAGTATGGAACGGCCTAAAGATATTTTCTTGTTCGTGTTTGGCACCTCCGAAGTCTCACAAACTCCCCTCTTCTAATTAAGAAACTACGTGCGAAAGAGGCAACTGGTGTCAGATTGACCAATGCTGCTCATTCGCGCGTCACATAACCAACGAAGAACACAACCTATTTTCCCGGTGCAGACGAGCTCTCCAATTAAGGTGAGCTCATGTGCTCCTGCTTGCTACCAACACTGCCAACTTTCTCAGTGTAAATGAGCTCACAATTAAGGTGTGCTCCTGCTTGCTACCAACACAGCCAACTTTCTCAGTGTAAATGAGCTCACAATTAAGGTGTGCTCCTGCTTGCTACCAACACAACCAACTTTCTCCGTGTAAATGAGCTCACAATTAAGGTGAGCTCGCGTGCTCCTGCTTGCTACCAACTTAACTGCAAAACGGGAGTCCACAGCGCAAACGCTGGGCAGTGCTTAGTTAAAAAATATAGCCTGTGAATCGCTGATGATATGAATCGCTGATGATATTGATGGTAGCCTGTGAATCGCCAATAAAGCCAATAATTAAAATACATTAAAATATATTTTTAAATGAGTATATGTTAATGCGAAGAGTTGTGTTGGATCCATCAGTGGCTATTGTTAGTGATCGGACAGACGCTAGCTGCTCCTGATTATATGATGTTTTTGCTTGGTTTTATCCCGGACATAAATCTGTCCGATGTTTTCAAGTAATTAATTAAAGAGACATAGAAGGAAGCTTTATCTCGCCTCTGTCTCGCCGTATTCTTATTAATGACTTTCAGGTCGAGACTTGTGAAGCACATAACTTGTTTCTTGGCCATCTGCGCTGCGTCTGCGAAGTACGCCAAATGATCAGCTAAAGATTCGAGTCCACATGTTCTGGTCTCTAGCATCTGAGGAAGATAAATACTCTCGCTACATTTCCTTATTGGTTTGCGGAAATAGCTCTGCCTGCGCTTTAGTGGTCATTTATGTTGTTGTGATTGACGACGTTTGATGGTTGCAATGACCCGTACTCAAATAAATAACTCTGTGGATGAACTTAATTGATTGTCTGAAGCTCCAGATGCTTTCACTCCAGGTTTTACTTTTTTTGCAAATAATATTGATGGCCCTGTGTCGAATTTTATCGTAATTATGAGTTAAACACACTTAATTCTATTGCTTGAAAGATCAGGTATCATATTAATTATTAATTGATGAATTCAAAATATTTTTTCTATTTAATTAAATAGTTACAAAACTGACTAACGACAATACAGTACCGTTCAATAATAGTCATAGCAAATTTCTATTGTAAACTCGAGTTATTTCACGCTTCACTTAAAATTCGACAACGTTGGCTGTGCATTGTGCAACCCGTCAACCTGCCCTCATAATGCACACTCCTGGTCCTGTTAAATAGGACCATACAATGCTCGGTCACCGAGTCTACCGCTGCACTTCTCAGTAAAGCCAAAAAGCCAAATACCCGCGACCCGCCCTCTGTATTATACAGAACACATGGCGGCGCTCATCTCGCTGTCATCGCAAGGGGGGAAAGCTTCTTGTTCTTCCGCGAGAATGTGTCGCTTCTTTGTGCTCTTTGCGTGGCGTTTGTGGCTATCCTATATGAGACGATCACCATAAAATAAATTGTTTAAAGTAACCCTATGCTTCATAAGGCAGTTGGCATTGTCCTCTGAGCGGCTGCATGGACTCGGGTTATCATTTCATGACTTCTCTGCAGTGTTTTATTGACGCCCGCCGAACACACCTCACAAAAAATGCTAAACTCTTCAACTTATAGAGATTGAAAATAAACAACGTCTGAGATATAGTAGAAACTGGAATGTTTTCTGAAGCTTGATGTCGTTCAATTTTTATCGCTTCTAAAATAATCGAGTTAAAGTATGTTGTTGATAGCGAAATTGTTTTGAAGTTCATTATGAATTATGCATTCATCTCTTGCCTCGTGTATAGAGATATGGTTGATACTGAATTTCCTACATTTGAGGCGTTCAAAAATCTTGACTTGAATTTTGGAGAGCGTTCGAAAAGTTCTTTAATTCTTGCTTTAGATGACAGTCGTGGAAATGGGCCGTAAAGTGTGTACTTAAGATTCATTCTTACCCCGCGCGCTGATAACCTCGGTGTAGCCGGCCATTCTGCTGATACGCGTCTTATAAAAGTGTGTCTTCCGCTGCTCTCAGAGTGCCAAGAACTGAACCAGACATTAGGGACTGCAACATTTGTTCGTTAAAATAGTTATTCAGTCAGTTGGGCGATGTCTGTTGAAAATAAATGAAAATATTTTACTTAAAAAATTGGAAATGTAGTAACTTCAAATTATTTAGTATCGAGGACGTTTTAAATGTTTGCTTGAATTGATGGTGTTGGATGCTACAATTCACGTTGTTAAATATGATATTTTGACGAACCTTTGAATGCGAAAAGACTGCTTTATAGTGAGCGAACGAAACCTCAACTTGGTTAATCAAATGTGTAAAGTTTTCCCGATAAGCTTGCGGTTATCTTTGATTGCGTCTAATTTTTTATGACTAATCACTTTTCTTGTTGCAATGTCATCTCAATTCGAGTGACTGGTGCCTGTGAGCTCAAATGTAACCAATAACGCAGATAAGGTAATGTACAAACCTCAATTATTTGTATTTAAATACTCACTTCCTATGCCATTGGTCTCACTATAGTCACATTGGTCTATTCAAGTATTTTATGGAATACATGTATGAACTGAAGTTTATGTTGTTATTACACGTATACGTAACTGCCTCAATATGTGGATCATTGTAATGGGACACAAAATCAAACCATGCAGATCTGAACATGCCGAATTGCTCCTGCTTAGATAAATTGCGTGGAAACCTTTTAAGATTTTATTACGTTAATGTAGCTCTATAGGACTCAGTTTTTCCATGATAATAATCAATAAATTTCATTTTTCCTTCTCAAGTAATAAACGCTATTTAGAAATTCAATCAAAGCAACGTTCTTTCAGAATATAATTAATGTAATTTCAAAAGGTAATACTATTGAATCATAATTTTTTGATAACTAGAAAGTTGCGGCATATATTTAAATGTGTGACTTCCCTCTTTCAATTCAGATTTCATCTTATAAGCGGTGTGAGTTTCAATTTAGTTTATTACGTGTGGCTCTTAAAATTGCGCAAGACAACAATGTTGACGGCGCATTTGCTTTGAAGTTCTCGCAAGGCCATGCAGGATCGTGACCCGTAACAAATAAGTCTCAGAATCGATAAACAATGACGTGCTGGCTCTTTTGGACGTTGCAAGCTCGTCTATTATGCAAATTAACAACAACTAGAAATTTAGTTTAGCAAATTGTTCGTTTATTTTTTCAGCTTTCAAATTTTTGACTCAGCTACTTTACTCTGCAAGCAAATTATGAATACCTTTATCAAAAGTTTGTAATAAGCTCATTGAAACAATGGCTTGAATTTTCTTTTACTGTTTTTTTCATGCGAGCGGCAGTTCGCTTGCCCTTTATTTCAAGCAGAATCCTTCTTCTCTGTTCAGTTTCTTTTAGGTCGACACCTAATTTTGTTCTTCAGCTACTCCTCATCCGGAACTTATTGCGGCAATTCATTCCTCTTTGTAGCGAATCCTTTTTTGCGAGCAAATTACGCCTGCAGCAACACAAATTCTTCTCATAAAAATTCATTGAGTAGCACATATTTTGCACGTTAAAACGCATTATGCAGCACATATTTTGCACGTTAAAACACATTAAGCAGCACATATTTTGCACGTTAAAACGCATTATGCAGCACATATTTTGCACCTTAAAACACATTAAGCAGCACATATTTTGCAACTTAGAACGCATTATGCAGCACATATTTTGCACCTTAAAACGCATTATGCAGCGCATATTTTGCACCTTAAAACACATTAAGCAGCACATATTTTGCACCTTAAAACGCATTATGCAGCAGTTTTGCATCTTATAACGCATTAAGCAGCACAAATTTTGCACTTTGAAACGCGTTGAGCAGCAAATAATTTGTACCTCGAAACACATTAAGTAGCGCATGTTCCATCTGTTCTAAGCACACTAAGCAGCTTGCGTTTTTGCACTTGCTGCACATAAAGCTGTGCATACGCACATCTTATGTGCGTATCAAGTAGCACCTTTTTCTTCACCCTACGTACGTATACGCATCAAGCAGAACCTACATTTTCTCTCGAATCGCGCTCCGATTAGCACCCATTTTAGCACAGGAGTTAGGCTATTTTCTTTGACATCACGCATTCACGCTTGGAGCAGCGCGTATATATTATTTGTTTCGAATAACGCTTGGAGCATCGCATATTTTTGTACAAGTTGAAATTGGAGCAACATATTTATGCATTATTGCTGCTTGTAGTAGCGCGTAAGTTTGTACCGAGTGTCCCGGAATAGGTTGAGTGAGGACGACGCAGTAGAGTTCGCTAGGGTGACGTGCAGAGCGTGACGGTCGGGGCCGCAGTGCGCGACCTCGAGCGCGGGCCCGGCCGTGCGAGTGTCGGCTGTCACTGTCCTAGACCGCTCACTCCACTGCGCTCTGCTAGTGCTGCTCATACTGGCGGCAGCTCTGACTGGATCTGGCCTGCACTGCATGAAATGCGTTAATTTATGGTTGCATACAAAAAATTACGTTTTTTTGGCTTGTTTCGTAGTTAGAAAGTTCGAAATTGCTAAGAACTTTAGCTAATGGCTTAAAATGCCTTTATCACAGCGGCAGTGATAATTGCTATCCTGTTTTTTCGATAATCATTAGGATTCCAGCCAGCACTTTACTCGTTAAATATAAAATTTATTTCAATCATAACAACTGCAGTACTGAAGCTATTAGCAGCACGACAAAGTCAACAATAAAGGCTGAGACGTGCGGCAGCGGAGCCCTCGTGCGGTGCGGAAGCGCAGCCTCCCCTACACTGCTTTCCGGCCGGCTTGTGCACACATGTGATCTCTGATGTATTTAGTGCATGTTGTAACTTTGCGCTCCTCCCCTAATTTTAAAAATTTAAACTTATTTCAGAATTTACTTACTTACGGTTTACTTCAATCGGTAAAACATGGCGGAAAATCACTAACGAGCATCTGCCGCCATTGATTAACTCGTTGATTGTAACCCAGTTATCACGTAATTATACTAACGATTAATCACCCCAACGCCGGATTTTTCGACTCCTCTCCATTCCTGGCTTTGGTAAAAATTCCCTCATATTAGTGATGATAGCTGCCGTTATGTTCATGTTGCTCCAACTTTAACGAACGAGCTCTAATTAAATCACTGTTTTGTACAGCTGCACGTACCGTCAGTTTTTGCTCTAAACTTTATTGCAACTGAAGACCCATTAACAACGCACTGAGACCAATTGTTTTGCTCATTTGCAAAAAAGCCACAGAGAATTTCATTGCGCTCAACAAGACGGCTGATGTCCACATTGCAGGACGCTCCTTGCAATCTTTTCGTCTAGTCGACTGGCAGAAAGACGACAAAAAATTAAGAGGCAATCCATCAGGTGCGACAGCCCGCCAAACACCACCGAGTTTCTTCGCTTGTGTCTTGTTTGCTAGGCTGCTCGGCCCCTCGCTTTATCTTCGTCCCGTATATTCCATTAACGCCTACATGTGTACGCGATCACTGCACTCGTTTCAACGCTTGTTGTCTTAGCCGAGCATCGCTTTTTGAAAGTCGTCTTCTGAGGCAGACTATTCATATTGCTCCTAGGATTGAGCATGGCTTCTTCGCTTGCCTTGTGTCTCATCTGAAAACATGTTCTCGTGAGCCCGGTGGCCAAGACATAACAATTAAGCTGCGTTCTGAAGCAGAGGTCATTAGAAAACTAAATAATCAGAATAGATATTTGTGCCAAATTACTAATGTAGCATTAAACTTTACATGCCACGATGGAATCGGTGGGAGTTAGTGGAATGTACATTATTTTCATTGTAATTTTTCAATGTCTCCGGTACAAGCAGATCAGCGATCACTGAAATTTGAGTTTTTTTCATAATCCAACTACTATTTCTGAGCCATGGCCGTTATCCCATGCTTATTATATGATGCATATTAAAATTCTAATTATGACTCTCGGTTATGTACTATTGTAAGAATTAAAAACTTTAAATAAATTTCTTTATTGGAGTTTATCAAACTCGACCAGCCGTTAATTACGGAACGATCACAATCTAAGTTCAGTGAAAAGTGAAGTGCAAGGTTTCCGTACTGATTTTTGTGCAGCGTTTGCAACGACGGAATTTATTCAGTTTTTACGGTCGTTGACGTGAATTTTATATGTATAATAAATTTCAGTTACTGATCTCTCACTACTATATGCTAGAGCCTGTCCTTACTAATTAGATTAATTTAATATGAGCTCGTCTGCATGACCCTGAACTGCCCCCGGGGGCCGTCACCCATTTCAGACGACGCGCAAAAAGCTCGGCTTTGGCTCAGAAAATTCATCAGCTGCGGATCTCTAGTGACCCCGAGGCCCTTCAAAACTCATGTTGACGGCACAACCTTTCATCACGGAAACGCTCCACTTTACCTCAAAACTGCTTTTCTTTGTCACAAAAGGAGCTGAGCGTCTGATGAACCTTGCTCCCCAAATTGCACACCCTGTCTGTCATTAGGGACCCAAGAATGCTTTGTAAATTTGAAGCCGCGTCCAGGGAACTCGAAGATAACCTGGCATTACGGCGGCGCAACTCTGGGGAAAATCATACCGGATTTTTCCGTGGCCCACAGAAGGCGGCGATAATGATGCTGGAATTGTGGCAGGGGGCACGTCGCTGCCACGTCCCGGACCTGCCACCGCTTGTATGCAAGCTGGTGCAATTTTCTCGTTTGTTTTGAGTGACGCGTCGCGTGCTATCCGCCTGGCGTCACACAAAGCCTTCTCGGGTGATTGTTTGGCTTCCAATGAACGAATTATATAAAAACTTTAACACAGTAAGCTTCTTTTTGCTTTGAAATTAAAATGTTATAATTAATTTGTATATTCAAATGTAATGTACTTAGTTTTCAGCCGCCAGGAAGGAAGTTTAAAAATAATGGCGTCGAACATTCTACTGGTGTGTCACCGAAAGATCCATCCTTATTGCAGACATTTATTCTCAGAGTGGAATTTGATGGGCTCTTGTTAATTTTATCACGAAATATTTGGAGTGAATAATTTCATGACCGAACTGCGACTGTTCAGTCAACTTAAAGTTACGTAAAATTATTGGGGAAGTCGTAACTGAAGTCTGTGTATTACGTGCGGTTGTAGGCAGGGTACGTCACGGAAAATTTGTTGAGCTGTGTTTTAAACAAGCATTTCTTAAACTTGAGGACTTAAGGTTCTAGCTGGTACAATTATTCTCCTGTGAATATTATGCATGGCTGCCCGTATCTAGCTACAGTACTTCAATATTTTATTCAGACATGATAGCTTATCCTGCCTTCCGACGAGCTCTGCGTTTGCGTGTACAGAGGACGTTACTCGTGAGTCTCTTCCTCTCGTCCAATAAAATAAATGATAAAATAGTCGTTTCTGAGTGAGGATGTAATTGGCGTTGGATATTATCTGTACAGCTCAAGAGGGGTTGAAAAAATTCTGACGACACAGCTCCTCGCATGTCAAATGGCGCCGCTATAGTGAGCCAGCAGCCAGTGGTCTGGAGCTGTGGGTAGGTTCTGCTGGTATTGAGTCAGTGTCCAGCACAGTCGAGCTGTAGGTGTGTTCTGCTGGTATTGAGTCAGTGTCCAGCACAGTCTGGAGCTGTAGGTGTGTTCTGCTGGTAGTGAGCCAGTGTCCAGCACAGTCTGGAGCTGTAGGCGTGTTCTGCTAGTAGTGAGCCAGTGTCCAGCACAGTCTGGAGCTGTAGCTGTGTTCTGCTGGTAGTGAGTCAGTGTCCAGCACAGTCTGGAGCTGTAGGTGTGTTCTTCCGGTAGTGTCCAGCGTCGTCTGTAGGTGCGTGTGCGTGTGACTGCTGCCACCGTGGGTGGGCTGTTAGAGAGGCACGGGTTGTCCGGCAGCTCAGGGACTACATTAACTCCTTCATTTGTGGTCTCCTAAACAAACGACAGCAGCATTCCTGGCAGCCTCGCATTGCTGCATCGTAATCGAGACGCGGCTGTCTGACTATCCGCATCGTAAAGCTACAACGCTGGTGTAGTGCATATGCTGCAACATCGCTTGGTATTAACAATCGCGAATCGAGTGTCTTTACTGATTACTCCCTCCGATAAAAAACCAGTCATCTGCCTTCCTTATGAACTACTCTGAATTTATTGCACTGTATGTGATCAGCCTCTGGCTAGCTTAACGTCGTTTCTTCACTGCTCTTACACTAGTGCACTACTCCTACACGAGTGCACTGCTCCTACACTAGTGCACTGCTCCTACGCTAGTGCACTGCTCCTACACTAGTGCACTGCTCCTACACTAGTGCACTGCTCCTACACTAGTGCACTGCTCCTGCATTAGTCCGAAGCAATGACCGAGTGCCCGAGCCAAAAGGCACAGTAAGCTAGTTGCCCCCTGCATGCTGAGCACAATTGTTGTTCCTGGCTGTGCGGTGTTAGTTTTCGTGAAGTAAATGGCCGGTCTCCTATTGTGGCACCAGGATTGCTTGTCTCCTTATAGACTACCGGTCTAGATTGCACAATTGATCCTCTAATAAATATCGTCTGCATGGATGCAAGCGAGTGCGTCCAAGGCTGCCCCCTCAGCGGTGGCAGGGTGGTCGTCTTGCTTGTATATGTTTTTTTTTCTTTGGATTTCTCTTGCCATTGATGTTTTGCCTCTTAAGTCTGTCTAATTCGTTGTTGATATGCACCTACGAATTTATTAATATTAATGTATTTTAATAATTTCTGGTCGCGTTGTATATTCATTCTATCATCTTATAGTTACTTGATTATTTCCTAAAACTGTTTACATCATCACATGATATGTTTAATGGAATTCAAATACTACCACACGATGCATGTATAGCTGATCGCAATATTTACACCATAATTTTCTAGGTGGCCTAAGATAAAGGCAAATATTTGCCTAGACAGCTTCTTATAAAACGATGTGTGTGTGCGTATGAGGTTGTGTATACATTTTATACCCACGGACGCTGCATGGGTGGCTACAACCCTCCGTGTTTGGTAAGGGACAACATACACGTGAGCTTCGTCCCTTGCATCAACAAACAAGCAGGCTCGGTAATTTCAGAAATGAAGAAAGCTGCCTTCTTATCTGCGCTTGAGACAGGTCGCTTCCACTGTTTTCATTACCAACTCAGACTCATTGCGTGGGGATGCGCTGGGGGGATAGCTAGTTTTCGGCCAAGAAAAAGGTGTGTGATGCTTGCATGAGGTTATTGTCTCCTCTGCTTTTACCGTATCTCTGAATGTTGTGAATTGAAATAATTTTGAAGTTTGCTTTTGAAGACTAAATCAATATGCAAGCAAACTTTAATTAAACATTGAAGGAATAAAGAAAATAATGTGCAGAATAATTTTAATGACTTATTAAAATTATATATTATTGAAGAAGCGCTTTAATAATATTTATTTATTTGCATTATTTTTCGCTTGACACTATTTAGACCTAACCATCAATTAAATTTCGGTGTTCACGTGAGTTCCCGTTTTAAATAAACGTACTACGAAAATAATTAATTTCCATGCTATTGCACATTTTAAATTATCCATCATTAGTTTGCTTGAATCGCAAGTTGACCGAGAAGTGCAGAACAAATGCAATTTAAATTTACCTATTCCTATTGAAATCGTCCTCACTGACTTAACGTTTCAGACACTGTATTTTCCCTAGAAATATGGTTGATTTTTTGGCATTTATTTCGTTATTTAATCCTTAGTGGATTAATTCTATTGTTTGGCTTAACGTACTTTATTTGTACTTTGAGGTATCGGCATCATTCTATCATTCTTTAATTTGCATTCATTGAGAAACTGAATGCTGTTTCGGGTACACATCGCGGTCTAAGCTGTTTGAAAATTTTCAACTTTTCACTCGATGGCGGAATCTTTGTGTTGGGAAGAAATCCATAACATACGAAGAAGTATAGTAATTAGCTACAATTATTTGATAACAATTAAAAAAATATAATAACATTTTCTGGAGATTTATTTGCTATTTTCAATATCGTAAGTATGTTCTAAAATTGTATTGTTTTGCTAGTAATTCTCAAAGCTTTCCTAGCTAAGTGAAACGCACGGCAGTCCCTGAGGGGAAGCTGAGTAACCTGGCCAGTTAAATTAGCCACATGTGTCGTGTCGCTCCCGAGAAAATGTTAACTACTCTCGACTGTGACAGTTCCCGTCTCGGGAATGACAGTTCTTCAGGGGGAAGTACGTGACATTCTTTTTCTGGTGAAGGCGGTCATATTTCATGGTTTATGAGCGAGCGGCCGGTGCTGTCAGTTTTATAATAAATGAAACTCGTGAGAGTCGAGCTTATTCTTTCCGTCCACGTGTCACGCGCGATATCATTTACGGCAGACTTTGGCAGCAGGCTCCCGATGTTGTATTCTTGATCAAAATGTACTTCGTTTTTGCCTTGAAGTTTTTAATTTGCACGGGCGTCTTTGTTTTAGAGTGCTTATTTGAACTCTCGTCTTTTTAATGGAGTGTTCATTTAAACGCTCGTATCTACCATGAATTGTTCAATTGCGCGAGCGTTTCGAATTAAGAATAGGTTTTTAATGACCGTGCAGTTTTGCTCTAGACACTTGCTCATATCTTTCGCTCGTAGTATTTGCTTGGCCCGGGAAGCACCATTATTTTTTTTTTGGTCACAATTATAATTCATAAAATGATTAACTGCTGTTGAGAGGAATATTCATTCCATTATTAGAACTGTGCAGAATGCAAGTTTCTAGATTTCATTATTTCTATTACTTTGTATCGCTCTATATTAGTATTGAATCACAAATAAAATTTTAGTATTCCTTTTGGATTTAAAACGACGTCAAGTGCGATGTCTGTAATATGATGAAAAATTAATTCCTACGTATAACTGCTTAGTTAAAGCTACACGAAGCTCGTGCTCGCCCTCGGTCTTCGCCTCTCACAAGGATTTTTTTCCCGAGCACTCCCTGCCACTCCCAAGCCTTTTAGCGTAAGAGTTAATTCGTTTGAGCTTCTCGCTTGTTTGTAATTTCTTTCAGAAGCTCGTCCATCACTGACGTCCTCATATTTTTTACGGCCATAAGGTCCTCCCGCCCCTTCGTTGCTGATGCAAAACTGCCAGGCGTCCCGCTTCTGTGGATACGTTGACAAATGCTCGGTCTTACTAGTGTGATGAACGTACCAGCGCAGTTAACGTTCCCTGCTCGCAGGAGCACGTTGACAAATGCGCGCTCTTACTCGTCCGACGAACGTACCAGCGCAGTTAACGTTCCCTGCTCGCAGGAGCACGTTGACAAATGCGCGCTCTTACTCGTACGACGAACGTACCAGCGCAGTTAACGTTCCCTGCTCTCGGGGATGTGCAAATGATGTAGGTACACTCTCATTGACAATGCGTTCCAGTCTCGCTGGGGTACGTGGAGTAATGCACTCTATTTTGGCGATCGTACTTGCATATCTAGTGTTTATTTATTATTTAACTTTCGTTGTCCTCCTTAATCTAGTGATATGCGAACGCTACTGACACGAACGTTTATTAGCGTTTTAGTCTCAATAATACGAATACATCATTAGTAATACATCTAATGGACATCTTCCGTTACCCTGCAAATCGAAGTTGCTCTAGATAAATTTTAGTGCGATAAGCACCGTGATTCTGAAACACGTTTAAAACACTACGATCATTATAAGGCGAAACTTAATGAATTTTCGAGGGTGATTTCGCGCGTATACGGCAAATGAAACAAATGGGCCTCGATAATTCTGATGCTTCACCCCTAGGTTGATCTAAAACATTAATTACAATAACGCTATCGGTACTTCTCAAAGTATTCGGCAAATTCTTTATAAATATGAGAGCGGTACCTCTTTTAGCCATTTTAAATTTTTGTGAATCTATATACAATCTTAATACTGTTACGTATAAATAATTTTCAATAAGAATATTAATTTCATTATGCTCACAATTGCGAGATTGAGTAAACTTGTTCCCACATCGGGACAAAATCGTCTGCTGAAGTGGGATGCGAAATAAAATTTGGAAAAAATCCACGGGTTTTGTATCCATATTTTATTATTGATCATGCTCAAAATGCTTTTAGAAAACTTTTCTACCGTCTCTTTATATTAATTTGAAGTAAGAATGACTTAAAATAATGCAGTTTTATGTCGATATTAATTCCGAGAAAACAACGAAAGTGGAGGCTGGTCCACAATTATTCATATATACTCTCTCCTCAGTCTCTCAAAACTCCACGAGCACCTCAGCAAATAAATATTGATTATAAAACTCCACAGTTGTGAACATCAGAAGTTGTTATTATCATGTAAAATTATGTTTACGTGTTTTGTCCAATCTCAACTAAGCCAGTCGGACCTCATCCATAGTTTTCTCGGCTTGTCCATGTCCATGTTCAGTCTAATTTTTCGCTCATATACACGTTGACGCAAGAAAATAATCGCTGCTGTTCACCATCACCGCAACTTAAATTTCTAACAATCTATCTTATAGTTCGCAGATACACTGTAACCTTGACGTTTGTATCTTCCGCCAAGATGATTAATATCATTTAATCACCTTTTGTACTCGATTATATCATTCCTTATCATTTATTCGTTTCATTTGTACTCGATTAGGCTTTTCCAGTGAAGATTCATAATACAAACATAGTTTAAACTTTCAGTTATCAGAGTTACCCGTTAATTAGCTTGAAAGACCAATCAGTACTATTGCTTCAATATATATAAATATCAACGAACTAGACATGACAGCTTCTTCTTGAATTTATTTCTAAAAGTTTTCCTACCAAAGCTTCCATGGCCGCGAGATTATTATTGCTGATCGTAAAACTATATTTTTAATGCTATATTATTTTTAAATTAAAGTGATGTTTGTTTAAAAGCGTTAAGGCGCCATAAAACGAGGGCCTTTTGTGTTGGTCCTGCGCGAAGGATACCAGCGAACCTTGCATGGTGGCCGCCCCATGCGCTGCAGCGCCGTCTTTTATTGCGAGCTTTTATGGCGCGCGACTCTTGCCTTGCCCAACTTATGGGCTCGCTTCATAATAAACCCGCCCGCTTTAGTGTATTAAATGCTCAAGACTGTGCAACAACTCGCCACTTTAGGGAAACTAAAAGCAACTTTGTATGGTTATATTCGTCTCCGGCTCGACTTATATTGCTCGCGGCTTAGTTTTAGAAGACATTTCGACTAGATCAAATGTATGACATGTGTTGGTTACGGCATTTTTTCTTCGTTCAAACGCTAGAGCTTGGTCGTTATCCAGCTATCATGAATTTCATCGACTCTATATGATTTATAGAAATATAATTTATGTTGTTTATTTATTTCTAATGTAAACGATTTGCCGCTGCCTTCTAACCTAAAATCCCTAATTTCTGACAATCCCTAAATTGCTATGAGATCGTTATTGTGTACTTAAACTCAACTTCAATGTTATACAATCATACCCTGGGTATCTTTAATGTTCTGTAATGCCTTACGTTTAGTATTTTCTTATTCGTTATTGGTTTAGATATTTTTTTTATCGGGCGTTGTTCATTGTCTTTCTACTTGTTCTATCATCAAAACTAAAGATGAACCGCACTTTTTAATTATTTCTAAACTCCTTCGTATTTTTGACTAGATCAAATTGTATGCATGTATCTCCTGTTAACCGTGTCATTCTTTTTCTTGCAGGTCGCGGTGGTGCTGAGGAAGATCACAAGCGTGTATTCATCATTGCGTCGGTTTCATCAGTTCAGAACGCAACATGCACCCCGTTGAATCGCATTAGTTTCACCGCCTTCATATATAATGCACTGCAAGTCACAAAAATGTCGTGGATTTTCACAAGTTTTTGAACATCTATAGGAACAAAAAAAAGTTCATATTGGGGAATCGTAATTGAATTTTCCGAAATGGATAGTTGTCTAAAAGTATAGTAATGAATTTTCCAACCTGTTCTTTATGACATGACTCAAAGCTCCGAGTATTCGAGATCCCAATGAATAACACCTCAAGCCGATGTAGTTAACAGAACGCCTAGTGAATTCGTCTTTCAACTCTGCATGCGAATAAAATATTTTCCCAATTTTGGAATGGACTTCGAAGCCTGCAAACCACCTCCTAAAAGATGGACGAACACAGTGGCTCCGTGCCACCGGACGCGGCAGAGACCTATACACTTCTGGGTGACGGGGGCGCTGTGGCTGCAAATCTGCACGTCTTTTGCTCTCCTTGTGTCAGGCACGGACGGCTTCTGCCCGCGCGGCTGCTCCTGCAACGACGTCAACGTGGACTGCGTCGGTGCCGGCCTCGAGGTCGTGCCCATCATGCTGAACCCCAGCGTGGTGGCCATCAACCTCGCCAGCAACAGAATACAGAGTCTGCAGGAGTCGCTGAACTTTTACCCTGACCTCGTGACGCTGGAACTGTCGAGCAATCAGCTCACGTCTCTCGGTGTCAATAACTTCCAGGGGCAGGCTATCCTCAGGACGCTGAACCTGGACAGCAATAGCCTCAATTTGTTGCTCGATGGCAGCTTCCTCGGCCTGTCAAATCTAAGAATATTGACCATTAATAATAATCAGCTTACTAAACTTAATGCAAATGTTTTTAGGGGATTAGATTCCTTAGAGCAGCTTGAGTTAGTAAATAATAAAATTAAAGAAGTTGACAGTTTAGGTTTCGAATATTTATATAGTTTGAGAAGAATCAATTTGGCTAGAAACAGACTTCACAGAGTGCCCATATCGAGCCTGAACAATCTGGCTTCCCTTCACGAGCTTGACTTATGTGATAATCAAATCTCTATCGTACCTGAACGTGCCTTCCAACACCTTGCCAACTTAACTCATCTTAACTTGAATAAGAATAACATTAGTTCAATATTACCCGACTCTTTTTTCGGTCTAGAAAAACTTCAAAATTTGAGTTTACTGGACAACAGACTGACTCAGATGCCGACTAGTTCCTTCTATCCGCTGACACAAGTGACGAGCTTAGACGTTAGCGGCAACATGTTCAGCTCGCTGCCTCGAGATTTCCTGGGCAACTTGCCTTCATTAACGCTCCTCAAAATCGAGCGCTGCCCGAGGCTCGAAATTGTCTGTCCTGACGCGTTCGTGAGCGGGTGGCTGCTGCAGGAGCTGTCGCTGCGGCAGAACACGAGACTCAGAGTCCTGCCGCCCGCTGCTCTCGCCCCACTCCTCGCTCTCAAGAAGCTCGACCTCTCGTCGTGTGGGCTTGAGGCCCTCCAACCTACTCAGGTACGTGTGGGCTTGGGGCTCTCCAACCCACCCAGGTACGTGTGGGCCTGAGGCCCTCCAGCACACCCGCAGGTGCGTGTGGGCTTTTGGCTCTCCAACCCACCCAGGTACGTGAGGGCTTGAGGCTCACCAACGCACCTGCAGGTGCGTGTGGGCTAGAGGCCCTCTAACTAAACTAAAAAAATCTTGCATCTAAATTTAGAAAATTTAGGGAACTCTCCGCCTCCTGTTTGTTAAATATTTGATAAATCTCACACCTAACATTTCATATCAAGAAACATAATCTTTCATTACAAATTAGAAGTGAGCAACTAAATGGTTGATGCTCTCAGACTTTACATTTCTATCCGTCGTGGTTCGTTCTGGATTCAATCTTAACAAATTATTCTGATTCCTCTCCTCCTCCTAAAATGAATTACCCTGTTTAATAACGTTAACTTCACGAATGTCAGAGCAGGTAATATCTCTCATCTCCTGCGTTAATCGAAATGACATTAAATGTCGAGATCTAAATTCAAAATTCTAACAAGCACATTCATTGTAGCTCGATTTCAACATGTAGCTGAAGGGTCGTTATGTCGTTCATAACTACACAGAACATCGTGCGTGTTGATGATCTCTCGATCATAAGTAATATTTTTATAGATATAATACAACAAGGAGATATAAACAACTTAGCTGCTTCACCTCGCACCAGTTATTTTATTGTAACACTCCCTCTTCCTCAGGTTCCTATGCGGGAGCTGCGTGTCTTGGACGTGTCAGGCAACCCGCTGCACTGCAACTGCTCCCTGGTGTGGCTGGCGCAGGTCGCAACCAACCGCACCCTCGCCCCTGGCTCCCCTAGCTTACGGTATGCAGCGTATAGCCTCAGTGCCTCACTACTTGATGAGCACTATATGGTATGCAGCGTATAGCCTCAGTGCCTCACTACTTGATGAGCGCTATACGGTATGCAGCGTATAGCCTCAGTGCCTCACTACTTGATGAGCGCTATACGGTATGCAGCGTATAGCCTCAGTGCCTCACTACTTGATGAGCACTATACGGTACGCTGCGTTTACCAGTAACCGCTTGTTGATGAGACCTACATGAGTCAAGATCAAATAGGAGTTGAGTGCTGCTGTGCTTCTCACCCCTTGTGGAAATTCTACACGAGTTTGCTTTACTGAAACTATTTTTGCACGGTTTTATTTGCTTCCTGTCGATCCACTGCATGGAAAATTGCAGCAGAGAAGGTTTCTATCGTCAGCAGCACAATGATCTATAATCTAAAGTTTAGATAATCAAGTTTGTCCGCATCTTATCCTGCGTATTTTTGTTGGTGCTTACTTAGAAGTGCTTTTTTTATTAGTGCTTAGACTCAGAGCTGAATGTTGCTGGTCTTATCGCGTAGGCGGAATTTCTTACGTGCTACAATTCAGAGAGGTGACTGCTAATACCTGCAAACGAGGTGAAATATTTTCTGTAATGATCAGCGATAGAGTCACTTATTCGTTTGGTCTTCCATGCGAAGCAACAGACATTCAATGTAGGTACGTCTAAGGCTGTTGTGTGCCAACCTTGCTGAACTAACCTTATTTTAACATGTGCAGGCGTGCCTCTGCGAGAGCTGGGGTCGGGCGCGTGTGGGGCGGCGGTGGGGCCTTGGACCATCGCGGGTTGCGTGGGGGTGGCGCTGGCGGGGCTCGTCACCATCCTGGCGTTCTTGGCGTGCCGTTGGAGACGCGGCCAAGCCACAGCGTCCCAGGAAGCTGACGGCAAATCGCTACAATTTAGCGCAGCAGCGGTGGCTGAGAGATCAAGACAGAGGGAATTTAACGCGCCTCTGAGCTCGGAGCTGCCGCACATGCAAGTCTACTCCTCCCCCAGCTACTACTCAGCGTCAGCTCCTCCCGTACAGTTCATCTACCCCTCACCCAGACAGCCTCTGCATTCCTGTCCTTCCGACTGTCCCTGCATGCGGCAGTCACCTGCACTTCGTCCGCTCCTCAGAACCCCATCCTCCACGCCCACTCAGTCGCGAATTTTGGATAACCAAACCCCAATGACGAACAACCTCTCACCACACCTCGTGGACTTCCCTCCCCCGCCTCCCACTCGACCAATCCCTTCCGTGTCTCCGCCGCACGTATCGCCTCTGCACGCCGCGAGCGTTGGAGGACCTCACCACGTGCACCACTACAAGTACCCTCCTCATGTTCCCCTGGGCATGCAGCACTCGTATCGCTTGCCCGTGCCCATTGGGTCAGGTCCCCAGCACCTTCAGCTGCTGTCCACTGACTGGCTGTACGGCGACGACCCTCAGCATCACTGGTACGCGAGCATCGACCGCAGCAGCAGCAGCGCCGGCGCAGGTAACGAGTCCTCGGGCTACTGGGAGGAGGACAAGGAGCTGCCGACCGCCTCCTTGCTGCCGCCGGGACACAATCCACAGCAGAAAAACGCGCCGTCGTCGCCAAGTGTAGAAGATAAGAATATAGAGAACAAGAAGAGAAGTCCTGTCGAGGAGGAGGTGGTTCCTGTTTCGTACATTTGATAAATTGTACGATTTATATCCTGTGTACTATCCTTGTCCTACGTCTCGACAACCATGCGTCATTGGTAGCTAATACTTGTGTATATATTTGTACAGTGATATTCTATGGCGTTGCTATATTTGTACTTACTTGTGCTATTAAATGCCTGGAAAATATTGGCTGCGACGATTAGTATAATATTGATTTTTTTAAGGGTTGGCTCTGGAGCTCGTGTTAGTCAAGCGGTTACGTTAAGTCATGTTGCTTACTCTGACGCGGAACTCAACCGTGCAAATGATGAAATAATATTTTTACTTGCGTTCAGTTACATTGTTCGTTGTTGAGTTTTTTATTGATTTTCAGACAACTTTGGCTTAGTAGTGAAAAACTTTTTACCTGAATCGACTGATAATTAATTTATTTGTTAAAAGCTCTGCATTCCCAAAAGTCGACGGACATTTTTTTGCGATTGCCGAACAGTAAATTTTCGTGTCTATTAGCAAATATTTTTCCAAATTTTACTAAACTTATACCGTATTTCGTATTCGTTCATATTAAATTACGTTAAAGTATCAGAATTCCGAATATTGTTGGGTCAATCCCAATTTTATGGCTGACTGTTTTCGTCCTTCCTCAACTAAAACTTTTTCACTAAATACACTTAATATTAACCCGAGGAATTCGTGCTTTACTTTATCGAATTGAGGAAGGCCTTCCTTGTTTGCCCTAACGTTAACTTACTGTTTTACATTTATGTATCTAAATTGTGATATAAATATTTTTAATTATATTTATTCCATCTTTTGAATTTTAATTAAAGTTTATCCATAAGTTACTGACTGCGATTATTCTTTGATAATGTAACGCTTATTTCTCAGCGCTGTACAACTGACAACTATTTTAACATTTGCTTTTGCTCGAAGGAATTTAGTTCATGAAAACTTGTGTAATAGTCGCAGTTTGACTTTTCATCGTTCAGTTGTTAATCTTTCTTATGAATATACGTTTGTACGAGGACTCGCTTATTTTACAAAACTGATTTGAACCTTTGTTAACCTCTAAAAGAACTTGAAGTAGTCGCAACCTAAATGACACTGAAAGTTTACCCGATGGATCTAGACCTTAATTTCGGGGCAAAATGTCACCTCCATGCCTCCTTATGTATTTTTAATTTCGCCTGAACCAGAAATATCATTGTAATAATTTCTCGTAAATCGTAATTCGAACGCTCTTAACTCGTATTCGCGTCAGCTGTAGTCTTGACCTCAATAGTATGTTAGTATAGTGGCCACACGTTTACTAGCGCTACAGATATTTAGCTTTCTCGCGCCGAAAGTCATGATGAACATCACCAATGGAGGGAAGGTCTCAAATCAAAAATCGTTCATCACCCACACGTGGCCGAAAGTCTCAAGTGGCCAGGTCGCTGAAGCTGTTACGAAAGCAGTAGCGATTACATCTCACAAAGACGAAGTGACAAGGAGGGACAGGCAGAAAGCAACAGAAACCAAGACACTCGTACAGGAGGCCGCTAACACTAGATGTCGGCCGCTCGCACGAGAGAGTAAGAAGAGAAATGCCTGAAATCCTGCCTACTTCATAATAACTTGACCTCACAACTGAGACAAGCTTTCATACACCGCTAGTTCTGGGGTGGGAATCTCAGAAATAACGCCCCTAATATTTCAAAATCCCATCGGACTTTTGATACCTAAAGTCATGTAAGGAGACCATCCAGGGGGCCTGATCTCAATAGATTACAAGTCGAGCCCATTCAGACGAAGTTTCGAGGAAAAAATAAGCATTAAAAAGAGTAACAACTAATAGATAGCACTTTCAGAAAATACCCGGCATCGTCCAGGCAAAACAATAAGCTTCTGTTCGACGTTTAACATAATATAACATAGTGATGTCGGCGCTGACGAGTTGCCCTGATGTGGCCACCTGCCACCCATTCTTGTACTTTTCGTGACTTGTTGGTTGCAACGAGGGAGTAATGATTGAAAAGTCTAGTGTGGAAAAAGATCTCGGAGTTTATGTCGACAAGGAGCTGAAATTTTCTAAGCATGTTGAAACGCAAGCTAACACATCCAACAACCTTCTTGGACTAATCAGACGCTCATACGAGTTCCTAGATGCAGAAACGACGAAGCAGTTGTTTGTTGCCGTCGTACGCCCGAGTCTAGAGTTTGGAAACGTTGTGTGGTCACCGAGATTTGAAAAGGACAGAAATTTAATAGAGAATGTTCAAAGACGTGCAACAAGGATAATTCCATGCTTGAAGGGCAAGTCCTACGAAGAAAGATTGAAGATTATGAAGCTTCCAAGCCTCAGTTATCGACGTCTTCGTGGGGACCTCATTGAAGAATACAAGTATACTCATGGTCTATACAAGGTCCCTGAAGGGTTACTGGAATTTGAAACAAGAACCAACACCAGGGGCCACGGCTATAAGCTAAAAAAACTGCGCTGCAACTTCTCCACGCGACAAAATTTCTTCTCGCTTCGAATCACCGACATGTGGAACAGCCTCCCCAATGACATCGTTGGCGCTCTAAGTATGAACGCGTTCAAGAACAGACTAGATAATGCTGTGGAAAAATATATGTTCAGATTTGAAATGCCTAGCTCCTTATCGAACCCGTTGGAAGTCTAGTAGCTACTTCAAACTATCGTCAGTCATGAAAAGATCCGGTCAAATGACACGAGTTTAGATCTATGAACAAGGCACGAAAAGGAAAAGAATCGGCGACAGGCCACATCAGGCCTACTCTTCAGCGCCGACATAACTATGTTATGTTATGTTACTAGACTCCAACCGGGTTCGATATGGTGTTAGGCATTTCAAGTCTGAACATATATTTTTCCAAAGCTTTATCTAGTCTGTTCTTGAACACGTTTATACTCGAAGCGTCAACGATGAAATCGGAGCGGCTGTTCTATGTCCATGTCGGTGATTCGAAGCGAGAAGAAATGTCCCGTAAATAAGTTGCAACGCAGTTTTCTTAGTTTATAGTCGTGGCCCCTGTTGTTGGTAATTGTTTCGAATTCTAGTCTTATTTTGCAGTCATCTTCCCGTAATGTGGGACACCTGCTATTCGCAACAATTGCCAGATAATTATTTTTTTATTCATGGTGATTGTGAGATTTAACGAGCGAGATCATAACAGTTCCGTGACGAAGAATAGTCAACGGGTTGTAGATGGAAGCTGACCTTCTTTCTCGTTTCAGTACACGTAATGGAATCAGACAATCTTTAGCTGCAGTTCACGCATTATATTTTTTAGCCGTGCTAAATATTATTTGTTTGAGTAGGAGTTATCTGGGGAAGTACCTTAAATTAAAGAAAAAACACTTCAAATTGTCTTGTACTTCTAAAAAGATCACCACAAAAAAATACGTCAATGAATAATATAATCGCTACGGAACCTATCTTACATCAAATTTTTTATATCTCTGCAACTAAATATTGTCAGAAGAAACGTTGCTGATAATTTTGAGATGAGAAATCATTTCCATAATATATCTATCAAATTAATCTCTGATAGAAATTCAATAATATTGCAAGCCTAAAATGTATATCCCTAGGGCTCATTTTGATTTGTGACTCTTCCCGCTTTACTTAATACCATTCCACAAGTTTGACCGACGTTGAAACTTAACCCATAACATAAGCTCTCAGGCCCAACGGTCACCCTTGTGGCTGTCCTGTGGCTTTCAGTCCACCCAACGTGGACACCTTGAAAAGAAGAAGAAACTTAACCCATTAATGCCGAGCGGTTCCATTTGGAACCAGCGGAAAGAAATTGATTCATAATAAAATTGTATGGTCAAATCAATATACTAGTGGATGCGTAGGTTTTATACACATCTTGGACGTGTTCTGGCAACGTTTGGTTCAGCTGCGCCGACTACTCCCTGCTATTATGAACAACCTTGCTTGATTTACTATCGGAAAAAGTGTTGTTTGAAGAAACGTTATGTTAATGCCGAGCGGTTCCATATAGAACCAAGCTATAATTTTTCACATACAACGAAAAATAAATATATGAACATACTTATTGCTTATTACCATCACAAATGATAATATTCTCACAAGGAACTGGAAAAAAATTCAGAAAATAATTCTCGTCATTAATGGGTTAAACAAAAAGGCATTCAGTTTTTTCAGTAACATGGCATTGGCTGACGACCGACATGGAAGCTTGGATTGGACTACATGAGAATTAAAAGGACTCTCCCCGTTCCACGGTTTGTTTTGCTCAAAGTTTGTGACAAACTAATTAATATTATGTTTTAATCAAGATTTGAACTTATTACTTGTATCAGTTGTAACTTTTATGTGACTACACTCATACTAGAGTAAATAAAATTAAGCTCATCGCCCATCGGCCATAACCTGGGTGGCTAGGTACTGCAGTTTGAGGGAGGCATTGCCAACTCGGTAGGCTAGTCAGTATTGGATTTCAAACCATGCGAGATTTTGGAAGCACGGCAGTTTCTGATGAGCTCAGTGTATCAATTTTCACTGCAGTGGAAGGTGTAAGTGTAACGTGGTAGGTTTTTTGATACATTTCCTTATGTTAACATGAGAATATATTAGGTACCTACTACGTAGGCTAGGTAGGCTATACAGAATTTCACACTGCTTTGGTGGGTTTAACATAAATACAGTTTCCAATGCGGAAGACATTTCAATACACACTTGCCAACTATCTCATTATTCTCTTATTAAAAAGTTTACTGATAAACTTAATCCTATATATTGATTGTTATATTGTAAACTAATTGAGCTTTGAGCAGAGCCAATTTAAGAAGCCTTGTATGCTACTAATTTTCAGGCATCACTAGCAATCTCTTTGTTTGATGTGTAATGAACTGGGATCAACATAATAATGTTAAAGCCTTTAAAATAATGCATATTCAGTTCCAGTTTATTAACACATTGCCAAAATCTCACTTTTCACACTTTTCTTCAGGGAGTTTTTAGCACGGTGTGTACCGCCACTGCCAGTACCGGTCATGGAAAACCTGGAAAGTCATGGAATTTGATTCATCATTTCCCAGGCCTGTAAAGTCATGGGATTTCATTTCAGGTTATGGAAAGTCATGGAATTTGCAAATATTGAAGAAAAAAGGAAGTGTTTTTCTGTGCTGCGTCATGCGTGTAGCTAACCTATTAATGCCAAGCGGTTCCATTTGGAACCAGCAGAGAAAAATGGATTCATAATGAAATTGTAAGATGAAATGTACCTATAAATATACAAGTGGATGCATAGGTTTGATACACATCTTGTACATGTTCTAGCAAAGTTTTGTTCTGCTGCCGTGCTGCGCTGACTTATCTCTTTTCAGCCAACATTCAAAGATTAGGTAGGGTAAACGCGGTATATTCCGACACATTAAGGACGCATCGAGAAATGAAAAACTATAAAAAAAACGTATGCGTTACGTAAGTTCTGTTGCCTTCACATGACTCTCAAAACACTTCACTACGCGTCAGCAACTCCAAGACCTAGTGTTTTTGCAGTATTTCGACACGCAAATGTATGACGTCACCATTTCAACCATCAATGAACGCATGGAACTAAAACAAAGCTTAATATAAAGGAAAAACTAGAGAAGTGACGGAATTACCTACGATGTCGGAATATACCGCGTTTACCCTACTAAAACCTGGTTTTGGAAAAGTCATGAAATTTTTTTTCTAAATACTGGTACGCACCCTGTTTTAGAGGTAGTAAATGTAAGATTTCTTTACTTGCATTATTCTACATAAATAGGAAAAATATTTAACTTTATGCCACTATTTTTGGTTTTGCATTATTTCAATTAGTTTAATTGCTACAACAGTTATATAAAATGCTGGAGGACTGTCCTGATTTACCTTGCCTGTCCCTTATTACCCCGTTTGACAGTATAGAACTGATAAATGAACTTTAGGAAGAGTCTTACATCTCCAAAAATTAAAAGAAGCTTTAATGTGTGAAAAAGCTGAAATTCTTACCATTGTTCATCATTCAGTAGGTACTGATCATTCAGATTATTTCTAGCAGCTAAAACTGCAAATTTTTAATGCTTAAGTATTCATTCTAATTTCAGATCAGTTAAGATTTTTCAAAATGACGGCTGATCTATCCACTCAAGAGCAGTATCTAGCTCAATTGAAAGAAGAGGATCCAGAATTTTACCGTACCATCATTTCCGCAAAAGGGTTGCTTAAATTGCCTGATGATTTTGTGGACAAAGAACTTAATGCTGTTCCAAAGCCCAGAAAAAAATTCACCAAAAATGAACCCCAATTTGGCCCACTTTCTGATGATGAGGATGATTATGAAGAAGAACAAATCTCTGCAGCAAACAGAGAGAAGATAGCTGGTGATGTAAGTACAATGTGATAGGTGTTAATTGTTCAACTTCTGGGATATTCTCATTAGATAAACGTAGAAGGAGATTTGTATTGAAAGTTGAGTTATTTCAATAAATAGGGGTATTTCATGAATGATCAGTAATTGGTGATACATGTTTGAACTATGGCTTGTGCAAAGTTTGTTCTTTTTAGAAAATTATTAATTAATTTGCATTCTGCCAGAGTTCCCTAGAAGATACTTTGATAACACAAGCTGTATCAACTTGAAAAGTTTTACCTTTTATTTGAGTTATATTATGATTCAAAAATGCTAACATCTCTGAAAAATCATGTTTAACATATATAATGATTCTTTCAAATGCTTGTTACTAGATTTTAACATAATTAGGATATCAACCTGTTGTTCTAGCCATAGAAATAGAATTTACTCTCTAACTGATGTTGATGACATTCTAATGCAATGCATGGCAGGGTGGAAGTGAAGACGAGGATGAGCCAGAAGATGTTTTTGAAGGGGAAGACTCGGGTGATGAAGAGCAACCTGGTGATGAAGTTAAACCTTACCAGGGCAAGAAAACAGAAGTCACCACAGCTCTGGTCAAGAAGTGGAAAATTGCTCTGCACAAAAAAAAGTAAGTTGCAAATTATAGAACTTCAATTTGGGCTCTATAAAATTGTATTTACTTTTTTATTATAAAGAAAGATCATTTATGTGTTCTGAAATAAAAATAAATAAAATCTTGTTCACTTGTTCTGGCGCCTAAGAGTTATTTTCAAGACTAAACAAGCTTGCCAATATTCTATAATTCTAAAATTTTTATAATACTGTATGTATGTATTGTTGTTCAATTGATTCATATATTGGTAGCATATAAGGCAGATTCAGAAAGTTCTAAGAAGGTTGATGTGATGCCACTCAGTAACTGGACATAACTGAAAACTCAGCATGGCTGGATGTACTATAGGTATAGTATCTTTGGATCTAAAATTTTCATAGCATGTTCCCACAGTGAATGCATTTGAGCTGAGATATTTTTCAAATAATGGAGTCGATGGTTTTTGTGATCCTAAATGAGGCATGAAAGAAACTGATCCTAATATATGCACTTGATAGCCTCTTTATCACATCAATTTACTCTCTAACATAAAAATTTCTGTACTGTAGAATTGAGATATGACTTGTTGAAACTCTGTCAACAGAAAACATATCACCAAATTTAAAAAATTCAAGGATTTAGTTGCTTTTTTCAAATATATTTTTATTGCATGAATATTAGATTGAGTTAAAATTCCTCAACCAAACAACCAAATTGCTTTGTCTTTTGCTACTACTACGGAAAATGGAACTTCAAGTCCTGGTGATATTGCAGATTGATAGGTATTGGGAATTTATAACATATTCATTCAAACAATAGTCTGGAAAACTGCATGCTTGAAGTGAAAAGTTTAGAAAAAACCAACAATATTTTTAAAATCTATTACTATATATTCTAGAAAATTGGTTTATCTGTAGCCATGTCTCTGGTAGCATGTCTAGTGATGATCTGAACCTGGATATGAAATTTCATTTCTAGTAGTGAGAAAATTTGGCTGTTCACTTTTGGATTATTGATTAAATGGGAGATAGGCAAGATCTTTTGTTAATAACTATTACCCATGTTTTAGAATGACCTTTTTGTCTAAAATATTCATATTGGTAGCATCAAATCTTATCAATCTCTAGCAATGTTTTCTGTTGTTGTAATACTGTAGAATTTATTTGTTTTATTTGCATTCGTATAAAGTTGTGAAATGCAATGAAGTATCTTTGCTTGTTTTAACACGTTGACTATGTAGTGGTACATAATTCAGGTTGCCTAAAATTGGCCAAATCCGAGAACAAAAAAGGCCGATAACTCAAAATATAATAGTTTATTTGTGGGTTCCACTATAAAAATTCCATTCATTTCCTTTTTGCAGTATTTAAAATTTAATTAGGAAGTATCCCTATCATAAATTTTAGCCGGCCAATGCAATTGAGAAAAACTAAGTAACCGAATTTGTCCTGGAAAAAATTACCGTCTGGCAACCCTGTTTTAAAACAGTACAAAAAATGAAATAATAGTACAAGATGAAGCAATCGTAGTCAACGTGTTAACAATACTTATAATTCACACAAGCTTAATCTTTGATGATCATTAAAACTGTAAATTATCTGATTGTGCTTGTTTACTAATGTGTTCCTATGACCGTGTCATATTTCAGACCAGATGAAGCATTTCGCGATGTCTCTGAAGCTTTGCTCGCTGCTATTGAGAGTGTTGACTGCTCTGGCTCTACTACCACAAAGTTCATCGTCAAAGCACCTAATAGTGAGTTGCTGTCTCAGTTCAATCCATTGTGGCACCATGATCCCATTTTCATTTACTGTATTATTGCTCCCAATTATCCTCTGACGAAATTGCAGTGAGATGTCAGCACAGTTTGAAATTGATTTAATATGATGTCTGCTGGGCCAAATGAAATGGAAAATTTTCTTGCTAGTGATTTTATTTTGCTATTTATTGGTTGAATTAAATTACTGGTATTTTCCTGTTAAGTTTTCCTTTCAACTTTTTTCATGGTTGCACACGAGAATGAAACTCAGGTCATTCTTATTGAAGACTGTTTGAAAGTATGACCACCACTATTTAAAAAATGATTTGAATCCTAAATCTATTTTACTCTAGAGAATTTTCCTAAAGCCTATTTGTTCATTTTTTTATTCTGATTGCAGCAAAGCTACAAAACTTTATAAACAACAAATATCATTTTGTGTTGTTTTACATTTCTCAATTTTTCTTTCTATGCGATGAATTTGTTTAATCGGAGCTTTTTCTCATTGTGTTAATGTGCACTGCACTCATTATAGCAACTACTTAAGATCCATTCAAACCCAACATTTGTGTACTCTATATTTAAATATATTGTGCAGTTTACAACCAGCTGGTGCACGTAGCACTGCTTGACATGGTGCCTGCTCTACGACAGATGCTGCATGTCAATAATCTCTCTCAGATGCACACTTGTAAGAAGTACAAACGATACGTGCCCACCATTCGAAATTTCCTTCAAAACCTCATGAAGGTAAGAATAAAATCGATTGTTGCATTAGTTTTGTCCCTGTAAGCGTTCGACTTATGATAGTCTTCTTCCTGTTTCAAAAGTTACGTCATTCCTATCTACATGTGTATTTTTGTCCTAGAGTTTGGTCACTACCTTCATTTGAAGTAAAATCCTCTACTCAAACGTCTATTACTCGTTACGACCGTATTTTCTTACTCTTTGAAGCCTAAAGAAGTATAAAACATAGCAAATTGGAAACAACAAGAAAAATATTTTATCCAGAAAAGTGTTACGGATGAAATGCCAATATGTTCTCAAATTTAATTGCATGCAAAATTAGTGGCCGAGTACTTAGGCTTCACTGTACTTCTTGCAGAACCATAACAATGATGCTGGAGTCCATTCGCTATATATACATACCTCATGTAATCATTGTTATATTATAAAACTGTGTTAGGTTAATAACAAGTTTGTTTTCAGTTGTTTGAGAGCATCACGGAGCCATCACTGAAGGAGGTTATCTTGAGGCGCGGCGTGCTGCCTCTCATCTCTGTGTACAAAGACCTGCCAAAGCAGTGCAAGAAGTTTGTCAAGGACCTGGTCGAGGTCTGGTCATCAGGCCACCACAAGACACGCGTGCTTGCCTTCCTCGGCCTCCTTAGGATTGTCAGGATCAGCGAGGCTGATATTTATGACTTCACTCTCAAGGTAATAAAACTTATGTTAAAAACTTTACTTTACTCTACTCAATGGCCAAGTAAAAGCTAAGTCTGTTTTCTCGTTTTGTAACTTCTGTGTTGATTGCAAGTGCAAGTCATTTTGCTTAGTAAGGCAAAGTTTTTATTTATATGACTAATAGTGAGTTTCTTGCTCGATATGAACTTCGATATAAATGAGAATTTTCATTATTACCTATCACGAACATCATTTGATTGAACGCAATCTTTTTATTGGTCACAATGTCTATTGAAAAACTTATTTATTTAAAAAAATAGTTATTCACTAGAAAACTCATTCTTACCTTCATTTGCATGATAACCAATTTGCGCATGCAATTGGTGTTTATTAATAGATTTGTATCAGAAAGCCTATATCTAAAGACTTTATCATTACCATACAATTTACCGTAATGCATTTAAAGAAACATAACATCTACTTCCAAGGCTACTCAAGAACCAGAATACATTTTACAGAGGAAGACAATATTACCTGCCAATTCGTACGATTTATTAGTAGGTAAATTTTGTTATTTCGTGACCAAAACGCATATTTAAAGGATTTGAGGCTTTGGTTTTGTGTGTAAACTCAATTTTGTGGAGAACGTTTTGATAAAATAAACTTGGATGCGTTCGTTTGCATGAGGTGGTTCAAAACTTCAAATAATTTCTATTGAATAAAGAACGTTTTTGTGCGTTGAAGAAATTCATTCTGTGCTATTACAATTATTTTTAAGTGGCCACTTTTACAGTAGAGGCTAATTATTTTTCCATATTAGTGTTTTTATTCTAGTAAGTAGACATGCCAGCCAACGCCATCCTGTCTTTCGGGAAATGATTTCCGGCATGATGAAACTTGAAATAGAAATTATATTAATTTTATTACCAAAAGTGAATGATGTCTGGCTTTAAGTTGAGGAGTAATTTCTATTGACCAACCTTTAATTGCGAGCCTGGCTACCAAGTAAGAATTGATTCACACTGAGCTTTCTTCTCAACTCAATCCATAACCTTTCTTTAATTTCCAGGGAAATTTTTAGCGCTGCTTTCATCAGTTCATTGTATTTCGCGTCAATATAATTAAAAGAACTTAATGAACATTGTCATGTAGGTAATTGTGTTACATTGTCATGTAATTGTGTTACATTGTCATGTAATTGTGTTACATTGTAATGTAATTGTTTTGCTTGTTGCAGACAATGTACCTAGCGTACGTGCAGAGCTGTCGCTTCACGTCGCCCTCGTCTCTCGGCGTCATTTGGTTCATGCGCGTGTCTCTGACGGAGCTCTACTCGCTCAATCACGCGCTCGCCTACAGACACGCCTTTGTTTATATCAGACAAATGGCCTTCCATCTTAGAAATGCCATCATTGCCAATAAAAAGGTGTCGTATTTCCGCGCATATTTTTGTCTGGGATCTATTGTAATGAATTAAAAATCACGTACAGCGACTTTAAAGGTACTCCCTCCAAGTATTCGTTTCGTGTGTTAACCTAGTATCGCCAATTGATTGTGATGTTTTCTATTTATAATCCCATAGGATATGAATGGCTGGTCTTGTTTACAGGAGAAGATGCAGCTTGTGTACAACTGGCAATTTGTGCACTGCCTACACTTGTGGTGCACAGTGCTGAGCCACACGCACCCTAGCACCGTCCTGGAGCCGCTGGTGTACCCCGTAGTGCAGGTGAACCAACTAGACTATTAATATCGCATGGTTTAGTCTTTAATTAATGGATGAATTGATACGGCTGGAAACAAAACATAAACTTTTAAAACGTATTAAGTACCACTTAATTACAAGTTCACCGAAACATTATTATGATTATCTTTCCATGATATGTTGTGTTTAGTTTTTGTTTTCTGGATGTTTTCTATTTTTCCAGGATGTTTTCTGTTTAGTTTTTTCCTTGAATGCGGGTTTTAGAGAGTATCCTTGACCGATAGGCTTCACGGATTTTAGCAGTTAGTTGAAAGAAGTTTATTGTAGCCATAATCGTGATTTGCACAACTACGACTGCAGGTATTTGTTACAAAATCGATATTTGTTCGATTTCGTATTTCGCAATAGATTCTGACACATAAGTAAACCTAATAGAAGAGCCCACTATCTCAGAGGTGAATTGCTAGTGTGTTAACACCGAAGCAAAATTACCTTGCAAAAACAAAAACGCTGATTATTTCTTGCCAATATTCTATCTCGTTTATGGGAGGAAGTACAAGCCTTTGTATTTAATTGAGTAACAAAATCTTTGATCACAAGTATTGTGTTGATCATGCTCCGAACTTTTGATTTCGACGATAGTTTGATGAAGTGATAAAATTGTGCATGAATTTTAAAGTTTTATCCATATCTACGCAATGTTATTAATGCATCACAAGATTGATTGATTGTTTCTTCTCTAATTGTTGAGAATAGTGCTCATAGTTATCGATTGGTTTACCCAAGCTGTTGGTATTATTAAAGAAACCTCTTTAATTTGCCTCTCAAAACCGTCTTTTCGAACGTCTTGAAAAAATCGCCTGTTGCCCCCAGTAATTATTTATGCCTTCATCTGTCCACAGCTGGCGTTTGGGACGATGAAGCTGCAGGAGAGTCCTCGGTTCTTCCCTCTTGTGCTCCATATATGTGGGATGCTAACGGACCTCTCCGCTGCCACTTCTATCTTCATACCCGTCTTGCCTCACCTCATCAATGTTAGTTCTTGCTTTATATACAAAAATCGTATTCTGGTGTGCCTCGCAACACCTGGCTGTGGCGACTCATCTAGGGCGCGTTTCTTCTGTTGATTTACCAAATGAATATACCTGAAGATCAGTTTTAAGTTACGCATAATTTCACTATGGCTTGCATCTTAAACCAGGGTTGGCGATTTTTTTGATATTTTTAAAAAAATCAAAAAAATCAAAAATCAATAATTTTTTCGATTTTTTCATGATTTTTTTGATTTATTTGATTTTTTTTATTTTTTCAGCTTTTTTGTCTTTTTTGAGGTGTTATTTTTTATGTTGCAATTAGCCTACTAACAATAACAGTATATGGATCATAATGGATGGCTAAAAAGGGCACTTATTGCCTTCAATAATGGCCAACAGGCCAAGCTGGTGTTTACCATTTTGGGATTTTTGGGTAAACTATTATTGATCAGTCTATTCATTATCTTTGTAAAGTTTGTATGGAGCAAGGTTATGAGCTAAATATTGACCATTTAACTGGCTTCAATATATAAAAACACTTCAGGAATGCAGATCTCCTAAAGTACATTGAAGAGTCACATAACAGATAGGTAGATGATTGCACAGTGCACAGCACTATCAATAGATCTAATAGTTTTATGTCCTATAAATCTACCAGACTCTACCTTCTATACACACTGACTAGTAGTGACTTAGTGACTGACAGCACTGTTCCCATTTAATTCAGACCAATAAACCAATACTAAACATAAACTGAACGATAACCATGCCTCTGTACCAAAAACATTCAATTTATTGGAACCTAATACACACTAAAGGCAACAAGTTTATATACCAATTCGTCATTCATAGTACATTTATACTAAACCATGAATAACAATACCTCAATATAAATTAAAGACTGCCACTCAATATTTTTAAATATATGAAAAAATAAAAAAAATCGAAAAAATAAAAAAAATCATGATTTTTTTTTTAAAAATCAAGTGATTTAATCACATGATTTAATCATTTTGATTTAATCATTGCCAACCCTGTCTTAAACACTAGAAACAGTGACGAGGCCCTTCGTAGTTCCCAGTTATGATGATTGATCGCTGATTGATGAGATTTCTTGTATCTGATATTACACTTTTTTCAGCTATTTATTGCGTGCAAAATTTCTAAAATATAAGTTTTTAAACGAATTTTAAGAAATTTTTAGCATTCATGCAATTTGATGGAAGTTAGCTTCTATCAAAGAAAAAACGTTTTGAAGTTATCCTACAATGCCGTAGGAGTCATGAGCTGTGTGCAGGGGGCTAAGTTTTTAAGGATTTTGTCCTGTGTTCAGGTGATCACGCAACTGAAGGGCAACAAGTGGAACAAGGAGTTTCCGCATAGAAACAAGAAAGAAGGCGAAGCTCCCGATTATTCCCCTCCAAATTGGCGCTGCGCCCTGAAGCTTTCTGAAGGGGAACTTGGCAAGCGTGTGATCGCTCGCAGTCTCATCGAGGAGTGCCTCCTGCAGGTGACGCGCTACCTCGCTGCCGAAGCACACAACATCGCCTTCCCTGAGCTTGTTGTGCCTGCGACCATCATGCTCAAGAAATACAGCCAGAGAAAAGACTCGCTTTGTGTGGGACAAGTGCGACAACTCCTCGCCAAGATCAAGGATCATTCCGAGCTGCTCGACGCTAGAAGACAGAACGTTGACTTCCAGTTGAAGGAAGTCAAGAAAGTCCGAGACTGGGAGGTAAGTTGGGTGCTTTCGACTTTGGTTCAGCAAAAACCAGCATGAACTTATGATTAGTAAATAATTTTTTTCATATCATGATGCGTTTGCGCATGAAGAGCAATTGCCCATCAAGTTTAGGATGCAATTCAGCATCGCAATAAATTATAGTCAAAATTTTGTGTACATTTTCAGCTTCGGCGCGTCACAATATGCGTATGAATAAAATAAACGAGGTCGAGGGATGAGTGCAAGGATTCGAACTATTGTACTACGCAGTTGGACGCAGGCATTCCACAAAGCGCATTGATATTCTATTCGTGTTCTTGTCAATCTTTTGAATTTTAGTTGAAGTCTCGTTGACTTGTGTGCTCGCATCAAGAACATATTTATTATTTGTTGAACGAATTCATTTTTTAACGTTTTCTAATTGTTGCAGATAACTGTAAAGCAAGAGCCAAATCTGCCCATGATAAAATACTACGAGAATCTCATGAAGCGCGAGAGCGACACCTCTGGCAAGAGGAAGAGAGACGCGACTGCTGAAAATGAAGAGGACAGTGAATGCAGAGGCGTGGGAGAAGTGCCTGAGGAGGACATGAAAAAGCCTGCCAAGTGAGTTCTGTGTTTCCTGATGTGTGGGCTTTTAGGTGTGCATTTGATTTTATAATGGCTTAAAATCTTGCGTTGTGGTTTTGCAAGGTTTTTAAACGTTTCTGCTTAGGTTTAATTTTCCGATGTGTTGATCATACCTGTTTTCAACATCTGCTCGCTCCACATATTCGGACCGTTAAAAAACGATTGAGATATTACCTCAACATTTGAATAAATACGTCTATAAGTATTTTGCCGAATTACGCTTCATTGAATGTTTGGCTCACCTCATTCCTGTTCCACCATCGCCCTGAACTTTCAGCTCAATGCATCAATCCTCGTTCTGTTTCAGGAAGCCCAAAATTATGAAGAAAAAGAAAACAGCGGTGCTGACCAAGAAAAATAAGACTGCATCCCAATCCAGCAAAAAGAATTTGAAGAAGAAGAAGCGTAAGAGCATCGACATCCTAGCGGATTTGAAGTAAAATGTCCTGAATCACGTGTTGTTTTTCCACCCTAAACGGCAGCTAAATTTCTGATTGATCGTTGGCGTAGTGGGGATGAGAGGAGCGCGTTGATCAGAATCCTGTTGTTGACAGTGTCTAAAGCTTTGGTGAGGTAGGAGGCTGTTCTTGTAGTGATGGACGGCTCTGTAGTTCTCAGTAAGTTATGCGAATGATATTGCAACTGCATGTATGAATTGAATGTATGCTTCAGATACCTATTCTAATTTTTTGCATAAATCGCGCTTCTTCTCCTGAGAGATCACGGTTGCCCTCTGCTGGATAAAGGGTGTCGGTGGAATTGTAAGAATGAGATT
This sequence comes from Hyalella azteca, assembly GCF_000764305.2. Classification (NCBI taxonomy): domain Eukaryota; kingdom Metazoa; phylum Arthropoda; class Malacostraca; order Amphipoda; family Hyalellidae; genus Hyalella; species Hyalella azteca. The sequence continues at coordinate 187,056 of NW_025937404.1, read as the reverse complement.
GCTGATCAGCTAGATAAATTAGTGCAAAGAGCCAAGATATTATATACTACATACTTTCTTTCTGATAGTTTCTGCATCGCTAGCTCAGTTCAGATTAGATATTGTCATGCTAGGAACTAGTTGCCAATTCAAATGTTATTTTGGCCAGCGCATCACATGTTAATTGTAGCGCCTGAGGCTATATCAGTGTCAAAGCCCATTTTGCCGTACAGAAGGTTAGGACGTAATTTCACTCTTACTAGCTGGAGCCATCGTCCAGCCTCAACATGCAATAGCTAGTACTACGCCTCGGAGCTAAGAAGTCGGTGAATTGTTATATGTTGGCAGGGTGGCCCAGTGGGGCCACCCTGTACTGTAACCACTGGGGGTGGCCCAGTGGTTACAGTAGTACCAAGATTGGCGCTGTGCGCGGCATAGCTACGACATGTCATTAGAGAATCTATAAAAAGACTATGACAATTTTTCAATATTTTAAAACAAACTATCTGAAACAACGTACTGACTTGGCTGCGATTTAGTATATTCATATAGCGTGCAGATGATTTGTTTGTTTCAGTCCATGACGTATACCTTCATGACTGCGAACTAAAAAAAATCACTTCCTTCTATAATTTGTCACTTAAATTCGCGGCGATCAAGAAATTTCTTCTAAACTACAAAACAGATTTCAACGAAACTGTATATAATTACCTAACCTCTCAACAGTGATGTTTAGCTCGTGACGATTTTTTTTTTATTTTGCCTTCGTTCGCGAGTTATACAGATATAGGAGGAACGACCGGCTTTTCTACCGGCCGGTTTAACCAAGAGCCGTATACGTATAGCCGCATAACTCGCAAACGATGGCAAAACGAAAAAATTGTAACGAGCTGAACATCACCGTTGCTGAGGTTAGGTATTTAAATACTAAGTTTCGTTAAAATCTGTTCAGCAGTTTGGAAAAAATTTCTTGATTACTGCAAATTTAAACACGTATTGCTGTTTAAATCAGGAATGAAGGTGAAATGAAAAACAAAAAACTCGCGAACGAAGGCACAATCGAAAAAATGTTCACGAGCTAAACATTACCGTTCAGTAGTTAGGAGCGCAAATTCAAAATTTCGTTCGAATCTGCTCAATAGTTTTGAAGAAATTACTTGGTCACTGTGAATTTCGGCCCGTATTGCCATATAACTATGGCAAAAACAAACGATGGCAAAATTCAAACAATTTTCAAGACCTAAAATCATCATTAGGTCCTAATGAATACGTGTACGTTTCATCTAGTTGAGTTCATTAGTTTAGAGATATTACTTGATCATTGAATTTGGAAATTGGCCGTGGCCCGTGAGACCCCGCGAGTCCGGCCGTTAATTTGTCCGAGACGTAAACCCAGGAGAGGTTAAAAAACAGATCTTGGTGAATAAACCAGCGCTGGGAGTCATGTGCTGCACGTGTTGTGTACATATCGTCAAACGTTGGAACTTCTGACATTGGCTTCGGACTACCGCCCCTCAAAATCTTGTCACCGCCCCTAGGGGGGGCGATATCGCCCACTTTGGGAACCACTGGTTTAAAGTAAAGAGTGGTTGTTTAATACCGACTCCAGTGACTTTTAGCGCCAAATCGCATAAACTAATTCTATCTAGAGCTATTTTTCTCAGGCAGGAATATGCCCACAAATTTTTGGATTATGAAGAGCATGTTGCATGACCGGATGACCCTCCTGTTTCACGGGGACTTCTCAATGTTGCTTCATATTCTCCCCAAGTAATGGCAGAGAATGCCTATGGGCAAATAGTTCAGTCTTAAAATGCCTAGCAAATTACAGACCAGGCAATAAGTCCAGCAGCTATCTCAATCGATCTTCAGTTATGGAAAGATCGGGTTCCAAAGGCCGGATCCATTATTTCTTCAGTGCCGACACTTCTATTCTTTTCTAAATACCCATGAACTTAATGGCTCTGGCGTCGACCATAGAAACTTTACAACAGGTTAATTGATTCTCTGCCGGATTTTCTAAATAACTGTTTTGAGCCTTCTACGTAGTGTAAATCAAGCGTTCGGGCTCTCCTTCGTCACCTCGATCACATGCAGGTTAGGGAGATGGCCGGCATTATGCTTTGCTGAATGTTGATTAAAGCTCTACTTGAATTTTATGAATTCAAAATGAAGAGTGATGACAAATGTAGCTGATTGATTACACAGTAATTTTCGCACAACCATATATTTCAATGGATAGTTATTTGGCTCTGAACTGCGAGCTTGTAACAGCCGAAATTCTCTCGCTTGGTTAGGTTTAATGGGCAGCCCACTGCCTAGGCTAGAAGTGCGACTGGCGAGTGGCGACAGGTCAGTTGTACACGAGCTAGTGTGGGAGGTGGTGATTGTGGGTCGGTGGTGCGTAGCCCCGAGATGGATCTCGTGTCCGCAGATTTTGAGGTCTTCGGTAAAGTGCAAGGTAAGTCGAATATGTTATGTTGTGGTAATACGGAAATACAATTATAACATCAAAGTAGAGAATGAAGCGTGTTTCCTGGTTAGATTTTTAACGTTCGTGTTTCAGTGATGGAAAAAAATAATTCATTTCAGTTTGAGTTATTTACTAATTTAATCTCGAGAACAGTTTTGTAAATTTTTATAATGTGAAAAATAATAGAAATACTCAAACAGAAGTGGTCGTATTTTCCGTCAGGTGTTGACAAATTTGATTTACACTACTAAGTTCAGTAATTTGTAGTTTGAGTTATTTTATGAAATACTTTTTTATCAGATGCTGTAGTTCATCGTTTTCGCGCACTGGAGAACCCTATAGACAGTGGTGCCACATTTTCTATTTCCCTGTTCCAGATTACTTTGAAATAGAGCTAAATAAACTGTCAATCCAGTAAAAAAACTATGAAGGTAGGTGATCGCTCACTAATTTCTTCATGCCATTCGATTTATGCTAATGCTTGCTGTGAATTGTGTCGCGGAAAATGATTGGTATCAGCCAAACTTTAAAATTTGGCCTGGTTGCATGCTTATGATCATGCTACTTCTGATTCTGACCATGTACTGAGAGAACAGTTTGAGTGAGAACGAATAAGAAATTATTTGTTAAATTGTGTATATATTGTCGTTCGTTTATGCGCTTGTTCATGGTTCCATTTGTTGTTGTAAAAACGTTCGTATATGCGGCATAATGCGTGCATGTTGGTTGTTGATTTGTCTTCCGCTCGTGTGCGTAGTTCCATTTATCATTGCAGCGGCGTCGCCTGTTCGCCTACGTACGCATAGTTTTATTTGCGTTTGAATTGTCTGCCCGTTGCTTTGGTACGTGGTTCGAATTGTGGTTTCATCTTCTTCGTATTTTGTGGTAGTCGCGGCTCGCCAAGCGGCCACCTACACACGAGTAGCAAACGTCTAGCAGTCAAGCTTATTTTTACGCGGGAACTTCGTTGCGTGTTATGCGCGGCTCAAGCTCGACAACTCACGGCATTAAAAAAATGTCACTTTTTTCTGCTTTACAGAGAACTATTTTTCCGCGTTCACGGCATATCGCGATAAATTTATTCGACGTGCCGTAACGTCTTTTTAATTCTGTGATTGTAGGTGCCATTGCGTGCATGTAAATACAATTTATGTACTTGGCACATTATATTCCAACTTGTTTGATATTCTTTGTTGTCTTTAATTTACCTGACAAAATAAGTCGGCGCAATCTCTTTTAAGAATAGCAAAATGAAACTTTTAAGGTACCTATTATCCGCAGTCAAAATGAACATTAGCGAAGAAAGGTTTTACGTAATGATATATTAAGGCAGGTTTAATGATGGAACTTCTAAAAAGTGTTTTCCAGAAGCAACTCAATTGAAACATTCGTTACAAAGTTCGTACAACTACAACCTTAGATATTGCTGCCGTGGCAGACGAGTTTTTCCCCATGATTAAAAGTAGCCGTTTATTTATTTCATTTAACTTTGACCGCACTGTGCTTTTTTTGCTTAGCTTTTGTCCATTGACGGTTCTTAATGTTTGATACAAATTCTCAAGACGTTCCTTAATTTTCGGTCTATATAAGAATTAGGTTTTCTGATTGATCTCATCTCAATCTTTGTTCCTGGTGATCTTTGAACTGCACACTGGTACATTGCGTCCGAGTGGTTGTTGAACGCGTGTGTAATTTCACTTCGACTTCGTGCAGCGCCGCTCCGAAGATTGCGAGGAAATTTCGAGGTTTGTGCAGAGATTGCAAAGAAATTTTGTACATGTTAGGGCCATGCATTTAATTTTGCTAGTAACCAGCTTTGTCATGAAATTGGTGGGGTGTCTAAGCAACACCATTCTGCACTTTCAAAATGTTTGAAGCATTGTTTAGCTAACGTGCTCATTTTACGTGCCATTACTTCGCATCCGCAAGGTTTGTTTGGTAAGGATAAGAGCTCCCGGAGTGCTTGTTTGACGCGATTGCGGCAAACACGGAGTCTTGAGGGCGCGGTATCCAAAATAGAATCCCGTCATAGGTGAGGGAGGTCATGTCACTCGTGGTAACAGAGGGCATAGATGCCGGCTGCATGCATTCTTAGCGCTAATGGCAGGCCCGTGTCACAATCGCTCATTGTGGTTAATCAAGTAGCAAACCAACCCTTGCCCCACCAACTTTGTATCATTCGTTATGGTAAGTAACGTAACAAGCAGATCTGACGTACAAACAGGAGTGACGTAACAAACACTCAGCCAATCGAGACACTAGGACGAAGTTTGAAATATCCCTCGGATTTTTTTTTAAATCTTGGAGCGCGAGTGCATGATACTATATTTCTAATCTTTTTACCAAGTTTTTTTTCCTTATCCGGAATTCCCTTGCATATCCAGTGCATCAAGTCAATTCTTTATTTATTTAGCATTGTTGGCCCGAGACTGGCAAATGAGGCTCTGCATCAGGCTTTTTAGTAATCTATCATGGTAATTAGAGTAAGAAAAATCGTTGATTCGTAGTTTATCAATGGTATGTTTTGCCGCTCCTAAAGATGCCTCACGGCCGGCATGGTTGTACAGTTAATAACGGCCGTACTTCGGAATAGTAGCGTTCTCTCCGCTAGTATGAAGCTCGACTCAGCAATGCCGTACCGCTGTTGCTGTGAACTGAGACCATCATGCTTCCGAAAGACAATTATTACAGTCTTGTTGCTTCTCGTGTTATCTCACGGCCGTCGCTGTACGTAGTGCTGGTATTGGTGGTACAGAAATGCAGCTAAGTCCACGTGTTCTTCCATTGTAGATTTTAGATGTTTTTATACAAGAGTCGTATTATGAATGACGCCAAGTTTTTTTGCTGGGCCGTTACTTCTCGAAACAGCCAGCACGTGGCTGCAGCCGTCACCCAAACGCACAATTCTTCAAATTGAGCTCGTGTGGCGACGACCTAAGAGCAACCTGTGACGTGAATTTTTTTGTGGTTATATACACTTCCGCCGCACAAACTTGAAGACTGTCTATGAGACTCTGCGTCCTGCGTCTGAGTTTTGGGATTTACTTCGCTCTGCCCTCGGCCTTCGAATAAATTGATGCACTTACTTTCAAACTGCATTTCATACGCGAGTATGAGGAGCTCTGGTCTATGTGAATTCTTAAGTTATTTACAAAATCTACCACGTCTGGAACAATTTCATGAAATGTTACCTTATCACAATGTTTTAATTTATAGGATTGACGAAAGAAGCTGATCCTTATTTTCAGTCTTAGGTTGTTGCTAGGATCTTAGAAATACCAAAGCTCAAGGCCAACGATCACTCCTGAGATTTGAATACTCTTTGTACATGATGGTGGCGTGAAATTATACGTTCATCTGGCAGCCGCCTGCCGCTGCTCTCAAACGAAGTTTATTGCAACATGTTGCTGTTTGCGCCCAAGTTATTGTTTTGATTCAATTTGAAATTATCTTCAGTGTGGATGTTTAACATATTTTGTGTTCATACAGCAAGATATCATTATCGCCCATGTAAAAGGACTCAGTATGTTTCTTTGTTTTCAAACCTGTATCAGGATAAGCATAGGTTCAAGAAATGCATAAAATTTGTTAACTTGGTGCCTCTAGTTAGTCTAGTAAGTGTTAGCAGAGACTTGGACTGTTTGGAAAACCACAAAAATAATGTCACGTTTATTTGGGATTTGACTCTCTGCATCATTGGATATATTTGTATTAATGGAGTTTGCACTTTATCTGCCTCCTCATGGTATTGAAAATTACCTCTTTATTGCTGACCGATACATAGTAATAAACCTTTAAATTTTTTAGAATCATTTAGTTTGATGTTTTGTAAATTATTTTATATCATCTAGTATTTCCTGGTCTAGATCGTGAACTGAATAGAATTAATTCGCTCCTGAATAACTAACACACTTCTCACAACAAGCATGTACAGTGTTAACTCACGATTGCTGTGATTATCAAGTTGTCTTCCTCGTTGTTTCTCCATTTTTATGTTGTGATTTGAGTCTCTTACAAGATCATTTGAGCTGAAGCCTTCTATACGTGAAGCAGAACTAATTATCAGGTCGTCGAGTCTGAAACGAAGCGAACATGCGCGTCGGAATTTTCGAGTTCACGTATATTTTTCATTAATTGTTCATGAAGTTTTGTTATATTACCGGAACCAACCCGTCATTGCGAACTCGTCTGTAATGCACAAAGTAAATTAATTATAAGCTAGTTAAATCGTCTCTGAATTATCCTTGCAAGAAGACGAGCTGAAGAAGAAAAGAAGTTTTCCTCGAACTGAGAGACTGCCAGCTGCTGTCGGGAGTGTAAACAAGCGCCGAGACTCCCGTGCCTTACGGTCTGCTTTTTGATCGATGAAGTTCCTCTCTAAACACTAGTGATACTTAAATCTCTTTTGTGACAACTGATATTAATTATTCCTGAACTTGCAACGTCGATAACTCTAAAAAAAGCTATTAGTTCATAGAGGCGTTTATCTTTCACGTAACGAAAGTCCCCAGCGCAATACTATTTATATATTTGTGATATTAATTCATTTTATCAAGTTATATATTAAATATAGATACTGTAGGTATCTCCCACTAGCGAAGAAAGCTAGTTAGCATTATTCACTGGTATAATGAAGATATCATTATATAAGGAACATTATACACTGGTATAATGAAGATATCATTATATAAGGAGGCCCTTGCGTCGAATGCGTCTCGCTCGTTGGCAGCGCGCAACAGAAAAGCGACTGTTCTTTGGTCACGGTGGGAATTCGCACGTCGTGAGCACGGCCGACTAACTTTCTCGACATATTGATGCCCTCATGCAGTCTCGCTAAACAGAGACGGGCCACGATAGAAATTGGCTAGTTTTATTGCCACGCTTAGTTCTTTTACTTGCGAGTAATGTAAGTATAGTAATAAAGTATACTTGTGAAGTTCTACTCGTAGAGGTTGATCACAACTCGTACGAATTACTACGTAATGCTACATACAAGTTCAAATTTTGTTAATTGTTGAGTTAGACCTCAAAAATCACTTATATAAACTAACTATATTAACTAATATATTATATTATATTATATTAAAAACTATATATTAACTAATATATTTTGTTCACCACTATGCAAATACACATAATAACTCGCTCATTTCAATTTTTGCATCTGATTGCCTTCTTTTTAGTATGAAACCTGATCGATCCTTGCGCGACATTTATATTTCAAGCATCCGCAAGATTGCCATTATATTTTCAAGTACCGCTCATTGCGTTAGTTTTTTTCTTGCGTTTGCATGCCCTGATCTGCATGCCGCACCGCAGCCTCGGAATGATTTTAATGTTTGCACGGCCACTGGCAAGATGCATGCGCTGCTTGCACCGCTGCCAAACAAACATCGCAGGAGCTCTGCCCAGCAACTCCTGATTTGAACGCGGCAATTGGCCAGCAGCTAATGCGAGATCTCGTACATCGAATGCAGTATTCTTTGCATTCTTCTTATTTTTCTTCTTTGCATATTCTTTCATATTATCATTTTAATGTACCGTATCAAAAGATTCAATACGAAGTTATATCAACCACGAGCATTCTTTCATAATTGCACTAAGCAATAAGAAGGAATGCAATAAATGATCTTATTATTGCAATAATTTCTTATTGCAATAATAAGCAATATTAATTGCAATAAGCAATTAATTTAGGTCGATAGTCTATACCGGTACCCGAATACGTGAAAATATTATAATCACTTTTTGTCACAAAACCACTTCGATCGCTTTATAGTATACGAATGTTTCTGCTTTAGCTACACGTCACCTAAGCTGAGTATGTCGAACTCGAGAGTCCGAGTTGGTGATGAAAATTTGATTGTCCAACAAATGTCCTGTAAACTTTGCCAACCAAATTCTTTAATTTCAATGACAAAATACTATAAGAACTTGTAAGGATTGCAAGCAATTAATTTGTAACTTTAGACTATGAATTATGATTGGCCGTGAAATTTTTGTCCATATAATTCGCCTAATTAGTCGTCGTACTGAATTGAGAAGGCATTACCTCGCTGGTAATGAAGTTCTTTTACGCGTCATCGATTTTATATATTTTTGCTCCATTTCAGTTTTTTGTCGCAGGTTGCAATTTCCCGAAAGTTGCCAAGGACCAGGCGGACTCGCTAGGTGTGTTTGGCTGGATCAAGAACACCAAGACAGGCTCGATCCTCGGGCGTATACAGGGCACCGAACCTGCCTGCGCCCAAATGTGAGCCACGCGTCCTTGTTGGTTTCTGCTTCAGTTGATGCAATTTTTTTTACTAAAAATTTAGTAGTGCTCACTATATCTAGTCCGACGTCATACGCACCATGGTTGAACTGTATAAGGTTGACCCACGAGGATTTCCGTCTTTCAGTTCAGCTTTCTTGTTACGTCACTGAGATCGAGAAACGTAAACAATTCCGTTATTCTCATGACGGATTGCGGGATTGGTTGACTGGTTTCATCGCATTTCGGTGATAGGTTAATGCCCGTGACGTCACAAGCGAACAACAAACTACATCCGCAAAAATGAGCTTCTCATGGGTCCACCTTATACTCGCACAGTATGGTATTAGGTTGCTAACGATGCAAGTACTCGATTAGCACTAGCACTCATCGCCGTGATCACTAAGGGTAGCCGCTATTTTTAATACTGCATAATTTTAGTTTATGCTATAAATTCTATGCATGAGTGACTTGAATTTGCTTTAAAATGAGTATCGCTCGCATAATTTGGTCCTTTCCATTAATTTCTTCAATTAAATGCAGTTAGCAGCAATTCATTAAAAGAGAGTATTCAGCAACAAAAATAAGTAGATTAATTTCAACGCATTAAAGATATATATAAATTATAATGCTATCGTCGAGAAACAACACACAGGGGTACGATTCGGTCATTTCACAAAATTTGAATTCACTTTTCTCAAATTGCTAACGTTCCTTAGTTTTTCCTTTTATATGGAAATCTTAACGAACATTCTCATCTCCCTTCAATAAAATACATTATTATCTTACATTGCCCTTAACTTCCGCTTCATGAAAATGTCCTGCTTGCGAAAGTACAGTACATCTCATCTCCATTCCACGAAAATGCCCTGCAAACGAATTCTCCTCGCATACTCCCTTCATGAAAATGCCTTGCCATCGAATGCTCCCTACATCCACCGACCATGGAAATTCACTTTTAACGAACGATTCCATTTCTACAGGGAGCGGTGGCTGAGTGAGGAAGGCTCCCCAGGATCCATGATAGAGCGATGTGACATCACCAACAAGAAAAAGATCGTCAGGCCCGACTATCAAAAATTTAAAATTGCCTTCTGACTCCATCAATTCATCTACTTCATTACCTTAGGGATTTATAAGGCTCTGTGTTTGTTTGCTTGGCACGGTTTAAATGGCAAGTGATCATCTATAATATAATATGTTAAAAATAACCAATTTATATTAGAGTTTCTTAGTTACTTGTGACTTTTCATGGTTCAAAGTCGAGGATTGCTCGATAATCTTGTATTACTTAACACTCGTATGATGCATTCGACTTCATTTGCGTGCTCGGATTGTTATTGCTATTCAATCCTCGAGAAAAGTTTAGATTATTCTAGCGATGGTCACTACGTTACCTACTTATAGTCCTCATTTACCGTAGTCGAGGTACGTAGAACCAGAGAAATGCTTCCTGCATAACTTCTGCAATACGCTGCGATAAATTTGTAAGCAGTTTATTTTTACCTACCAACATGCCATATTATTGTGCATTATTCCTTTTAACTAGGAATTCAGTCAGCTGCGAAATGACATTATACACGAATGGACCAGGAATTAACTGTAATTCTAAACCAGTCTTTTAATGATTTGGCTATCTCATACCACCAAGTTTTAAAGTAAAATAAAAAAAGTATTTATTGTTTTCATCAATCATTCTGACACTCGCTGACAAATTCCCGATATATAATCAAAATTGGTTGCAAATTAAAAGCTGGTAAATGAGAATGCTTGCAATATGTCCGGGTAGATTTTAGTTGAATAAAATATTAATTTTTTTATTTTTTAACAATTATACCATAATATATTTTGGTTAATTCAGTTTTTAGGTGGGAAATCAAGAACAACATGTCTATACAAAATTTTTATGTATATCGTACGCACATTCGAAAACTGCTCACAAACCTGAATTGGCTCCTTCAATATCATTGATATATTTTTATAGGCAGACTTGCCTACAATAGTCAAAGATACACTGAGGTGAATAGGATGTAAAATGAGATCAGCGAGCAGTAAATGAACGCCGAACTAGAGATCACGCAGCTCTTCTGATGAAGTGCAACAACGTCATGTAACGGCCTCCTCCATGGCAGCATTAGGACGAAAAAATGGGCCACCGTGCCATTGAGAAAGCTCCTCAGTTGACAGAAAACTTAATAGTTGATAAGCAACACATCTATATACTATATGTTCGCGAAAAAAAAAATCAGATTAGTAAAGCTTTGCTAATATCGACAAACATTCCCGGAAAGCAACGTGAGATTGGTAGCAGCCCCAATCTCAGATGAGAAACGAATACAAAGCGATTGGTACAGAGTCAAATCTGCGGAACAGCGCTAACATCTGATGAATTAATGCAGCAGTGTGGATGGAAACTTCGTTTCCGTACAAGCCAGATGCGCGACACGTGAATACAAGTTTATATACGTGATGGTTGGCAGTCCTGGCTACGATGTGAGGTACGAGAAGCTACCGTAGATTAATAGCGGTTAGCGGTTTCAGCGTTTATTAGGCCGTAGGCCTGTCGCCGATTCTTAACATCGCAGAACATTCGCAGCATTTTGCTGTCTCGAATTCGCAACTCACTGCTACAATTCTGTTGTGCTTAACCGCCCGGCCTCCTCGCCGATTTTGGCCAGAAACTGGCGCACAGAGCTGGGATCGAACCCGCGCCTCTCTACGCCAATTTTAGTACTCTGAACTTTAACCACTGGGCATTAAGTCTTCTTTATGATTCCATAATAATAATCAATAACGATTGAGTGAATGCAAAACAGCCAAATAACCATCCAAAACTAAACTAGTCGCAAAAGGAAGTATTTTGGAACAGAGAGGCATTTGAAAAATTTCTAGATGGGCGGGCGGAGGCAGAAAAAAAAGTATTTGGGAATGCCACCGACGCGGAGCCAGCACGTACAAAAAGGTCTAAGAAACTTCGTGGTGCGCCTTGAAATGGTTCATTGTAAAAATGAGTACTACTAATCAAGCTAAATGAAACTATACGTCTTTCGTATTCAGAGCACAAAGTACAAACTAAATTGATATCTAACTCCTCCATTCCCAACTTAAAGGAGGGAGCCAGAATTTTACTATCATAACATCAAGATGTGTTTTGGGTTTGCTCAAGTCGACAAAAGTACACCCCATTTTACGCGTGACATACGGGGCGCTTCGACAGTATAATAGTTCCCTGATCGTGTTCGCAGATGGGGACTGAGATTCAGTGAAGAAAAGATCAAAGGTGCATATCTGGTTTCTAGGCATCAAGTTTTGAGTGTTTTTATCACCATATGCGAGTCGGTAAGATGGCGAGGCAAAGTGCGCGAATGGTGACGACCCAAGGACTCGCGTAAAAAGCTCCTCATTCCAGTAATGCGTAAAATCGAGCGGAGCAAAAATCGTTTTATTTTATACAAAAATAATCAACTATGATTGTTCCAACAATAGGGCTCAGTAGCAGTAAATACGATACCGCGTAAGATATTATAATAAATATGACCTTACAAGTTATTCAGTTGAGTTTAATTTTTTACTTATATACAGGGAAGGTCAGTGAAGCTTTTTAGTGAGCAAAAATCTGAAAAATAGAAATCACGTCACGGTACGAATCAAGCTTTTCTAATGCATGGCTCCTACTGCCTTCCTGCAGCGCTTACAGGTTCAGGATCACAGAGCAACTTGTGACAAACAAGACACCTTGTTCCTGGAGTGTCGCTTGGAAGGTGAACTTGCTGCTCCACTGTATACACTCGAGGGAAGAACACTATGATGATAGTTCGTCTACAAGCATTAAGGCGGCAGACAGTAAGACCGAAAGTCAGAAACAAACATGGTGAATAATTTTTAGCGCATTTTCTCATTTATGAAAAAATTGCACTATTGTGCTGGCCATGTCCGTCTGTCTGTCCGTCCGTGACTTCATGTTTTCGTCGACGAGAAAATGCGCTCTCTGTCACTCACTGCAGTGAGTACTGAGTTATATTTTTAATAATTTCAGCTGTCGCAATCACAGGCTTGATTCACTGCAATTACAATTGCTAATGACTAGTATAAATACCTAATTCTACACTAGATATTTAATTGAAAGCAAAGGAGTAAGTCAGCATTTTTTTGCTACAAATTTTTAAAGAATTTTAACTTTTAAATTAACACAATTTGTTAAAGTTTGTGTGTGTGCGTTTTAAGCCCGGCATCGCAAATACATGAGAGATGTTCGGGTGCGTATCCAGGATACTTATCGTGTCGCGACCTGGAAATGTAGGTATTATTTGAGGGAGAATAGTAAGGTATTGCATAACTGGAACTTTCTTAACGGGAGCCCAAACTAGATTTCTGTGATTCATTAATGTGTGAAGTGCGAGTATAAAAAGACACCTTTAATTAACATTGATTAATTTTATAGTTGTTAACGGGATTCAGAATAAAGGCCTTTTAATATTGCAGGGATCCCGGACGCCCGGGGTGACGTATTCATTGAAAAGTAAGGCGAATTAGATTAAATCTCATATGATGAAGATCACAACAGCGTGATCATGTTTCGAATCAATATTGCGATCATTGATAATTTTAAATTGCACTTCAACCAAATTAATTATTGTATTAAGATGAGTCGTCCTCACGTGTTGGGCGAACGTCATATAACCTAACCAGACAGAACGTTGCCAAAAGAACATCTTGTGAATAACCATAACTAGGAAACTATCCTTGGCATAAAGACCTAAATAAACAATTATTGCCGTCATTAATGCACGACCATCTCGCCAACCAATGCAGAGGTAATAAAATGCCAACCGACTACCCCAAAAGTGCGCTTAGCAAGCCATTCCTTCTTTAACAGGCAGTCCCTTCTCGGCCGCGAAATCACTTAGCAGACGACGCGAGCATGGCCTGGCTCACTTTACTCATATTAGGCCGCTTGATGGCGGTGCAGATGTAGTCCGAGGCCTGCACCAGCTTGTGTAGGTCCACGCCCGTGTCGATACTCAGGCCGTGCAGCAAGTAGACCACGTCCTCCGTGGCCACGTTACCTGACGCGCCTCGAGCGTACGGACAGCCGCCGAGACCGCCCACCGACGCGTCAACCACGCTCACGCCAGCCTGGGCAACAAAGAGCATTACAGAATTTAGATGAATTTATGCTGGATTGATAAATTACCACACCGATTCAAAGGACTGTAATATTAGCACATCGTAATATTATCGCACCGATTTAAAGGATTGACGAATTATCACACCGATTTAAAGAACTGTAATATTATCACACCGTTTATCAAACTAGATAATGTGCGCTGGTATCACTGAATGTTATGATCTCGGAAGATGATCACTAATAAAGAGCGTAGTAAATCACACATTAGCACAAACTAACAGAGATTATGGAGACCCAACGAAGAAAGCGATATTAATTCATAGTTGTACAAGGCATTAATAAGTATTTATGACTAAAAAGAAATCACAGAATCTAGTGAATTAAAAACCTATAAGATAAGACACAAGCTGGTTGGCCAGGCATTGCCCGGGATAGATTAGACCAGCAATTTGATATTCCCCTTCTTTCGTTGACCGTCATCTCCGACCCAGTAAATAATTTTGAAGCTGAAATACGTCATTAAAAGAAAGATCTGTTCAAGTTCACATTTAACAGGGAACATCAATTATAGACCCAGTGACGTATTGAGGCTGACCTGAACGGCAGTGAGGCTGACCTGCACGACAGTGAGGCTGACCTGCACGACAGTGAGGCTCACCTGCACGACAGTGAGGCTCACCTGCACGACAGTGAGGCTCACCTGCACGACAGTGAGGCTCACCTGCACGACAGTGAGGCTTACTTGCACGACAGTGAGGCTTACTTGCACGACGATGAGGCTGACCGGCACGACAGTGAGGCTGACCTGCACGACAGTGAGGCTGACCTGCACGACAGTGAGGCTGACCTGTACGACAGTGAGGCTGACCTGCTGACCTGTACGACAGTGAGGCTGACCTGTAAGGCCGTGAGGATGTTAGGAAGAGCCTGGCCGTATGTGTCGTGGCAGTGCACGGCGACGGCGGTGACGGGCAGTACCGTGAGCACCTCGCGCAGCACCGCTGCCCACGACCCCGGCGTGCCCACGCCGATGGTGTCACCCAGGGACACCTCGTAGCAGCCCAGCTCATACAGCGCCAGCGACACCTGCCGAGACAAGGGCGACTCATCAACTGGACTCGCGGGTAGACGAAGCCCGTCGCATCAAGAATTAAGTCGTCACATTAGCAATGGGTCCCACAGTTAATATATGTGCTGCGGCAGAGTTTGAATCAGCAGAAGTATCCAGTCAATGAACGAGCAACATGAGAGTGTACAACCCTGACATAAAAACGTTCACATAAAATACACAGCCCCTACTACTGGCTAGGTACATCACTTAAATCTATTTATTTATTGAGGAAAAAAGTGGTTACCCCAAAGGCTCGAGGAAAAGCTCCACATTGGAGCTTCACAATAGATCTAATACAACTTTTTAAAAAAATTAGTTTTCCAGAATTGATACTACAACTTGATAGCCGTGAAGTGCACACCTGAGCCACAGCTTTGGGATCAATAGGCCCCTCGTAGGGGCAGCCACACACGCAGGAGACGTAGCCGCGCATGCGCACTCCTGCCTCCTTGGCTGCTGTTGCAACTGCTGCGAACCTGAAAATTATCAACGAAATTTAATCACACTTTGCCATGGTTAAAATAGTAGATTTTGTGATCATATTCCTGAACAAGCTTCTAATAACTATTAATAAATAACTAAACCATATTAATAGAGCCTTAGCGGTAAATCCAGAGTATATATTTCAATTTGTTAAGCACAAATAATGGAATATAACCTTTAAATCACTTGCTGGTTGGTTAGTTTTAGTTTAGTCACACAGTTTAGTACTAGTTAGATATTTTATGGCATTTTGTAAATAGCTCTATGAAACCATTAGGTAAAAACCATCAGATGGGATTTAAAGCATAAGAGGTTTCAAGTTTATATAGCGACAAAATGGAGGAATAATATTGAACCAGAAAAAAAAGTACAGTAGGAGACTGTACTTATTTCCATCAACTTTAGTATACATCAAATAACTAGTATGCTTTGTAAATTAATAAACTTTCACAATTAAGGTTTAATCAGAATGAAATCTAATTGCTAGAAAAGGAAGAACGTCACTGTTGAAAATACAGAGATAATAATTTTAGACATGAACTAAATAGTAAATAATGCTGACCTCTCAAGTGATTCCTGAATGCTGCAGTTGATATTTTTCTTGCTGAAAGATTCTGAAGCAGCTCCAAAAATAGCAACCTCTGTTGCCCCAGAAGCAATCTGAAAATATGGAGAAACTTGTGAAATTAATTTTAAAAGATGAGCAAACCCCTCTTCTGATGATTTATTGAACTCATGATAAGAACTGCAGCCTAATTAGATAACTGAGAGCAGAAGGTAAGTATATAGGAGCTTGTATATTTGCACAATAACAGTGTAGGATCTTATGCAAATATTATTTTTTATAAGGTTAACTTACAGCTGCATTAAAACCTTTCAAATTTGGGGTGAGGACGCTGTATGTCACACCAGGAGACCTGCTTATGCTTGCCATGACTTCTGCATGATCTGCCATCTGTGGAACCCATTTGCCTGAGACAAAGCTGCAAAAGTTAAGAATATTTTTATTAGGTTATTTATAAACAATTGTAAATTCCTCATTTTTTTCCATTATTTTGAGCATTATTGCCTACAAGCACCTAAAGAATAAAATAAACATAAGTAAGTACAGACAAACTACATGGTATTAAAGAACAATGAAGTTAAAAATTTCTGCTTAAATGTAGCATATCATACAAAAAACATATTAGATAATTGTAAAATGAGACATTCATCTAACTTTTAATGAGAATATAATGCAATAATTATATATATAAGATATAAAAGCAAGATACCTTGTAGCTTCAATAGTTTTGAGCCCAGCTTCAGCTAGTCTATGGATGAGCTCCACCTTCACTGCCGTGGGGACAAGAGTCGGCTCATTCTGTAAACCATCTCTGGGCCCCACCTCGACCAGCCTCACACTGCTCGGCAGTGACGAGAGGCTGCTGAATGTTTGTAGCAGATTTACTTGAGTGCCAGTTTGGCATAGGAGTGGTCTTGATGTGCTGCACTCTATCTGAAATATATAAGAAATACAGGGACTTGCAAGCCAAGGTTAAGCAGACATACAAAATTTTTGCAATAAAAAATGAAATGTATGGCATTCCACCTAACTGATGACTCTATAATGAGTAAAAAAACTAAAAAGTTAAAACACAAACAGTATTTAATTATTTAGAATTGGTTTTCATGCTTTGATCATTACCTACATAATAAGAAGCATGTTACAGCATGTAACATGCAAGAAATATGCAAAATAGAACCAACTTAGAAGTATTTCACGAGTTAAAAAATTTCATTTGAAATCAAAATGAATGAGAGAAAATTATCAGTCAAATGATAGGTGCAAAAAAAAAAAAAAAAACTTCATCAGGAAGATCAATGGTTTTGTTGGCATTTACAGCAACAGAAAATAAACACCCAAGTTTAGAGCAGTTTGAAATATTTCTGAACATTAGGAGCACTACTTATCTAATTCAAGTTAATTTTTTATCCACACCACACAAAACAATCTATATATTTGAACAGGATAAATTTATCATGTGACTTTGAAGAAAACTGACATAGGTAAATTATAGGTATAACTGAAGGAGTTAAGACATCAATCACAATTTTTGCAAGGTATTAAAAACAGTAGTTTTGAATTCTTTTTCACTATAGAACGCTTTATTGCAGCAAGGAGTTGAACTCACCTCAACATAATCATGCAATGTATTCCACTAAAGTAAGACATGAAAGTAGAAAAAATTTACACTATGATTTCTAACCACAAAAATTGCAATCACAATATGAAGAAGCATGAGGAGATATTTCATATTATTTACATTTTTGAAAACTTTAATTTTGTTATGCATATCAAAGACATGATAGTTATAATGACAATCTTTTTATAACAATACTGTCAAAATAGAGCCTGTTCCAGGTGCTCATCTAAAAGTTAAAAAAAATTATATTCAGTGTAGAAAATGGGTTATATAGTCAGATGAGGTAAGACAGGACCAAAATCACTAACAAGCCTGTAGCATCTATAACATGAATAATTAAAAAACCCTAAACCTATCACAAGGTGTATTTATTCTCAGCTACAACTTAGACATTTTGCATCCAACATAGTTTTCTGTACAGATTGAAAAGAGTGTGCTGGTCCCATCTTACCCCACTGGGGTAAGATGGGACCACGATGGGGTAAGACAGGACCAACAGGTAGGTAATTCTTATGTTACAAAGTTTTTAATAAAAGTACAAATCCTATATTCAATATTATCCATCTAGAAACACATTATTTGATTGAACAACTACTTGTTACTGTTTTGTGTGGCGGGAAGTCAACTCTAATATCAGTCACATTGTGGTTTTTGTCACGAGAAAACTTTGTTAAGCATAGTAATGGTGGGTTGGCTTTGGTTCATTGTAGAGCACTGCTAAATGCTTCATGTATATTCCATTAGTGTCATAATGTCATTGTCTGAAAAATTTATCAAATTGGTAATAAAACCAATGCATAATATATTGAGTCTCAGACATCATATGTTTTCTTGCTAACTGCATTTGTGGTGCACTTCTTCAAACATAGCTCATGTCCTCTCACTGAGTTGTGATCATAATTATTTTTCATGTTTCACACAACTTTTCTCCCAGCCAATGTTGCACATAGTTCTGCAGCTCACTAATGGGAAGAGACATCCATATTTTCTCCATCCTTTTGATGCAATTTAAAATAGGTAGTGCACTAAATTTCTCTAATTAAAATGGCTAACAAGTTATAATGAAGTTTGAGCAAAAGATAAAAATTTCAACCAAAATACTCCATGTACTGCAAAATAATGTATTCATTTAAAAACTATTTTTGATAAACTGTAGGGTAAGAGAGGACCATTTGTAGGGTAAGAGAGGACCATTTGTGGGGTAAGATAGGACCACTTGTGTGGTAAACAGGATCATTTAGTTGTCCCCTCTTACCTCATGTCCGGTCCTTTTTTACCCCATTTTAAAATACATGTCAGGCACTGATGGTAGAAGGTAGGAATGCCTAGTAGGTATGTCTCAGATGTTGCTTATTACTTGAGGTTACCTGCCTACATCCACAAACCTGGCAAAAAAATTTTTTGTCATTAGAGAGAGCTTATTTCCCAAACAAGGTTAACTATTTTGTGAGCCTTCTTTACATAGGTTTTCTTTAAAAATTAGCCAGAAATTCATTATTTGCAGAAGAGGGTTGAAACAAACACTGAAATGACATGCAATGATTGCTCTAACATATTCTTTTATCAAATTGGATTCAGTGCAATTAAAATGCATGCCAAGGGCTGGTCCTTTCTTACCCCTTGAAGCCTGTGATCCTGTCTTACCCCATTTGACTATAAGTTAATTATCAATTCATACATAGGATTAAAAAACATTGCCATTTAAAAATTTTAGTAGGGCACAAAAAATCTATCATCAGCTAGCAATTTCACAGCATACTTGTAATTTGTGAATTTTAAGTATGCCATAACTTAGGAGTTAGTGTGTCAGTATGTTATCATCCTCATGTTATCAGGGATATCTTAGTAAGTGTAATTACATTTTATCTGCTTGTGCGGAAAATGGATTTTGCCACAATTGACAAAGAGGACATTCATTAGGATGGTATTTATGCAATCATCAATTTGACTTTGAAGTAGAAACATATTTTTTTCGAGCAATGATTGGCAACCTGATAATGTGATATGAAATTTCAAAGGTTACTTAACAATGCTAGTTTAAAATGCAAATTATGCAATTCCATTGTAACTTGATTTCAAGTTGATTGTACAGCATAACCTGCTGCCCTGCAAGGTAAATTTGCTGTTACTGGATAATTTTAGAATCATGTATTGGTAATTTCACTGAACTCTGATGCTATAAAGTCAGGGCAAATAATTTTTTTGTACATGCTTGTTTGAATTCTAATGGCACAATATTTTAGCTATAAGCCAATTTAGATTGAAATTTGAAATTAACTAGTAATCCTACCAGGCTACCAGTATTATCAAGTATGAATCTAGAAAGTATTTCTCTGCCTTGTTATTTTAACCAGCTCCAAGTTCAAAGAGAATATAATAAAGCCTACTTTTGAGTTTTGCCAATCATTCACACACAATCAATATGGCTAACTTAACTATCAACTCAACAATTTGTGACTTGTGAGACAAGGTGAAGGTGCCCGAGGTGGACTAAATTTTAGGACAATTTCCTTATAATTTGACTATTAAAATGCAGTCACTGAGCGTCTAAGCCATATACATCTTGTCACATTATGATGAGATAAATCATAAGTTAAAGATGTGTTGAGAATGACTCACGAGTTGAAGCCTGAAGGTAAACACATCTTCAGTTCAAGTTCTTGTCTTATGTTTTTGAGCCTGTTTTAGTGTTTCGAATTTCGATTGATATTTTCACACGAAAATCTAATGCATATTAAATTTTTTATTCAAGCTAAAATAATATATAATGACACACTTACAGGGAAGGATCCACATCTTCGGCAGAGACCACTAATAACATAGGAAATTTTTTGCCGACAGGCCGTAGCAACAGATGCCATGTCGCCGAGCCGAGTTCTGTTTGTTGACTGCTCATCGCGCCGGCACTCAGCTGTTGGCATACCATCATGTTGCAAGCATGTACCCGTGGATTTTCTTTCATTGCTGCAAAATGAATATAAATAATACATCTGATAAGATTATCATTACCATGGTTGAACATTACATTCTTTAAAAAGTCTAGAATAAAATTTTTTTCAATCGTTTTGTCATTTAGAGAATAATAATATTAAACGAGTCACAGCTACAGATTTTTTATATTGTTTGATCATGCACATGCTCACTTTTAATTAAAGCACAAAAATCACTTTGTTTATTAAATTTTGATCGAGCGAGGCAGTTTTATTGCAAACTCTATATCCGATTTACAAAATAACTTGTCATTTTAATTCATAATTTGACTCGAGTTTTTTTTAAATACGTTTAAAATTAGATCGAATTTTAGCGAAAGCCTCAATTGAGTTTAAGGCATATTTAGTAATAATTAGCTAAAAATATCAACAAATGTACACACTGACCGGTATTTTCGTTAGTTATTTACCCATAATATAGCATAAAACATCGGGCACATTGTCCTGTTAGAATCAGAACGTGATCAATAAAAACTTCTTGAAAAGTTACCTGGCATTCCAGAACGACCTTCAAATGCGCAAGCGAAATAGACAGGAAAATTGATGCATGGCCATCGTATTATATACATCCATCTTATTTACAAGGTTTCATATGTAGTATAAGAGTCCTATGACATCTGCTCGATCGCCGCAGTTAGCGAACTGAAAATTATTTTATAGCTACTTCTCCCAAATTAAAAAAGTTTTGGGTCATTCAACTGAACAATGTAACTCTTATGTTTGTTTAATGAAAGTGAAATCACTTGAAAGATGACTGTGCGTTGGAACCTTTAATGATCCGTTGAAAATTTTGAAAACAATTTACCAAATCATTACAATTCGCAAACACAAGCACTACGTACCTTTTTATTGAAAAATGTTTGTATAACTTGCGCATATTTGAAAAATTTGTCGGATATAGAAGTGACTTATAATATTGAACTTAACAACAATGTAAAATAACAGGGCACAGCCAATTTTCTTTTTCTATGGTGACAAGGCGAATGTTGGCTCGACAAAGTCTGGCGAACAACAGACTCTACCAGTTAACGGACCCACGAATATACTAAAAAAGAAAAGGTCGTACGTCGCCCGAACCACCAAGGCGGTGAAGGGCTGAGAAGGACGCCGTGTTTTTACCAGCAGGCAAGGCCGTTTACCTTCAAGTTTATCTTCACTATTGCTTGGATACAAAAGTATTAATAGACTGAAGACATTGAAATAAACAAAATAACTAAATAAAACCGTTCAAGAATTTATACAGCTCTAACATACAAAAATGATACAATGAATGAAATAAAAATAATATGCGTTTTAAAAAAATTACTTTTTAAAGACAACACTTCTAAAGAATCCAGTGTCTCCGATGTTACACACGTACAATGAATTTCATATTTTATTATCAAATATTACAAAAATTAATTTTTAAATTTTATTCTTAAAATTAAAAAAACTAAAATTTTTCGAAATTATTTATTCTGTCAATTGATTCATGCATTGCCTCCGACTTTACGCAAGTGTGGAGAATTTCAGACCGATTGGACAGGAAGAAGTGTGTTGATATCGATTATAAGATTTGTTGAATACAAAATTATTTTATCAAATTTTTTAAAATAAAAAATAACTTTTCTAAAATGTTAAAAATTATATATTCTGTCAATTGTTTCATGCATTGTCTCCAACTTTACGCAAGTGCGTAAAATCTCATATCGACGGGAAAGGTATGTTAAATATTGATTATAAGATTTGTAGCAGACAGACAAACAAACAAACAATAAGAAGTGAAGTTAAAGAGAAGAGTTTTAATAAAATAAACAACGATCGATACATCTTAGCTGATTCAAGAAAAATTTCAGTGAAACACCACTCGCTTTATCCTGTTAATTTTACGAACAACGTAAAAGGATGAATTAAAAGTCTAGAAAATGCTTGTTTGAAAATTTATTATGTATATTCATGAATTAATTAATGCATTCAGGAACAATTATCACCAATCCATTCAGCTCTTGAATGAGGTTATACCTAACACACGTTGGCTCACCGCGAGGTCGCACAAGAATAATTGAAATTCAATTTAATTTTGTTCGATCATTATTCCTTCATCGGCTTAATCCTTTGTTTCTTCGTTGAAAATTCACGACTGGATCAGGTTTTGGTATTTAACTCCATTAATCATTCAGACAGATCTTTTTGAGAGACAGTAATCTCTTCACACAGCAAGTAACTAAAAAAATATTGGTGACGCTTACAAATTTATCAACTGATCGCTGATTGAAACATGAAAAAGAGCGTTGAATTAACAAATACTAGATACGTTGACGTCCTGATAAATCTTCCAAGTACGATGCTTTTTTCAGTAGGTTAAACTTCTATCTATGGAGTCCATCCCCTGCGCACTTTGGTTTTCTGTAGCAGAGATTCCACGATAAAGCTGATGGCGGACGCGGCTAGGCCTAGAATGAGAAGAATAAAGAGGCCTTGTAAGTGGTGTAGGTTCAGGGCTTCAGGACTGCTGCTCGGCGCTTCCAAGTCCAGGGGTGAGGCGGACGAAGCACCGGGTGCCTGGACGCTCATGTCGTATGCCTGCTTGTGCTGAGTCTCCAGGCGTACAAGCGCGATGTGATCCTGGAGCCATTTTTCGTATAGTCCAGCCTAAAATGCAATAATACTTCCGTAGTTGAGCTTGCTAAAAATTACTGCATCAAAACTCTTAGCTAAATCATGTCATGCACACCCGCATAGCATAATGGTTGAAGTAATTACTTAATGCGCAATTAATTCAATTAAGGTAATCAATTAATGCGTTTTACCAAAGTTCATTTTGAATGCGAATAATTTTCGGGCAGTTCAACAGTTTGTTTTATATTATGCTAATAACATTTTTAGTTCTGCGATTTTTAAGTGAATCTATTCCCTTCCATCCTATGTTTGAAGTACTTAGCAAGCTATACATATTATGGAATAACAAAAACAGTTTCGTGATGCACATCAAGAGAAATCAGTCTGTGCTGTCATTAATTTAACGCTTCCTCATCCTCTGGAGATTGTAGCGGATCTCTGTGCCAGGTGCAGGAGAAGGATCTCTACGATAATGTTTGGTCAAAAATTAGCCAATCGATTAGCTGAAATAAAAGCACAGCATTTCGCTGACCTTTTCTTGAGTAAGAAATTTTTTTAGGAAAATAGACTATAAAAGTAAGCCATTGTTTCGTATGTTCAGCATTAATTTTGATGAAGTTTTCCTAAGGTTACGTCCGGAGTTACGCATTAGGGTAAATTAATGTTCCCAAGCTATTCATAACTGGAAAAAACTACACGGATTACATCTTTACAAGTCTATTAATTATTCTATAGCCTAATATGTTTCATTTAACGCAAAATTTATGCAATATCCATGACATGCCATCACTCACCTCAACGATGGCCATCATGTTTCGGTTGATGTCCTCCTGATAAGGCGCGTCGTGAGGTAGAGGCCATCCATCATACAATGATATGCCATCACTCACCTCAACGATGGCCATCATGTTTCGGTTAATGTCCTCCTGATATGGCGCGTCGTGAGGTAGAGGCCTGTAAAGTTTATGGTACATCATACAATGATATGCCATCACTCACCTCAACGATGGCCATCATGTTTCGGTTAATGTCCTCCTGATATGGCGCGTCGTGAGGTAGGGGCCAGGCTACAGGGTCAGGGAAGATCTCCTCGCGCGCCACGTATAGCTGCGACTGCCCGTGCCGGTCCGTGAACTGCTCGGCGATCAGTAGCTCCATGTACCGGCGTGGCTCCAGATGCGCCGTGCTGCACACAAATGCTACGGTACAATTAATACTTAATTCATGAGATTTAAAAGTAATAAATAGTTTCGCAAAGGCAATTTGGGTAGGGTGGTCCAGTAGTTACAGTTCAGAGTAGCAGGATTGAAGCAGAAAGACGCGGGTTCGATCCCAGCTCTGTGCGCCAGTTTCTGGTCAGAATCGGCGAGGAGGCCGGGCGAAATTGAGGCAGTGAGTTGCGAGTTCGAGACCACAACAAGCCGTGGATGTTCTACGATGTTAAGAATCGGCGACAGGCCTACGGCTTAATAAACGCTGAAACCGCTATTATTATCATGACCATGCTGCCATAAAGAATGCTTACATGCGGAGAAGTGGATGTAATAAATGGTACCGCAAGGATGGACAACTTGGTTTGTGGACCAAACCGAAATATCAGGCACTTAATATTTTATTAGTGTGAAAATAATGGTGGAATGGAAATTTGAAATATGAAACGTCGAAACATATAGGAGTAAATTTTTTGTAATTAGATCGAAACTGTGCATTATTAAAAAGTATTTTAATAGATTTTCGTTTGTGGAAAGTTTATGGTTCAATTTAATGGTGACAGCCGGAGCTGAAATGAAAGCACTTTTGTAAAAAAGCCTTCTAAATCGTAAATTAAGCATAATAATAAAGGTAACTGTCGAATTAATCTCAATTTCTGATTCTAAACAACATCAGGACAATGGCCAAATTCGAAGGAATTATTATAATGTTTGTAATTATTTTCCGTGTGAACGGTGCGTCTAAATATGATTGAATTTACGCCTTTTCAATTGCGCTCTTCGTATAATAATTAAGCTACCAGATGCAATATTTACCCTAAAGGAATGCAATTAAAGAACGAATGCCTATTATAGGAGTTCTTTATCAAAAATTGGAACTAAAGTACAAAATAATTCGCACCCCGCATGGAGTGCGCTCTCTAAGCCCTCCTCCGAAGACTCGACGAGCACGATCTTCTTGCCGAGCTGCTGGAAGTCGGGAGACGTTGACTGCTCGAAGAACGTGATGAAATACTTGCCGAACGTCGGCATGGTGGCGCTATGGTGGTAAGGATCATTTGTAAACAGGTCAGAGTTTACAACCGACACAACTTATGGGTATGTGATGACATGATGTTGAAGTTAGAGCAGACATGATTATGAATATGATGCGAGCAGTATTATAAAGTTGACATGGAATCGAACAGAATCTTGGACAACCTTGAGTAGAGAGCTCTTAATAGCATGAGTGGAGACGGTGGCAATAATGGGCGGACCAAGGCACAGTCATGACACATATGGGGCAGACCAAGGCATAGTCATGGCACATATGGGGCAGACCAAGGCATAGTCATGGCACATATGGGGCAAATCAAGACACAGTCATGGCACATGTGGGGCAGACCAAGGCACAGTCATGACACATACGAGACAGGCAATTAAGGTATAGCACATCGGGCAAAAGTTTATGCAGACAAGAGTCGAAAGCTGGAAAAAATCGACCTGGGAATAGATTTAGACGCACGCAGTTGCAACAGACGCTAATATGAAGCTCTAGAGTCTAGACAAACGCGGATCGGAGATTGGGACATGCACGGGCACGAATAAATAAATTAATAAATTAATCGGACAATAAATCTTGGGACCAATTTATATTGGAAGTGGAGACACAATGGCGGAAGTTAGCACTGGCACGGATTGAAACTCGGGAGATACTATATAGATAAGCGGTTGACCGAGTAAGCATATAAGAGAGACTATAGATAAGCGGTTGGCACGGAGAGACCAGCTTTTATACCGCCGTCAACCCCTTTATAGGATATCCAACTTTTTTTAATTCGTCCCCTTTCATGCACACATTCTCATGCGCGTAAAACTACTGGGCGCATTGTATTGCATTGAACGCAACTTTTCACTATGAGCATAATACTCCCATAAGTTTATCCAAGTCTTTAGTTGTGTCATCATTCTCTGGGGTAGATATCAAACACTTTGATTGACACTCCATGTACTGCCATGTACTGGAGCATGAAAGCTATAAGTATAGAAAGCCTCAAAATAGAGAAATGCAGCAAATAACATGATAACAATGAAGTAATAATAATAAAAATTATTATTTCCCACTTATTTACACTAAGTTGATCAGTATTGAAACTTTCAATAACTTGCTAAGGAAATGAGATTCCGAAATAATTTTAATAACACTAGACCTTCACTCCCACTATTATGGTTCATCCTCTAGATTTGAGCTAAAGGCTTACCCTACTGACAAAATAACTCAAAGTTGAAGAATTTTTGCCATTTAAACTGCATGTCGACAGCATTGTAGTTAATGTACTTCTTGAAAAAGTGGATGAGATTTTTATAATATAGAAAAACGATTTCGATGAGTCTCATGCTCTCATAGTAAATGCAAGAAGTTGCGCAAGATCTGTAATGGCAAACAGAAACAATTGAGGTTAACTGAAGACTTCAAACTCCTCACGTGGCTCCAACAGCAACCAGTTGAGATAATGACTCGGGTCGGTTCTGATACTCTGGCAACATGAGGAATGCCGTCAGGTTTGAGCGGTAGGCAATGGACAAGATGAAAGCGCAGAAAAGCCAGCTCCCCATTAGCGTCCTTGAAGAGACGGAGGACCGACGCATTGATGTCGGAATGTCCTGACCCAGAAGCGTCCCGGCCACAGATAAGGAAACGATTGTGACTCCAGAGGAGCAACGATGTTTCGGTAGTTGCCGCTTGTTGGCCTCAGCGGAAGATGTTGTCCAGCGGCTAAAGTTTATCTGTAATCACAAAAAATGAATAAATGGAAATAACTGCCATGTGAGAGCACATACAAACATACAAATAAGTGCGTTATAAACAGGTTTGAGTGTAAATGTGATGTATAACTGAAAGAAAATGAATATTAAATCAGTAAAGCATGTCGAAGTATTATGATAAAACTTACACATATACAAGCGAAACTTTACCAAACTATCTGCGATACCAATTGAAAGGGGAAGACGATGAAAATGAGAAGAGCCATGACGGAGACCCAGAGGCTGTCGTCGAAGGGGCGGTAGAGCGCCCGCCATTGAGGCTGGAGCGCGGGCTTCCTCATGGTGAAGCCAAAGGACGAGTACTCGAAGATGAAGCTGTAGTCGTACGACAGCAGACGCTCGGGCAACACAGCATAGACGATCGATGCCATCAAGGCGCGTCGTTCTTGTACTCGGGCCGTCACCTACAAGGCTTTTAGTGTAAGAGGTGATTTTTGACTGCCTAGTAAATAGGCATTTATATATCATGATCAATTGAATGATATAAGCTGGGGCTCAAGGAAAACAGTAGTTGAATAACAGAAAAGCGAAACAAAGCCTTCTTATTTGCCAATATTTTGCATGAAAATACGTGGTCTAGAGTGTCAATGAACAATACTAAGTTCGAAAATTCGTTTCACGAAAGGCGCAGCAACGTACTCTCTGTAATCCACGTTTGAGTTTCAGTCATAGCATGTCATGATCATTTAGTAGAATGTCTTTAGGATTTTATGCAATTAATATAATAAATAAATTTAGCCGGGCTAACCTTGAAACATTTCATTGAACAATACTATTTTCGCTTGAACTTCTAGCCCACTGAGCGCTTTTCGCAATTTTGAATATTGTTCAAGTACTCGTCTGTAACGACACTGCTAAAAAATTCATTTAAACAACAAATTTATTGGCGAGGAAATTCTTCATGTATATAGAAGCTGCCAATCGTCGCTTGGTCTCCTGAACCATGTTTGCGGCTACCTAGCCCCTTATAGCAGGTGTAGGTAGTTAGTATCATTCATCGTCGTGTTGGAACTCGTAGAGGTGGAAGACGCATTGCAAGTATCACCTTTCAGATGAGCCACGGTTCGATTACGCGGTATTCTAAAGATGCCAATCTTCATTGTAAATCGGCTTTCCAGCTAGACGGGCACTAGGGACGGTACGATTGACCGATCGACTAGGTACTATATACAGTAGGTCGCCAGTCAAGGTGGCTCGTCTATGTAGGCTAGACTGGCATTAGGGCTCGTTTGCCATGGCTCTTCACTTTATGTATACCATTTGAATACAAATACATTTTAGATCAGTGATTGCTAACCCCAAGCATGCTTCCTGCTACAGATGGACTAACTGACTGGCCTACCATTATCATAGTAATAGATGACTCAGCGTTTTAAATCTGATTTTAACTTTCAATATTAACCAGTATAATCATGTAGAATATGAATTAATAATACAAGGCTTCCACAAGCAGGTGATAGGAAACATTGTTAGTTTAGCTCTGTGTAGTAAGTTGACTTTCCAGAATTTCCATAGTATTTTCAGAGATGCAATTTCTCTAAATTGTAAAAATAAAAAGCCTGCACTTTGTTTTGCTTGGCAGCACTTCATCCCATTGGTCGGTGGGCATGATCCTCAAGACCCACCTCATCCCAGTAGTCGGTGGGCACGACCCTTGGCACCCACCTCATCCCAGTTATCGTTGGGCACGATACTCAACACCCACCTCATCCCATTGGTCGGTGGGCATGATCCTCAAGACCCACCTCATCCCAGTAGTCGGTGGGCACGACTCTGGGCGCCCACCTCATCCCAGTTCTCGGTGGGCATTATCCTGTAGGAGAAGTTGAGCGCCTGTGCGATGGCGTTGATCATCTCGTAGTCCGCGCCGCTGTGGTGAACGCCTCCCCCAGAGTCGGTCGCAGTGTCCCAGTAGGGCGGGTACGGCAGGGCCGTCACGTTCACCGTCGCCCCGTTGAAACTGTAGCATTTAATTGCAAATTTTATTTTTCGTATTTAATTTGACGTACTTAAACGCAATTCAATTCGTTTTAACTAAATTTAACTTCTCTTAATTACATCAAATTATTTTCAATTTTTATATGACTTCAGTGATGTATGATTTATAACCCGCTTAGCCAGAAGACGGGACGAGCACAGTGGCTCAGAAAAAAACATTTCGGAGATATGAGAACAATCTATTCGGTCAGTTTCTCGCATCAACTGGAATGAATGTCGTTCTGTATAGAACAATCAATTTCGGTCGTATTTTTTTTGCCGCAATTACCTCACGTTTATTGCGGTGATGGTGTCTGGATTTTACATTTTTTATTAGGGAAACATGATCAAAATTAATTGACTTGCTACCGCCATTTACAAATGATTTCTTAAGCACACGTCCAAGGGGTTCAAAAATATGAACAAACGCACCGTTCCAGTTTTTTACATATGATTCTCGGGGAATGAAACAAACTAAAACAGAAACAAGCGACAAATGAAAAAAATTATTATTTAAAACTGAAAGCTACAAAATTATTTGACAATATTAAATTCCCGATTACTTAGCAAATTTGCGCGGGAAGATGGGCCTGAAGACCTGCAGTTGTCGGGGGGCGCTGTAGAGGGCGGTACGCTGGACGCCGTCGGACGGGTGCGGCAGGTGCGGCGTGTGGCTGTAGCTCGTGAACCTGCAAATACTCTTCTCAGAGATCAAAACTTCGTAGCTTTATTGTGCTGAAATATTGTTTCTTAATTAATAAAAAAAGGCTGTAAATACTCATTATTTGCAAACGAGATCAAAACTTCGGTAGCTAAAATATTTTTTATTAATTAACACGATAAAGGAGTTGCTCAGTTTGCACACAGTCACGCTATTAAAATACCGTTGGTGCCTGGGACGCTGTGAATTGATATGTTATTCCAAATAGTATGTGGAAATTGATGATGAATCTGATCAAGTTTAAAGGATAGAAAGGATTTTAAATTTCTGAAAGATGAAAAGTTTTTAATTATATCGGAAATAATTTCATACATTTTAGTACAGACTTTTTTCCAGGGGAGATCTCCTGAAAAATTTTATATGTGGAGATTTCTGGAAAAAGATCGGAGATTACTGGAAAAATTGCTTTTATATACAATATTGTTCTTGCATGCTGTTTACGCTGTAATTATACTTCGTCGAAAACAAATGTAACTTGTGTCACAAGAAATAAATTATTTCTAAGTTTATCGAGTCCATGTTAGCTCTTCGCAGGTGACTTTCATGAATTGCCATGCTATTTTCAGAAGCGCAATTGCTGTAATCTGTAAAAAAGTGAAATCCTAGGTCTTATTTCACTTGGCAGCACTGTTAACCGATTGATCTTCCATTTTGAATTATCAAATCTCGTTACCAATTACATTTCTCGCAATATTTGTTTAGAAACGCATCATATTTGTCTTCAACCCATTCGCAGAACAAATCATACTATCTAACTTCCAGTCTTTCGCTTATTGAATATTTGTTTTCCTTTGTCGCATTGGACAAGAACATTCCTATGCCAATTATCTGAGGAGGCACTTACTCCACTCTGTCAGTAATATATAATGGTTGCACCGATAATTCCCTCAGCTGCATTCAGCTTCTCTGCTCTCCCTCACCTGCAGCTGCATTCAGCCTATCTGCCTTCCTTTATCATCAGCTGCATTCAGCCTCTCTGCTTCTCCTTATCATCGGCCGCATTTAGCAGCTCTTTCTTTCCTTATCAGTAACGACAATCGCTCCAGCTTACGGTCGGAGTGATGTACTTACGGAGTGATGTACCTTCTTAGCTCACCACTTTCTCCAACTTCACTGCTTCTCTCTTCACACTCTACTATCTCCCACCGCTACTTAACTCACTTAATCTGTACCTTAAACCTTCTGATCACTCACTTCACTCGACTGCCTCTAACATTTGTGTCATTCACTCGCTCGGATCACTCCCCACGGCTGCCTTTAACCTCCTGATTACTCACTCAACTCCACTACCTCCTACCTTATGGTCACTCACTAAACTCGACTGCCTCTAACCTACAGGTCAATTAGTCTACTCTGATGCCCCTTTCCTGCATGGCAATCACTCCACTCTGCTGCCTCTTTCCTCCATGGCAATCACTCCACTCTGCTGCCTCTTTCCTTCATGGCAATCACTCTACTCTGCTGTCTCTTTCCTCCATGGCAATCACTCCTCTGCTGTCCTTTTCCTCCATGGCAATCACTCCACTCTGCGGCCTCTTTCCTTCATGGCAATCACTCTACTCTGCTGTCTCTTTCCTCCATGGCAATCACTCCACTCTGCGGCCTCTTTCCTTCATGGCAATCACTCTACTCTGCTGTCTCTTTCCTCCATGGCAATCACTCCACTCTGCTGTCCCTTTCTTGCATGGCAATCACTCCACTCTGCTGCCCCTTTCCTCCATGCCACTCACGCCAATCTGTTGCCTTTAAGCGCCAGTCACTCACGCCACTCCGCCGCCTGTATCCTCGCAGTTGATGAAGGCGGCGTGCATCCATGCGTAGGAGTATCGCTCTCGCATGACGCGGTGTAGGACGGACACCGGCAGCGCAGTCAGCACCAGCAGGGCGGACGAGGCGCCCAGGATGCGATGCCTCAATGCGAGCTCATCGAAAGTTTCCAGCTCTTCCACTGACCAGGATATTAGTAGGACTCGCTCGCACGGAGACTCGCGTCGACTCTGAAACAAAGGGAAAGATTGGACTTAGCGGATCTCTTTTGCCTCGACAAGTCATTCTACGACAAATCATCTTAGATAAGTCAATACAGCACCCGTATAATAGTAATGGTGATATGTTTACAATATTCATTTCAATATTTGGTGCTCGACAATATATTTGCTAAAAGTTTAGCTAAGAGAAGATATGATAATATATTACAGTATAGAGGCAATTGCCTCTTGTTTTGCTTGAATTTTTTACATTCCATGTATTATTTCCTGGAAACAAGTTTCTCAGTAAATCCGAAAGCCTATAACAAAATACAGCTGCTGATTTGCGATTCGCATCATTATGATGATTATGATCAGCTACTCTCGGCCACCTAAATTCTACAACCATGGTATATTACACTTTTAGCCGTAAAACTTATAGCAAACAACAGAAATTCGGCCCTCATAGAATTCAATTCCGAACTAAGGCCAATAAATTATTAAAGTAAGTCAGTGAAGCAAGTGCCGTTAATTTGAGTTCAATGTCTGAAGACTTGATATGTCATGAATTCGCTATGCATGATACATACCGACATTGCATGCAATGAAATTAACTTAATTTCTATGCTACAATAGAAATTACGATAGACCTTGGCTGCTCGCTCGGAGCTACGGTCCAGAGAAGCGTTGTCGCCTCTGAGGTACAGGAACAACGCACGGCCGCTCTCCACCTCCAGGTGCTGGACGAGCTGAAGAGGGAGAAGAGAAGGCTATGCTTGAGTTCGGCATTTCATAATCCTTATTGTATAATTAAAATATGGGGATTGACTTCATTCTTACATTCATAATTCGTTTTTAGCGCATTTTCTCATTTAAGAAAAAAAATGCACTATTGTGCTCGCCATGTCCGTCCGTCTGTCCGTCCGTCTGTCCGTCTGTCTGTCCGTCCGTGACTTCATGTTTTCGTCGACGAGAAAATGCGCTCGCTGTCACTCACTGCAGTGAGTACTGAGTTATATTTTTTGATTATTTCTAAGACAGGTTCATTGTGTATTATTAATTCTACACCGCATAATTGGTGGTTCTAAATTATGATTAGTTCCTTGACGGAATGAGTGCGAATAATTTGCTACGACGAATAATAATTTGGTACGTAATACGTTTGGTACGACTTCTAGTCATAACAATCAGTAAAGCAGGAAAATAGCAAATCGTTTTCGAATTCAATGTCTAGGATGTTAGCATAAATGGAATTGAATGAAAGAGTTGAATGGTGCCGCTGATACTGTCAATTGCTACGGAGACCTAACAGATAAATTTGATGATAGAAAGATCAAGAAATTTCAATAATTATTTAGTTGTTACAATTTTTGCATAAGATATGTGGATCGTAAAATCATCGACCAAATTGAATAACTCATCAAAACAAAATTCCCTCAACACCGACATTAAGATTATACCACAATGAATTATGATTTATCTTCATGGGTTATTAGAGTGAAGTTCTTGTAATACAGTCTCAGCGAAGTCATCTTCCATTCCTGATAACGTTACCTCATTAGACTCTTTCTGCCTCATATAGTCCATTTTAAGAGCAAAAATCGTCAACAATATATAATAAAAAGAAACCCTCCTCGAAGTTCCAATTCAAGCTAAAAAACTACTCTAAATGAAGGATTTTACCTTCAAACAAATTATTTTCAAATTGCACGATAAAAAATAAATATGAGTCGCATTATATCAAAGTCTCCAATTATAAGTGCCTTTTTCGACCACATTTAGAATCTATTTCCCTATTTGTCGGAGCTTTACGCTGGGGAAGAAATCTACATCTTAAGCAAGGGATGACAACAATCTCAAAATATTGTTCTTCATTTTTTGCAGTCTGTATTTGCCGAATTAAGAAATTCGAATTATGCAATCTATTTAATTAGTTTTTCTCTCATACTTTGTTGACATAATCAACGTCTTGCTCGTCGCTGGACACGGCAAAGACTTTCAGTCCACATTTCTGCGTTTGGTCCTCCGAAGCCTCCAAGAAAACGTCCACCGCTTCTGCTGCCTCCTCTGGCGCAGGTGACCGGAGAGTAGAACTTGTTATTCCAAACTTTGCGCCAAGTTTGGCCGATGTAGATGACGTCAGCAGAGTTCCTCGAGGAACTCTTCGGTTGAGGAATGGCCGCTCGATGTCGTACCGAGAGGGGAGGCCTTCATGACGATCATTTCGTAAATCTCGCCAAGAATCATGTACAGCGTGAGAGGAGAGTATCGCTCCCGCAACACGCGAACCAAAGATCCATGCCAAGACAACAGCGATTGTTGGGCTCTGTAAAAATGCGTCACGTTAATCACCCACTACTTGATTAATTTCATAATCATTGTGAATGAATGAATGATAAAAAGATAGAATCCAGCTTATGGATCTCGGCGTATGGAGCTAAAAAAATTATAACAATGGTTGATTAGATTAGTAATGATAGTAATGAAATTAAATAGTCGTAAGGGCCAAAAGCTTTAGAAATAATATCACAAAGTATTCATAAAATATAGTATTCAAGATATTGCAATAATTTGGATTTCTATTCCATATTTTGTAATAAACATATTAACGAGTCCCTGAAAATATTACCAAGTTAAACTCTAAATAAAATACTTAAAAAACTTTAAAAAAAAAACACGTTTTTCTTGTGGACTAAAAAGTAGAAAATAAATTATGGCTCGCCCCAAAAAAACGTGTGTCGGGCAGATTTATGATTAAAGCGAAAAGCACACAACACTTAAATTTTGGAAATTTGATGGTGAACGTACAGCCCGATCCACGTTTTTTTTGGGGCGAGCCATAATTTATTGTCTACTTTTTAGTCCACAAGAAAAACGTGTTTTTTTAAAAAGTTTTTTAAGTATTTTATTTTCTACTTTTTAGTCCACAAGAAACACGATTAAAACTTGATTAAGTATGACTTGACGTACGGATCGATGATACGCAGCGTCAGCGCATGCTCGTCTATAACGTCAGCGCCCGCACGTCATACTATATATACTATATATATACTTTACTCAATTAAACTAATTTAGGTTTCTAATTACTAGTTTTTATGATTGTATCTGAAATTGTTAGGCGAAAATAGCCTGCATGCCGAATTTCAGATCTCTAGAACAATCAGAAGTGGGCTAATTTTCGTTGTCAATGTTAACAACAAACAAATAAACAAACAAACAAACAAACAAACGCGAAGCTAAGCTAAGAAAAACGTGTTAAAAACACCTGTTAATTTCAAGCGAAAAATATTAAAATAAAAAATTTGATCAAAATTTACAGTATTACATTACTGTGCTGCTATATTTTCGTGTCACTTCTTCATCATGATGCCTATTAATTATTACTTATAAAAGGCTGTAATGTGTAATATTCAGAAATGATTTCCGCTTTGAGCAATGTATGGTATCGCTATTTGTGAGCGGCGAGCAAACTCCCTCAATCACAATAAACAAAAATCTCCCCAAAATTGGCAAAAATCTGTTTTAAAATCTACAAAACATTACGCCTCCATAGACTGTGTCGGATTGATGATTTCTGTGTCTCCTTATCACGGTCACATTAGCATGTTGCTGAGTCACGCTGCTGAATATATATCAGAATTCTTTTTTATCAAAAGTCATATAATTTTTTCCGACAGTGACTCAGCACTACCCGTAAGATAACTCTAGAATATAATTTGAAAGAAGATGGGAGTCTATTTAAGGCGCTTCTTAAATTAGAAACTCGGGGAATTTCACGGTGATTAGAGATATGGCGGTCACAGTAAATTTTTGTAAACATTTTGAATTTTGGTTGAAATAAGAGCAGGTACAGAGCCAAACACGAACCGAATTATTGGTACAAAAGAAGGCAGTCAAAAATTTTCGCTTATTTGAATGTGTATGCGTACGATTGGTGTACCTATAAATATAAATATCACATTATGGTGTCGATAGATAAAATAGTTTACCAACCTCTACTCCAAAGCGGTGCTGCGAAGAAAATGTGACTCCGAACCAACGACATTATATTTTAAGGGATACTATAACGAAAGCCTGAGCACGAGTTCTTTGTTTTTCTCAGACTTGTGAAGTTTACTGTTTTTCTCTTTTCATTACAAATTAATTCACGAGAAAAATTAATTTGTAGGAACATTTATTAATATCTATTAATTTAAGATTAGAAATTTTTGAATGAAAACAATCAACAATCGGATTAAGAACAATCAAGAGACATGATGAGATGGGTAGGACAGAAATCACAGTTTTTTTTCTTAACTAATTTCCGCAGGTATCGAAAAATGGACTGGTCAAAATGGTTAGTAGCAGAAAAAATATAACTCAGGACTCACTGCAGTGAGTGACAGAGAGCACATTTTCTCGTCGACGAAAACTTGAGGTCACGGACGGACGGACAGACAGACGGATATGGCGAGCACAATAGTGCATTTTTTCCATAAATGAGAAAATGCGCTAAAAAGAACTGTCTGAAAAATTGTTGGTCTAAAATTTATATTATTCTAATTTTTCATCACCAGCACCGAGAAGGCTGCGGTCGTTGTAGTATATAAACTGAATTTCTAATATAAAAGTAAGGTTTTTGAATTGCTAAATTTAGGGCATTGTAGTGCAGCAGATTTAGCTTTAAAAATTATTTTATAATCATGGCCGCATATACACCGAACATTTCCGCGGCCAGTCAAGTTGACGTTTCTGTGCAATCCCAAATAAAACTTCGCGCCTGAACGCTTGAGAACCTTCGCTCATTGGCAAGTCGCTTGATTTAATTCGAGTTCGAACTACTCAGACGAAAAATTATAAAATTTTATTGAAATGCGAGCTAGGCCGAGAATTCAATGTTCAAAGATATCAATTAAAATAATGAATAGATTCAGATGAAACTTTGCAAACGTTATGCTGGCAAGCTTCCGCACGAGTTTAGGTCCTGCGATTTTTACCAATCTAGGTTCTAATTATTTTTTAAAGCGGACATGGTGATGAGTAACTGACCAGAGGTTTGATAATAAATGGACATTGGATGAGGTCAAGGCTGCCGAGCTCTTATTGAAAATTGTAAACCATTCGTCAATGATTACCTGAAGCAAGGGGTGGCTATAAATATTCAATGAGTACAATTTAATTTAAATTTACGTACAGAAAACTTAGACATACCAAGCTCCGTATTTTTTTTCAATCTATAATGAATGAATAGCAGGAAACATTCAGAACTTCCAAACACTAACATCAAAGTAGTTCATATCGCGATCCGTTTATAAAGGAATTATAAATCGAGACGCGAGCTCTGTCTGCGATGTGCGATGGTTTTTCCACCTCTACTAATGTGATCATTTAAGATCGATAGCTACGATCAGCAGACATATCCATTGCTGAATATGATTTATGGAAGAAAGTTTCAGTGACATTCTCAATTGAGCTGACAATTTCAGATTGACTAATGTTTGCGCTGCTGGACGAGAGAAAATGGTATTCGAAGTTACGAAGAAAATATTAATAATCACAGGTTACGGTTTTTTTTCACTAGCTATGTTTTTCTTATAAAAATTCGAAACCTTTTCGTTTTCAAAAATTGGAGAGTATTAACTGGGACTTTCGAAATGATTCGTGTAAAATAGTTCTAGAGAAGCACGTATGTCTAAAAATTATTTACGTATGATTATTTTGGTCACAGTGGGTCAATCTCGGAAAGATCAGCCATATATAAATTCAGAAACTATTACAACCAGAGCAAAATGAATAAATTTAAGGACAGTGTTACTGCGCTCTTGAACCGCGATGTGAAAAGTTAGCTGATTTGCCAATGCCAAAATGAAGGTGCAAGTGAAATGGAAGGCTATTGTGGTAGTTTCAATGGAAGCAGAAGATACGTGTGCTTCAGGGTAAGAGTCTTCTAAGTTCTTTTAAATGTTTGAAACATTATGATGTTAGGACGCGTTGAACTAATGCGTGGCGCGCCAATTGTTGATTCTCATTTTTTCTCGCACGTGTTCAGGACGAGTAAATTGCAGGACATGTGGGTGTAGCAAGCAGTTTAATGGATCGACTTAAATTGGTCTGAATTTGACAGAGCGTACGGAGCAGCAGTTGATTGTCAGTGCACTTCGCAGTGTCGTTAATATTCCATCCTTTCTCTCAATTAACCTCCCATTATCAAATTTTCGATTATTGTATAATTATTCGGAAGTGAAGCCTACAATTTGAAACGACATCTGCGTCAATTTAATGTTGTAATGTAGGAACAACTTTCGTGTCTGTAGATATGCCATCAAAATTGTAGATGCTTTTCAATTCAGAAAAATAGAAATTCTGTGGCGAGATGAATATTACTGAATAGTTTTCCTACTTCCTTACGCTCTTCCTTCATCAATAATCAGCGTAAATAAAATATTTCTGTAAATAATTTTTGACACCTTTCGCTGTTTCACATTCCCCTTTGAATTAGTGTAGTTTTAAAATATATTTCATTATTGTTCCTACGCTCACGTAAATTATAAATAATTATTATTTTTGTGCGATTAATTCTTCTCTACGTGCAATATAATCCTCTGATGCATAATACATCCTGAATATTGGTGCATCCACTTGATTATTCATAATGAATGTTGTAGAGCTGGTATTTATTAGCTTTGCACTCGTAAATAAATTAATGAAAATATTACGGCATTTTCTTCAATAATCCAATGACAATGCTTCTGTGCTGTCTAAAATTGTCCAATTAAAATCTCCCCCCATTCCCTAAGACCATCAGATGAAAGTATTAAAATTTTTCTTGAATTATTCGATCAAATTATCCCCGTGCTCTATTAAAATGTTCCATAAAGATGTTAATGTGCTCTCTTTTAGTGTATAGTGAAAATATCACAATAGTTTTTCGATTAGAATATCAGTGTCGTATTGGGAATAAAAATATTTACAACCGTGTTTGCTCTATTAAAAAAGTTGGCAAAAATATTTCTGTAGTATCCTAAATTATTCGATAAAATTATAACTGTGCTCTCTCAAAGTATCCATGAAGAATATCATTCGCACTTAGAAAGTGGCACTCACCGGCTTCATTGCAAACACGGCGAGCTCGGGCGATGAACAAGTGGCAGGGGCTGGCTCCGCGACCCATTTATTGAAATGAGTGTCGTGATAGGTCGGCAGGAGTTCTAAAGTTGATTAGCTCATGTGAAATGATGTACGTGGAGTGGCAAAGATGTCAGAACATCACTCAAACAATAATAGAATTATAATTAGGCTTTCTTCCGATACGTGCCCAATATTGAATGATAAAAAATCAAAAGCTTCTCTCAAGACGAGGGTGAGTCGCAGCTTACATATTTAATGAACGCCCTGTACCAGTAATAATTTTGTCGGAATTGACGTGTGACGAAATTACCGGTATAGTTTTGCTTTTCGCGCCCAATTGCTAATACTTATTTTTTTCCTTAAATTCCCTGAGATGATCTTATTGCTTCAGGCAGTGTAGGGTAAACGGACCCAGGATTAAAGGATTCTGGATTTAATCCGGGATTCCCCGGATTAAATATTTCCTTGATATCAATACGTTACGTGAGCTGTATTGTATACGTTACATGAGCTTAAAAGTTAGATGTAACTTACAAATTATTCGATCATAGAAAAAGAATTGACGGAATCGCATCAAATATTGCCAACTCAATGAAAATTAAACTCCGTATCTGAAGCACCTATTGGAGAAATTATTGATAAATATCAGTAATAACGAAGGCCGTACTCATACCAAATAATAAAAAATTCACTATTTAGAAGGTCCGTGTTGAGAATTACTTTTTA
The DNA here is from genome assembly GCF_000764305.2 of Hyalella azteca. Taxonomy (NCBI): domain Eukaryota; kingdom Metazoa; phylum Arthropoda; class Malacostraca; order Amphipoda; family Hyalellidae; genus Hyalella; species Hyalella azteca. Next base: position 147,341 of record NW_025937404.1, on the reverse strand, counting down.
AAAAGATTCTGTTGATTAAAGCAATATGGGTTCAAACTAATGTTGATGCATTTCCAGTATTTATTGCTTAATATACGAAAACAAATAAAGATTTGGGTGCAATGTTGAACACGTATAAATAATAATAATGCAATATTTACTTAAAAAAAGTACAGAGTCAAGATAATTTTCTTCGTGAACTACAGAAGAAGAAATTACTTCTAAATAAGGCCTTCACTCGAGTGCACTAGCTACAGAGCGTGACAGGGAAAAGCGAGTTTAGTTTCTGGTGACCAGACTTGATTCAAAATAACACTTTATGAAATCTAATGATAGTTAAGAAAATTATTCCTGAAATGATTTTAAAAATATATCTCACTTTAAATTTTCGCCATAATCGCCTTACCTTAAGCTAAAGAATTTTAGCTACCGTGCGTCCATTCTAGTTTATGATTATTCACGTCATTTGTTTGCTGTAAACAGTAAATTAAAACCCAATTTAAGTGCGATGAAAATGCTAATAAAATATTTAATGAGAAGAAACAAATGTATTTAGCATTTTATTTGCTATTAAATTCCTAATTTCATTGAAGTGCTCTTTCATTGAAGTGCTCTTTCATTGAAGTGCTCTTTCATTGAAGTGCTCTTTCATTGAAGTGCTCTTTCATTGAAGTGCTCTTTCATTGAAGTGCTCTTTCATTGAAGTGCTCTTTCATTGAAGTGCTCTTTCATTGAAGTGCTCTTTCATTGAAGTGCTCTTTCATTGAAGTGCTCTTTCATTGAAGTGCTCTTTCATTGAAGTGCTCTTTCATTGAAGTGCTCTTTCATTGAAGTGCTCTTTCATTGAAGTGCTCTTTCATTGAAGTGCTCTTTCATTGAAGTGCTCTTTCATTGAAGTGCTCTTTCATTGAAGTGCTCTTTCATTGAAGTGCTCTTTCATTGAANTCAACTTTATGTGTCAACTTTGTGTGTCAACTTTATGTGTCAATTTTGAATGTCAACTTTATGTGTCAATTTTGTATGTCAACTTTGTGTGTCAACTTAATGTGTCAACTTTGTGTGTCAACTTAATGTGTCAATTTTGAATGTCAACTTTATGTGTCAATTTTGTATGTCAATTTGTGTGTCAACTTAATGTGTCAACTTTGTGTGTCAACTTAATGTGTCAACTTCGCATGTCAACGCCGAAGGCCACCGTGGTGAAAGCCACAGGCGGCAACTAATTCGTGCTCTATATATCGTAGTTAGGCTAGGTTTTCCTCTTTACGTTTGTTTGTGGTAGATCAATTAGAGCTGTTCAGTAAGTAGATCTAAAAATGTCGTGTTTTTATCCACTTCGTTGTTTAAACAAAAATTAATTTAGGTTGCGCCATTTGTATAATTAGCTGTAGTGTCAATATTGATCATCCAATGTTAGGTGTTGTATCGATGGACGTCATGCACCGTGAGCTTTGTATGATCATGATAGTCCTGATATATCGTGAGTTGCTGTAAATAATCGAAGCCAGCACATACCCTAGTTCCTCCGTGCTAGGCCTCCAAAGTCCTGAAGGGCCTCGAATCGAATGACTAAATAATTAATCAGTGTTCTAAATGAAGTATTCAAATAATAAAAAGCACGATGGGAAACGATGAACCGCACGATGTAAACGACTCGCAGTTGGTTGGATTCCTCGATGGTAAACGATTAACTGATATGCCCTTTCTCGGACTAGTCGCTATCCCAACGAACTATGATCTGCCTCCGAAAGATTATGGTCTGTCTCCGAGGGACTATAGTCTGTCTCCGACGGACTAGTCTGCCTCCGACGGACTAGTCGGTCTCCGGTGGACTAGTCTGTCTCCTCAGATCACGGGAAGCGTCGGACATTTGCGAATTCGTTAGTATTTCGAAATCCATCCTGACATTTTTAGGGCCAGCTCCAAAGGAAGCAGGATGTGCGCACACCAGAAAAGATTTGATTTTAGTGCTAATCTTCTTCGTTTCTCATTTCATTTAGATTGAAATTTGCTTTGATTCTGTTTCTGATCTGATTCTGATTGGATTCATCTGATTCTGTTCTGATTCTGATTGGATTCATCTGATTCTGATCTGATTTTGATCTGATTCTATTCTGATTTTGATCTGATTCTGATCTGATTCTGATCTGATTCTGAGCTGATTCTGATCTGACTCTGATCTGATTTTGAACTGATTCTGATTGGATTCATCTGATTCTGATATGATTATGATCTGATTTTTATCTGATTTTAATCTGGTTTTGATCTGATTTTGGGTCTGATTTTGATCTGATTTTGGGTCTGATTTTGATCTGATTCTGATCTGATTTTGATCTGATTTTGGGTCTGATTTTGATCTGTTTCTGATCTGATTCTGAGCTGATGTTGATCTGATTTGGGTCTGATTTTGATCTGATTCTGATCTGATTTTGAGCTGATTTCGATCTGATTTTGGGTCTGATTTTGATATGATTTTGGCCTGATTTTCATCTGATTCTGATATGATTTTGATCTGACTTTGTTCTGATTTTGATCGGATTCTGATCTATTCTGACATAGTGTTAGATAATACACTGCGATGTAAAAGGTACTATTGTTAGATGGGTTTTTGAAGTATTTCTCCGCACCAGTCAATGAACGAACAAAAAAAAAATTTGCCACTCACAACTGAACTTTCGATACCTGGTTGCTTATTGTTCGAGTCTTGTACGACTAAATTATTGTTCACAGTTAATTTTCCGTGCAATATTCTTGTAGCAGTAACTCTTTCCTTATCATTCAGAAATTGCTTTAACAGACTCCTAATTTCTGTACCCAAACTGATTTTAGTGATTTATAAGTTCATCCTGCATGGCCGTAGGGAATGTCCGTTATTCCATCCTCCATTAAGAGTTCCATCTTTTTCAGTGGTATATTTTCATTCAAATTATAAGGGACATCAATGAGTAATAAAGTTGCTTTTAATGACTGTTCTTCGTTTAACCCGTTAACTCCCACTGATATCGTATGAAATCACAAAAAAGTTGATTTATTTTCCAGAAGTGCATTTCGGACCTTCATATTATGACTTTAATAATAACTTTATATTCAGATTAGATTTCAACGATTTACGCGATATGTTAAGTGATAAGTGGAGACTATCAAAATTGTACCTATGTAGGTATAGAAATAAAATTTTTTTGTGCAATTGATTTAATACAAATGTTAAAAGTAACCAAATTTACAAAAATAATCGAATAACTCTACAAGGCAGTGTTATGCAAAACAGGTTGAAGTAACGCACCCAGCATATTGTAATGACCACCATGCAGATCATGATAAAACACTGTGATAATTGAGAGGCAGCGATTATAAATTGTAGTGGTTGTCTCGCCCTGCGGGATTTGATGAACACATGGGATTCAGACATAACTTTGACTGCGCGGCGTTGATGGCTATTGCACCAACAAATATCTTTCTTGCGGCAACATTTATCAAGCTATGACCGCATGTATCAATAGTGAGTCCTATATTACTGAACAATTTATTTTCTTCATAACTGATACGTTGTTTGAAGAAATTTAATGCGGTTTTACTCCTTACTTTTTTAGCCCACATATCAGCTGTGTAGGTGTCGCAGTGTTTAGGTGTCGACAATATTATTGGAGGTTGAACGTATATATGCAACAACATTATAGCAATGAACCCCATGCACGCTGTATTGATGTCAGGTTCAGTCAGAGCTCATCAAGTCTTCATATTTATTTCTGGAAAACCTCAGCAGATTGGAATCGTAAACGTAAGATAATCACGTTTACGGATCGACCCTGCCCTTCTGTGATGAACAAATGACAGTAAATAGGTACATGTAGAGATGTACAAGAAAGAAGATAATACAATAATACATAATAGAATAATCCGTATAGACACTAATAGAAAAAACTATTTCAAATGCGCTCGCACCTGACAATAGCGAACTGCAGCCTATAATAGCTCAGTCAGCCTCGCAAAGACACCACAAAGTACCGTCAAATGACTGGATAGGCCTTACGACATGTACTATTCCGCGTAGTATAGTGAGGATAACAATCTTACACCCACAATATATATAACTTTATATCAATTAAATGTAGCGATGGTAAAAACGTTCCCACCAAAAATCATTTACGTTTAGAGGAGATAATTGCCGACCATTATGGAAATTCTTATGAACAGGCAAAAATTTAATAAGAAGCGCAACTGTCCAGGGCGATTACAACTTTGACACGATAGTTGTTTGATTGCGAACGATATGATCATGAAACGATGCGCAGAAAACTAATTCCAGAATTAGCTTTACTTGCCGTAGGACTGATTATTTATAGTGCTCAATCACTTTAAGTGTCACCTGTACGTCTTTTTATCATCAGTGCGAGACCTGATCATAGAAGTTACGTAAATAAACAAATATGTCCAGTCATGGTATTGAGAAAACGCTATATATTTGCCAGAGTCAAGCGAAGTATTTCTCAATACTGCTTTGTTCTGTAATTTACATTGTACAACTAACATTATACAACAGTCATTTCTCTTTTTTGAGTTGTTAAAGTTTTGGAACATTTGACTTTTGCTTGTGTGAAATCGAACGACTATGCCTATATATATGCCTTGTTCATTCATTTATATACGGAAAGTTTATAGTTTTAAAGGACATAACTGAAAATTACATTATGAAACTAGTATGAAATTACAACACACATTCCAAATATATCTACTGACTAATCTCGCATGTGATAACTTCAATTATAAGTCAGTTTACATTTAAATGCATTTAATTGTATTCCATTGTTCACAATAATCTAACATTGGTACACACGTTCCATAAAGAAAATTCCAGGAGTTTAATCATGTGAGGTAACGGTTGAACTATCCGTGTTTCTGTACAACATTTTCGTTTTTTGTTTTGTGAGGCACTCTTGGCTGAGAAAAAATAATCCGACAGCCCTGCATTTGTTAATTATGGATTTGTATCTGAAGGTTCACTGCATCGGTCATGCACTAAAATTCCTCCAGGAGTGGGGCATTTTGATCAAAACTCGATGCTTACTTCCATAGAAAGGAGCTTCACGATTTCCCGAACTAAACTCAAAAAGTAATTGCCGAATAATTTAGTCGAACAATCAAGGGATGACCTTTGAATCTCAGCCTTTTGCTTCCATTATTCCTTTGTATTTAATTTTAAATTGCAGTACACAAGAAAAGTCTTAAATCAACGAACAAATTGTACATGGCTTTCACACTAAGCCGACAATAAATAGCTCAGCATTGCAGCACTAATATCAGTCATCAGGAGTTCCTACTTCTACTTCAGCCTCAGTGAGTACTCCTTACGATTAGATGTATAATAATAAACAAATCATCTTTTACATTCATAATATGAAATAGACAACTTATGGATTTCTCAATACATAGGACTCCCCTTTCGCATGCCGAATTGTTTACTAATTAAAATATTTCCATGAACGTGGGTTAAGGTAAATTCGAGTTAGTCCTTTCCTTATGAACAGTAATCTTGATAATCTGGACAATAATAGGCCATGGCTGCGGCGTCGGAAGGCGAGACCTCTTCCTGCATCAGGGCTGCTATGACCAACGTGAGTTCATTTGTTGAACGAATATAATAGCATAATTGTCATCAAGGTTCAAGCGATATTTACAGACTTTTTTGCCTCATTACCTTATTTTAAGCCCCCAAGATCTTGACCAATGAACTCAAGATCGCTTCTCAATTACAGGGCCCACCTCATGTTTTTCTTAATGCCAATTCGCCCCGTGATTCTGTTGGAACCGTCATGGATGTATTGAAGATAATATCGAAGAAACTTGGCTGGTGGTGAGAGCTGTTCTATTTTAAGAAATTTTATTTTCTCTCAGATTCTAACAACCCTCATGCGTGTGACTCCCTGATTTTCAAAATGAAATATAATTTCTTTTTACTCGCACAAATCTTTCGAATTGACACGAAAATAAAAAGATACACATAACACACGTAAAGGAAACGTTCATGTATGCAAAATATGTGTAGATTTCAAATATTCATGCATTCATCTATTATACTAAGACTAATTAAAGTAATTAATTATACTATCATTGTTGCAGCTTCTCCTTCCGACGAGCAAAATATGATTTCATCGGAAACATTTTGCCCAACGACACATGGGACGGTGCTATAGGCGAAGTAATTCGTGGAGTAAGAATTGGGTTAACATTATTTGCATGTTACTGTTATTAATGGTGTCATGATGGAGAGATAAACGCTTCATGATGAATTAATAATGTACGTTTGGAAGTAGTACGTATTTTATGTAATGATTCAAGTCATGCATGTCAAGTCATTATGAATTTATTTATACATTTATTTTCTGAGTCAAGTCATGCATGAATACATAAATCACTTTTTACAATTATCGCAGAATATAAATATGGAATGAGGCATGAATTATGTCGGATCAAAACAGTCTCAGATTAACGCTACTTTGATTATTTGAATTTACATGACTTTTTACATTCACAAATTTAATATACCTATTATTTTCTAAAGTTGATAGTACAATGATTATATTCTGCTTTGCCTAGTAAGTTGATTCGAGATTGAGTAGAGATCGCGAGTTCAAATTTGTTTGACATTCTGGGTGTCTTGTTATTTCAAGAAAACTTGACCACGACTAGACTGGATCTGTTGTTTTTGCCGGTATAAATCGCAGCAATTATTGTTAATTCTAGCATTGTTGAAGACACGATTAGAAGAAAGTAAAAAATTTGTCGATAATGTCATTGGTAGAAATGACCGCAAGCTCATCGGCATATAGTTTGGGTAAACAATTTAATCATGGGGTGAATCGTGGGTTAAGCACGGTCATTTATACCGCCAATCAAAACTCGAACATGCGCTTTAAAAAGTTCCACGTATCATCGGTGCTCAAATACGTTTAAAGTTCGGATGATTGGGTTCATCACAATCAGTTGGATCATGGGACATAAAATATTGCGAACCATGCTTGCGTTCTAGCCTACATAGCACAGTTGTTCCACTCAATAACCATCATTTAATTGAATATACTGGCTTAGAACATGTGTTTCATTTACATTTTTGGAACACTCTTCAGAACGTGGGTGCCCATCCAAATTGATCAACAAAAAGCTATTAGGTCCTTCACAAAACCCATTATACAGATCTCGAAACTTCGCAAAGGGCACAGCTCATGCAATGTAATCACTGTAAATATTGTTCATATCGATTCGATGTAACTCGATTAGAATTAATACATTTTAATTCGTTGTGATAGACTACTTTAATTGGTGTTAAGTATTGCATTAGGATTCCTGAAATGTGCCACTTTATTTTTTATTCACCACCTGTGTCTTCGGCAATGAATGTTTAATTATTTGTCATTGCTGCGTGATCCATCACAGAGTTACGTGTTTTCATTAGTTCTAGTAATATATGTGATTAGAATTTGCGTCTTAATTCAGTGGTGCTTCAATAATTGTAAATTTGAAGGTAAATCTATAAATGTGCTTTGTTTATTTGTATAGCGTTCGGTTTCATATTCAGTGTTTAGCTAATTATTACTAATCCTAAATATACGTTCATTTTCACATTTCAGAAAGACTCCGAATCTCTAATCCGAAAACAGAACATTTGCTACGAAAACGCACAGTTTATTTATGTTTTGATTTCTTGTATTTATATCTTATTAAATTTATTGTAATTTTCATTGTCATTTTATTTATACCTTATTTGCCACTATACCCATATTTAATTTAGTACCATTACGAATCCCTTCATTTTCGAATATTTTTAATGGGTATATCACACTTAACTGGATGGACTTTCTTTTTCAAGCAAAACGTATATGAATTACGTAGAGTGAATTCACAATCTGTAGTTATCAATTACTTCAAATGGTACATTAGCTCTCATTTTCCCATTGTCATAAATCCAAATTATGAATGTATTAACTTGAATTTAATATCTTAGTTTCATCTTTCTCATTTTGCTGAAAATCACTGTTTGTTCATTGATTGTGGAATTTTCAGTTTTTCATAATCGTTCAAAGAAGTGATCTTTAATTCATAATACTTCTATTACTTTATTCATATTTATATTTAAGGCTACAAGCCGATCAAGACCCTCTTTAAATGCTTTTAATTTGAGCTGAATTTTCTGCAATAATTATACTTTTCCAGCGAAAGACACCAAATTTTACTTTAAATTTGTCAATATTACCCGTATCGTTTTTACTTCTCTATCAATTTTCCAATTTCAATTCAATTCTATCATTCCCTGAGTTACTTTTATAACCACATTTTTTACTTTTTTTACTTATGGCATTTCTTTCTTAACGAAGTTTATATGCGCCATAACAATTTTTTTTCGAATAACACCTGAGATATAGGCAACTTAATTTCTCAGCCACATAAATTTTTATATGTACCGTCTATTTACTCAATTGGTTTGGAGATATATGTAGTCTTCGATTGCTCAATTCAAAATTATTTTCAGCATCAAGCTATCGAAACCTCTTACCTCTAAGCTGTGTTCGTCATTTATATTTGGACTCTAGTTATCTCAATGACTAAACAGTAGAAACGTCTACTGCCTTTCCTAAATTTAAAAAATGTTGCATCCATTTAACTTTTCAGACTCAGTATAGGTCAGGTTCAGCCATAATTATCAGAGTAATAACAAGATTTAATTTCCTTATCCCAACAAGTCCAATGCGTTCCTGTTACTTCCTCTACATCTAGATTCAAGATTCCTCACCCTATTTTCATAGGTGTCAAAGGGAATGAATTTCTTACGAAAATATCTGTCCCGAGGAACTTGAAGGATGTTTTGAATCATGTCTTGTTAATGGTTTAATAGGTATTATCTTCTTTTTGCAGTCAAGTAGAGACATTACATACGAGATTATTTTTCGCTGGTATCAATCATTAATCAGAGCCTTTTCAGCTTCAATTGCTTCAACATCTCGCTTTGTTTCTTGTAAAACTTTATCATCAGCTTTCTTTATGCTACCCGCACTAGCTATTGCAGAGGCTACTCATGCCAGACTCAGCAGCTCCTTAAGCTCCTAGTATTACTTTAACTGAGAAGATGAAACTTTCTTAACCGCTTCTTTTGTAGATACAAAACAAGTGTAAGTTTCTTGCAAATGTAGCAGCGCCTTACTGCAATATTGTATTATTATTAGTTTAAAAATACTGAGAATTATCTGTTCAGTCTAGTTTTCACACTTTGCGTTATGAATCATTTTAATAACATACAAAGGCAAAAGGATTTTGACATTTTTAGTAATTTATTTACATTTTTACAGCATTACTCTCTAACTTCACTTCCTGTTGTCTGCTAAAATTCTTTTAATAAATATTTAACACACTTTTAATTGTCTAATCAAACTGAAATTTTGCACACTTGCGTAAAGTCGGAGACAATGCATGAATCAATTGACAAAACAAGTAATTTTGAAAATGTAAATGATTTTTTAATATTAAAGATAATTGAAAAACAATTTTGTCTGCTACAAATCTTATAATCAATATTTAATACACTTCTAATTGTCAAATATATTTGAAATTTTGCACACTTGCATTAAGTCGGAGACAATCTATGAATCAATTGACAGAATATATGGATTTAAATGTGTATTTTTTACATATAAAAAAATTACAAATTATTTTTTGTTATATTTGAAACTAAATTAGAAATTCATTGTGCATGTGTAACTTCGGAGACGCTGGATTCTTTAGAAATGTTGTCTCTGAAAATTATTTTTAAACGCAAATAATTGATCATCACATTGCAATTGAATGATCCTGAGTGAAATAATTAAAGCGTAAGCATAAAAATATCAGAAATTTCATAATCGGACTTAGCTTTGATCGTCATATCAAGAAGACTGACGTACATCCGGTCGACTGATATTAAATACAATTTCTGTATAATTTAAATCCCTGTATACAACAGCAAAATTTTTAATCTTGAATATCAAAATAAATTTTTAAGTTTTGTTCAGGATACTTTTCAGTATACAGCTTGTTTTATATATTATCTGAATCACAGTGATCAAAAGTGCAGCACTTGAAAGTTGCAAATCATCTCTACCAATTTGAAATACTAAAAGGACATAACAAGGTCTTTGAGTTCCCAAACTTGGTGTAAGAGTCAAATCCAAGAATTTTTGATCGGGACTCATTATTGTTTATTCCTATTGTCGTATCATACATGTTATTGGTAATCGAATTTTATCTTTTATTTGGCGATCTAATTAAATCTTATGCTCATCAAATAGCTTATACGCCGCCATTCTCTTCAAACTTCAACGGTGATACCTAAAACTGTTGGAGATGCAACAGGATGGTCAGATTCTCATTAGGAGTAACTGGTAATTATCAACCAATGATTCACAAAATGATTTACCCGTTTATCCAAACTGTGCCGATAAGCTCGCTTTCTATACTACAGCCGTTCATTTTGTTTTGTTAGGACGCTACGATGGGGGTGAGACTGTAACTAATGCATTTTGTACCTCAAATTGGCAGCTTGGTTTTTGTGGTTTTGTCAGGAATGTGACATGCTCACGTCGACTGTTATACCAAACTACCAGCGAAATTTGGCCTTGGATATCACGGTGCCGCTGTGGGAGGCGTCGCACACTGTGGTGTACAGAAAGGCACAAATACAACCGGACATTACTGGCTTCTTGAAGCCTTTCTCAGGAGTGGTGAGGAGCATATAGCAATCCTGCATTCATATGATTTTTCGTGTTTTTGACAGTAATTTAATGTTACCAAATTAACTTAACTGCCAATGTTGTTAAATGATTTTCAGTGGCAACGTTGAAGGAGAATCACGCTTGAAATTTTCATCATAAATTTAGTCTCGAAGGTTTATAACGGCTCGAATTAATAGGAAATAAATTACTAATTCAGAATGCCGGTCTGTCTCGTGTTGCGTTTTATTATGCAACTTAAACATTTCATGTCTACTCAACAGACTTGGCTTTGCGTTCTAGCAACGTTCGCTGCTTGTGTCGCCAGCCTCTTCTTGATGCTCAAGATGCGTGAGCTTCTATCAAGGAAGTCCCGATCAAAGTATGACTCATCTTTTTATAAATAACATGTATATATTGATTATATTTCTTTACATTTTTCTTAAAACTGCTCGACCAATTAACCAACGTTTATTCACTTTCACCAGATGAACATTTTAGATATAAATGATGTATTATCGATAAAAATTACATTACGGCCCTTCTATGAATGCTCGTCTTAACATATACTAGTATCTCCACAGCCATGATAAGCAAGGATCGTTGACGGGCGCCGTTCCAATCTCCGTCATCACAGTGGTCAAGATTTTCCTCAACCAAAGTGAGTGAGAGCTACAAAATTCAGCGTCTAGTACCTGTAAATAGTAGAAAGATTTTGCATGAGACACTAATGATAATAAAACGATGTTTTGAAATGAACAACGCGTCCCATGTTAAGACCATAATTAAACAATCAATCTATAACTTAAACTGAATCATACGCCATGTGCAGCCTGTGAGAGGGAAAAACGCTTCTCCTTCATGCGGATGGCGATGGGCTCAACGATTCTGGGGGGCTTCCTGCTAAGCGCCTTCTACAAAGCCTTCCTCCTGTCCATGCTCGTCCTCCCCAGAGTGGTCGAACCCTTCAACTCACTCGAAGACCTTGTCACCAGGAAACCAATGCCGTATTTGCTCATACCGGGGTCTTTAATAGAGGCTGCGGCAAAGGTGTGATATAATAAAGTTAACTGTAGAATAATATATGTGAGCAATGTTCTGCAAAACATATCGAGATATGCTACTTCATTTGCTTCTAAGTAATACAAATTACTGCCTTCCGATTTAAAATCCAGGTCATGACGTAGGTGAAGATGAATATCGAATGTTTGAATCGTTGCCAGACCTCAATATTACCGCGAAAAATTCTTAAGGAGTAAGTAGTGGATTTTGAACTTCGACAATAAAGCACCTAATCGTATGCTAATCATTACGCGGTAATGCGTAATAACAACCCGCCACGTACCAAATACATCATTCAAATCTTCCAGTCTTCGTCGCGTTGCAGTCTACATATCTAGCCGCGTCAGACCTTTTCTGTCCGGCTAGGCAGAAGGCAGACAGTCCAAGCGTTGGAGTGATAAATGAGTGTATAAAAGATAAATTGGGAAAAGGCCAGATCCTGAACGCGATAGGTCTAATAGTCTAAGACACAGGTCATGGTAGCACATACTTCTACTGCCCGTAAAAGCCCGTTCACACTAGGGGCAACACACGGGCGTCAAGCGCCTCACCGCCACTCTGTGAGGCGTCTACATGCGCTTCTTGTGGGCAACGACGCGATTGACGTGCAAGCGATTCCGTCGCCCCGCCTCATACAACACAAGCGATGCACGCAGTACTCAGTCAGACTAGTGTCAGTACTCACTACTCAGTACTCAGTAGACGGCTGTCGGTGGTCTAGTGAGGTTGTATGTATACGCTTAGTCTTTCACTATGTCAACTGGAGCCACACTTGTTTGGATTCGCTCTCTAGTAGAGAGGCTAATTGATCTTTGCATAGACCATGAATGCCTATAGAGAGTTCAGTCGAAGGAGTATGAAAGTCGAAATGCAAAAGAACAAGCTCTGGTGAAAATAGTTGAGGTTTTAAGAAACTTTTGTGCACAAGTCACTATTGAAGAGGTTCGCAAGAAAATTCGTAAGTTGCGTTCGCAATTCCATCGTGAAATGAATTTCATTGCAAATGAATTCCATTTCATTTGAATTTCATCTCAATTCCATCATCCTGCTTCTGGATGAGTGGCATTATTTTTTTAGCTGACTGTCAAACAAGTCCACTGCAATCTAGTATAATTTTGAAAGTCTGATGCATTCCCAACTGATAATTCTTTGAAAATGCAATTGTGTGAGCGCCCTCTCTTCTTTGCAACCATTTTTTCACCCAAATAAGGTGACGCCTATATCTTTTCTTAACAGCAGCACACCCGAGAACAATGGCCCAGAGCTCAAATTCGGATAGATCCATCCTCACGGACTTCTACTGGCAACTAGTCTTCATAGCGCGCGGTCTCGAGCTACCGCGTACAAAATTAAGTATGAACGGTTGTGGGCGGTTTTGCGCTGCAGCAAGCACCTCACCGCCCATGTCGTTGCTATTAGTGTAAACGGGCCTTAAGACACAACTAATCCTCATCCCTCAGACCCTAATCTCTATTCTCTACACGTAATCGCCTAGCGCAATAACGTCGAAACACCATAACAGTGAATGCTTCCGGCCAGTAACGGGCGCACGGCCGTGCACGACAATTTTGAGCGCCAATCAGCCCCGATTGGAACGCCTTGCATCTTACCTTAAAGCCGCCAGTGAGCCGTGGATAGAACCATGTGAGCCAATAACCAACCCATGACATAATTTTTTCTATATATTTTGTGCGTTATACCGCCAAAACAGCAGCGCATATATTAGAGTGTAATTACTCGTCACCACTAAACGTGGTGGAGGTGGTGCGGTTCCTCTTGGAAAGTGAGGAAATAGCAGGAGATGATATAGAGTGGCCAGATTGGAAAAGAAAAATGGAAATGACAGTAGGAGATGAAAATGAGCGCTAATTAAGTTAGTTTAGGTTTGTGGGGTTGGGTACAGATCGATTGGGATATGATCGAACCATTAGGGCTTTGAATTATGTCTGTGGGGGAGTAAAGAATGGATTGCGGTTCAATAGCTGTAAATCCGATAAAAAATTATATTACCTTTCTAAATACATGCGTTCAGCTTTCCTTTACTTTTTGGTTAAGTATTCTTTGTATTTTATTTTCAAATGCAAGGATGATTTAATGGTAATATTGACGGTGGTGGGGTAAGGATGAGGGTGGCAAGTTGTGGGAAAGGTTGGCATTAGAGTTGTTGGTGTTGTGGGAGAGCTTCCAACTTATATAAGCTATTCTTGACCTGTTGGACGCGATAATTTATTTATTAATAATTATAAGATTTATTTTCGCACTAGCACAACCTAATGTTGCAGAAATAAACCTTATAACAAATTCATGAATATTTGCGACTGTTCAGGAGTTCCTCCTTCAAAATTACTTTCCATGCTCGAGCCGGTGAATGTTCGACATTTACAACGGAACCGGGAGAATGTACGTCGTCTGAACTCCCTTCCTCGATACTTATTGCCAGTTTTGGGGTAGAGGTGGGACACCTTGTGTGGGCATTTTGAAGCTTTAGAATAGACGGTGCTGCCTTGCAATGGCGTAGGGAGAGAATATGAGATTATTGAAGAGCTGGGGACCGTTTGAAGCTTCGTAGATGGAGGAGTGGGAATCAATGGATCATGTTTGTCCGCGCGGCAATGGGCAGTGTTGGTCTAAGGCAGTGGTTCCAAAACTTTTTCAGGCTGGCGCTCCCTTCGGCTCCTCAGTGAATCCCTAGTGCCCCCCCCCGACAGACAAATATAAAAACAAATGCCTCTTTCTTGATATTTAGTACGCTGCAATTTTAAAAGAGAAAGGTTAAACACAAATGTGTATTTCACAAATAGAACCCAATTTAGTAAACAATATATATTCTTACGGTTTTAACTGTTTCAGCACTAGAAATTCAAGACGGCTCAGACAAATTTACGGCCGGACTCATGGCCGGTCTCGCAGCCGGTCTCACGGTCACTCTCCAAATTCAGTGACCAAGATATATCTCGCAAACTAATGAACGCAGCTCGATAAAACATGGAACATGTATTTATCATAGGACCCAACGGTGATGTTTAGCTTGTGAAAAATTTTTAAATTTCACCTCCATTCGGGAGTTATATGACGATATGGGCCGAAATTCGCAGTGATCAAAGAATTTCTTCCAAACTACTGATTAGATTTGAACGAAATTTTTAATATAAATTCCTAACTACTAAACGGTGATTTTTAGCCAGTGAAAATTTATTCGAGTCGGAGTCATGTTCTGCATGTGTTGTGAACAAATCGTCAAACAAACGTACAAACTTCTGACTGCGAATTCGCGGACTGCCGCCCCCTACTGCCTTCTTCCTCACCGCCCCCCCCCCCAGATCTTTCCATCGCCCACTTTGGGAACCACTGGTCTAAGGCATGCAAGCAACTCTTCCTTACGGAGTGCGGAACCTATTTTACGAAACACTATACGAATTTCTCTGTATAATATCATTAATATTGAATCGGGAAATTGATTGCAAACGGATGCTTGTCGCTGCAATACTAAAGAGGTGTGATGTTCAGCCTTTAAAATTCCTTTAGTAATAAATCATGTGCCTATGGTGGGCTGCTAGAGCCAACTCAGCCCCACTGCCGAGTTTTTTTTCAGTAAATGGTACTCGGTGAGTGTAATGATGTGCTGCAATTGCGGCACATCAGAGCAGATGTGCAGTCATGGCTTTCGCCGTAGCTGGGCTAGCTGGCTTGCACCGTAGCTGACATTTCTGCCATGCCGCGCCGGCCAGTAGCGTTGGCACTCTTGTCTGGGGATGCAGCCGTAGGCCACAAATTTTACTCTTTAATAAGCCGTGAAGCTAACGTCCAGCCTCACCATGAATTAACTTTAGTAGGCCTTAGAGCTAGAAGCCACAGACTACGATTGAACTTCGTAATCCAGACCAGCGACGCACTGCCGAAAGAGAATAGCGCTGTGGGTCTTCAGCCAATGCTTATGCATGCTCGCTTATAAGCAGGCAGTTCCTCAACCGGCTGTACCTACTCCGGCCTAACCTATTCACGCTGTCCCGGCTCACAATCTTCCCGCAGCCAATGACTGGCTCTACCAGCACACTTGGACCGCCTTTCTAACTTCCTGCAGCCAATAAGGTTAGGTTAGGTTCACTTAGGTTTGTTTTTGGCGGAGAAATGTTGTCGGGGCCCATTCGATTAATAAATGATATATAAATAAAGCCGTCAGTGGCCCCAGACATTCACTTATGATCGTGTTGTAATATCTATTGCCATTTAGAAGGATGAATGAAAAGTGAATCAATAAACAAAAAATAATTTACACCACTTATCAAAGCATACAAAAGCAATAAATAAACAAAACAAAACCGTGCGCTTTCATTAGGCCGACTAACTATTTTCAATAATGATCGAAGCAAGTTCTTATATCAGAGCCTTTCTGCACATACAAAAACGAAAACACAAAATTAGAATTAATGAAATAACTAAACTAATAAACACAGAAATATAGTACGCATGACATATGATACATGAATAAATATAACTACAAATATGCACTAAAAGATCAATAAAAACTTCACTTGAACACTAGGGCGCTATCAACACTGAAAATAAACACGACTAAAAGAACGTACCTCCGTGGTGGAATTGCACATATGAATGACAAGGTACACCAGGTTCCTACGCGAGGTCACGTCAGTGGTGACTAAAAACCTAAAAGAGAAATTAATAATATAATATTTACATGGCCATTACGTCGCCTTACAATGTTGCAACTTGAGTAGGTTAGGCCTGAAGAGACTAGGTCGGATGAGGTTTGGTGAAATGCAGTATGGCCATGCTTGCCTTTAGCAAGC
Organism: Hyalella azteca; assembly: GCF_000764305.2. Classification (NCBI taxonomy): domain Eukaryota; kingdom Metazoa; phylum Arthropoda; class Malacostraca; order Amphipoda; family Hyalellidae; genus Hyalella; species Hyalella azteca. Next base: position 130,759 of record NW_025937404.1, on the reverse strand, counting down.
TCAAGTTGTGGCTGTGGACATACGGCGCTAGGGCTCTGAGCATTTGACTTCATAGGCTGATATGCCTTCCAGCGTTTTTACCTACGGAAATTAAAATGAACTAAATGTGAAGTTCGGCCAAGCTGGCCTTCGGCATGCGCCCTCTGTCGTAGGCTGGCTAGCCAGCTGTGCCCTCCACTTCCGGCGTTTATGTGTCGTGGGGCGCTTGCCAGAGGCAAGCTTTGCCAAGCTTCACACTTAGTTCATATTTCTTTCCGTAGGTAAGAACGCTAGAGGCTAAAACAGCCTATGAAGTCCAAGTGCTCAAAGCCATAGCGCCGGATGTCCACAGCCACAAAATAAGCTTGCTAAAGGTAAGCATGGCCATACTTCATCTGGCCAAACCTCTTCCAGCCTAACCTCTTTAGGTCTAACCTACACAAGTTGCAACATATCTTCACCCAAAACAAACATGAGCGGACCTAACCTAGCCTCATTGGCTGTGGGAAATTAAAAAGGCGGTCCAAGTATTTTGGCAGAGCCAGTCATTGGCTGCTAGAAGCTTGTGAGCAGGGACAGCGTGAATATGACATAGGTTAGGCCAGAAGAGGTTAGGCCGGAGTAGGTACAGCCGGATGAGGAACTGCCTGCCGATGAGCGAGCATGATTAATTAAGCATTGGCTGAAAACCTACGGCGCTATTGTCTTTCGGCAGTGTGTCGTTTGTCTAGATTACGGAGTTCAAACGTAGTCTGCGGGCATTGGCTCCAGGGCTTATTTAAGAGGAAAATTTGTGGCTTGCGGCTGCGCCCCCATGACGCTTAGGCCCCTTTCACACAGGGCAGTAGATACTGCCGCGTCAAAAATGCCGCGGCAGTATTTACTGCGCAATCTTTCACACGAGGCGCTTTTTACTGCTGGGATCTATCAGTCTTGCAGTGCTTTATGCTTCATCAGTCCATCTCTATGTTTATGCAACAATATTTCTTTATGAAAATATATCTCTATGTGAGAATGATGTAAATACATCTCTATGGAAATACCTATATATTTTATGGAAAATATATCTTTTATAAAATATATCTCTATCACTTCAAGGAAATATATATTTAACAAAGTATATCTTTATGTTTATGTAACAATATTTATGTACCGATATTTAGGTTACAATATCAGTCTATAATCTATCAGTCTAGCAGTGCTGTTTATTATGCACCTAAAATACGGCCCCTGCATAATAAACAGCACTGCTAGACTGATAGATTATAGACTGATATTGTAACATAAATATCGGTACATAAATATTGTTACATAAACATAAAGATATACATTGTTAAATATATATTTCCTTGAAGTGATAGAGATATATTTTATAAAAGATATGTTTTCCATAAAATATATAGGTATTTCCATAGAGATGTATTTACATCATTCTCACATAGAGATATACAGTATTTTCATAAAGAAATATTGTTACATAAACATAGAGATGGACTGATGAAGCATAAAGCACTGCAAGACTGATAGATCCCAGCAGTAAAAAGCGCCTCGTGTGAAAGATTGCGCAGTAAATACTGCCGCGGCATTTTTGACGCGGCAGTATCTACTGCCCTGTGTGAAAGGGGCCTTAGTCGCCGGTCAGCCGTTTGGTGACTAGCAGGAGGGCATGCAGCTTAGCGGCGAATCCTAACGGCTAAGATGCAGTGCCATCAAAACGCCAGCAAACGGCGCTGTTCCGTTTGGAAATATCGAGCCACTACGGCGGCTCGATATTTGGGGTTGTTTTAACTTAGGCTGTTCTGGAATTTTCGAAAAAAAATCGTTTAAATATGAATTACGGAAGCTCGGCTACTCCTAAATCTATAAATGAATTAAACATGGGCTGATGGGGTGCAGTACAAAAATACATGAGCTAATTACATTAATCGGAGTATTCGGTTGCGCCGCTGTTACTTGCTACACGGTAAAATCCAGTTTCAAGCAACATTTCAGCCGAAGTACAACTGTTCTCTGCCGATAATCATATACGCAATAATTACCGCCCGAAAAACAGGAATAGTTTTAGACTTTGTCGGGCCTGTCAGCTGCCGCATCAGCTGAGGCACCGCATATAGGCCTATAGTCATCGTTCTTTAGCCGATTGCGTTGTTTAACTGTTGATTCTATAACCACGAATTTGGAAAGGGCACTTGTAGTCGTTTAAGTTCAATAACTTTATTCACGAAGTAGGTTAATACAATTAATCACAAATCGATACAACGGAAGTTCATTTAGGACTATAGCTTATATTAAATAGTTCGGACACTTGACACGTAAAAGGCTAGCGTATCAGGATGCTGTAGTAATCTCTGTATTCGGGGCCACGTGTCTCTTCCAACTGACTCTCCGGCTATCCTCCCAACAACCAACAGTTTCCGTTTTCTAATTTTACAACACAAAACAAGTCCAGACATATAAGCTTAATTAAGCATGTGGAAATTGCTTTTTCCAACATCATTTGAAGCTATATGTATACATCATCAAATGAAGACATTATCATTTTATAGACATCATTTGACATCATCTGAAGTTAAGTGTAAGGAACTATTTCCTCAATGATGCTGGTTAATGAAACCCAATCATCTTTGCATACTTTTTACAAGATGCATGTATTGAAAAACTTGAAGGTACCTTTTAGCGTTATTGTCATTAAATATTTATGAGGATTGGCACCAAACAAAAATGTAATTTTATTCCATCAGGAAGCAGAACCTAATACTACTTTCGGGAAGCTGTATCGAAACGTTGATGGATGGGAGAAAGATTTTCTTCGCATGATCGAGAAAGTAGCTTATGGGAAGTGGGCGATTGTTGGCGCCAAAGAAGGTCTGCATGCTGCAAGGGAGGTCATTTTTGCCAAGGTGAATGTTCTAACTAAAGGAATGTTTCCTCGTGAATTTCGAAATTAACTTCAATATTTGCAAAATAGGTTATAGATATTCATGAAATAAAACTGTTAAATGCACACAGGCCCTAAAGCAAAAATAGGGTCTAGATGAAAAAATTTATCTCTCATTTATTAATATAACTATAGATACCGATTTTAACTACAGCTGATCCCAATGATATAATTTACACTCATGTCTACAGACGCGGACGTGTCCATTGACTAATAAAGACAGGTTTCTCTCCTCGTGGTACTCGCTGTGTTTTCGCAAGAATTCTCCCTACACGGCTCCATTCAACCAAATGTAAATATTTAAACTCGATTACAAGCGACACGGATACAAATAAAACCCCATTGAAAACTTTGCAATGAAACGGCTGAATAATTGTTGACCTGAGCAGAAACAATGAGATAGATAAATCTTGAGATGAAATATTTTTTGTTGAATTCACCTAGCGAAAAGTCATGAGACGAGTAATTTTTTGTGTTAATTATTTCACCTTACAGAGCTGTACGGCTGAAGGAGAGCGGTATTCTGGATATGCTGGATAAAAAGTACAGACCGAACGAAATAAAATGCTCGGTTGCAAAAGACGTGCTATCACTGCGACCGCTCGGGATCACAGATTTATTTGGTGTCTTCCTACTCTACGCAGGCGGTGAGTATACGAGTACTCTAAAAATGAACTAGTATACAAGGCCCCATGCTAGAAAGTACTTGATGTGCATTGTTGTTTATGACGGTGAGATTCCAACACATTCACTAAAAGACACAGCGATATTTCTATCAACAAGTTGACGCGGTGGCAATGCATGCATCATAGTAAGTATTACGCCCATTTATTTAGTTTAAATCGGGTATACGTATATACGTATAATATATACATTATAATGCAGACAATGTGTTGAAACTTCAGCAAGATTTATTATTTGAATGCTTCGTTTTTATTGTTGCAACTTACCTGAAAAAATTTTTTCCAGTCTGCCATGTGTAAGGAGAGATTCAAGATTTCATGGTCATATTCTGGATTTATATTTAATTTTTCTGTTGACAAATTGAAGACAGCGCAATCAAATAAGAAACAAATAATTGCTCTCGAGTTAAACGATTTCATGGCTATGTACAAGTCAACATAGTTTGCATGAACTGATGTGAACTTTCCGTCTCATGCAACTTAATTTTCATTACGTTATTATTTATTCATTCGTCTTTACTTTTGGGCTTTCGGCAGGCATGGGCTTAGCTACAATTTCGTTCATTCTTGAACGTTGGAGCCGTGGTTCGAAGAAAGAACTGAAGTAGCTCCTCTACGTGATGAAGTCCTCTACGTGAAGATAACAAGACTCCGGACAACTCTTACAGACTCACTCCTACTTCAGTACGCAAATTAAGAGACTATTTGAAACGTCAGAGTTCAATAAAGACTCATAGAAATAACATAACGCAAAGGGAAAGATTTCATGTACACCGATGCATTCTATTGGTTAAATTATCCATCAACTAAGAAATTATTTGTAACAATAATACAAGTCATTCTTGTGTAATTTTTTAGGTGAACGCGGCTCATAAGTAATAAAAATTAACTTAAATTTTTTTACGAACGACGTTTAATGTGTACAAAATACAAATATCGCAAAGTGTGATGCCTTTCTCTTAATCGAAACGAGTTTGTATAGTAGAAAGGTTATAACTACATAGGTCCGTAAAAATAGGGATACATAGAAGTTTTCCTAGCACGAAGCATTTATCAAATGATCGCCAAACTCTATGCTAGATCGCATTTAATTTTGCGCAGGTAGTTGTTAAAATGAAGAAGCAGGGCTAGGCGATATGCAGGGGGACTCCATTCCATAACGGTATCAAATCGGAAAGTTACTTTGCATTGCGTCATTCTGCACCATGTCCAGCCAAGGCTTCCCATGAAAATAATTCTTCTGTGCTAAAATTAAATAATATTTTGCTATTTTTTTAGGGCTTTAAGCAGGTTTTAGTTTAATTCAACACAGGGTTTAGCGGTTTATTACAATTTTTTAAACCTACTTTACCATCTTGTGTGGATCAAAAATGTGTAGTTAGCTCTTCAAGTTTGATTGAAGACCAGAGCATACTTTTTATTAACAATATTCTTTTGAACAACAATATATTTTTTTTCAATGAGTCTACCGAAATTTCTTTCTGCTGTCGGGAAATCAAAAAAGCAGGTCCTTAAAAGACATTTTAATGGAATGAGACTTTGCGAATATACAATGGTACTCATTAACAAGCAGGCAAAGGATTTTGCAATACTTGAAATTGAATTTTTGGAAATGACAATAGTACAAACCCAGGGTATTGTAGGTATAGTTTGAAACAGAAACGTAAAATTACTCTGAAAATAATTTCAGTGTCCGGATAAATCCTTTAGTTTGTAAGTTGATAGCTGGTGACTCCCTCTAGATAATAAGGGCCCAGAAATTGCCAGTCTCGAAGCGTCAGGGCACGGCATAACTGGCCTTAGATGAACAGCGGCTGCCAAGTAGATGAACGAGTCCTACAGTCAATCATCCATAATATTATCCAAAGCACAACGGATAACGAAAAAACAATAGAACTTCTGATCTACTACAAAAATAAAACTAAAACCTTGTCGTGAATAATAATTTACTTAAAAAATCTGGATTACTTCAAGAAACTAATGTTGTTAATAAATTTTCATGTAATATATGGAGGTTGTAGAATTCTTCAATACATAAACTACATTGGTCTTACTAGCACGACGTTAAGCCGACGACTCACATGCCAAACGTCGCTGCAATACTATAAAGAGGTGTGATGTTCAGCCTTTAAACTTCCTTTAGTAATAAATCATCAGAGCTGAGGACCCAAGAACCACATGGAGGACGCAAGAACATTTGGAGGACCCAAGGTCCACATCTGGAGGACACGAGAACCACATGCGGGAGGTTCATAACGAGACCATCACCCGAGCGACTTTGGAGGCCTGCACCAGCATAGTTATGACAGGCATCAAACTCAAAACTCAATGGTTTCGTGAAGATTGCCGTTTTCGAACCGCGTGACAACTAACCTGCAAGAACGTATAAGTATTTATAGGATCTTGCTATAAACCGGTTTCTAAATTCCTTTGCTGAAATGAATGCAGTTTGAATTTAGTTTGTTCATTTTTTGCTACATTAAAATTGAATTATTAAATCTTTGGCTTCATCTTCATCTTCTTGGCATGAAGTTAGGCTTCATGCAAGTTTAAGACTTGCAATTTCAAAATAATTTGAATTAAAATGTATTGCTTCAAATTTAGTTATTTTTTATCAAAATCATATTAATCAATTCATTGTATGGTGTTCTTCGCTCTAGAAGTGCGCCTTTTTTCCATGTGACCTGCAAGATCACTCCTCAAACTTCAGTCTTCAATCTTTTTATCAATTTCTACAGCATCAAAACCTTCAACAAAACTTTTTTTCTCTTGCCAACTTACCACCCCTCAAAGTGATTTCCACTGTTTCCCTCCAATTATTCTCCATTCACAAAATGATTCTAACACTGGGCATTTAAACCTCAAATTCGTAGTATTTTTTTGGCACAAATGTTTTATTTTTTATTATTACCCGAACTACTTTACTCGGGCTTATTGGAAGGTTCATAATTTAAATCCATTTCTTCCACCATACACATATTCATGACGCTCCTGAGACTGGACTACTAGCATTATTTTACGTCGTGCATACTTCACGCAGTTCTTTCGACGTGGAACCAACCCGACTTATTTTGGACCAAATGATTAAAGGAGAGTTTTTCACTCAACCTATTATTTTTAAGTTGTTCAATCGGAGTTATTACTCTTCAATTTTTACGTTACGTAACTGTTTGAGAATTTATTATTGTAAGGTTGGTTCCGTATAGTGGTCAGCAAAGGCACGTTGTAAGTTCTCGATCCAGCAATCACGAGTTAACAATAGGAAGAATTACATCACATGGAAAGATTTAACATGACCTATATTATGATTAATCAGACAAAGGCCAAAAAATTTTCTACAAAAGTAGAAAATTTGAGCTGAGTTATCGTCAATTGCACGGAATAACACTGAACTAATAATAATATACGTTTAAAAATTACTTTTTTAACACTAACACTTCTAAAGAATCCAGTGTCTCCGATGTTACACATGTACAATGAATTTCTAGTTTTATTATCAAATATTAAAAAAATTAATTTTTAAATTTTATTCTAAAATAAAAAAAATTTAAATTTTTCAAAATTATTTATTCTGTCAAATGATACATGCATTGTCTCCGAATTTACGAAAGTGTGCAAAATTTCAGATCGATTTGGCAGGTAGAAGTGCGTTATATGCCGATTATAATATTTGTAGCAGACAGACAAACAAACAACAAGAAGTGAAGTTAAAGAGAAGTGTTGTAATTAGATGCTAAAATATCCGCCGCAACAGAAATAAAATAACTGCTAACTTAAGTTTCCCAACTGGCACATCACCGGGTTTGAGACGGAGACATCCGGACACTGAGGGCTGATTGACTTCTCCGTGACTTGCTCCGCCGTAGTTATTGTTTGTTATTCGACGGCCTCGCGGGATCTTCCTGACTCCTTGGATTAGCGCCCCTTTTACTATGGCGAGAGTTGATTGATCTTTCGCGACGCCCTCCCTAACCTAACACATGCAGTCTTCTTAACAGCAGTGGTTCCCAAACTTTTGCAGGCTGGCGCCCCTTTAGCTCCCCAGTGAATTCCTAGCGCTCCTCCCCCCACAGACACACAAAAAAGGCAGATTTTGAATATTTTCAAAATCTACACTAGAAACCCAAGAGAGGTTGAAAAAAACCAGGTCTGGGTGGAAAACCCATCGCTGGGAGCCGTGTGCTGCACGTGTTGTGCGCAAATCGTCAAACAAACATTTGAACTTCTGACTTCGTTTTCGGACTGCCGCCCCCCAAATCTTTCTATCGTCACCATGGGGGCGGTACCGCCCACTTTGGGAACCAATGTTTTACAGCTAACTTCCGTCTCGCTTTCCGGCAAGCATCCTGAGAACAATTTCGCTTTCGTCTCCTTTTGTGCCCAGTACTTCTGTTCTAAACCATTCAGAACTATTACTCAAGGCAATCTATTTCTAAACAGCAAATTATTTTCTTACATATAAGAGAACGGAACTCTTAAACTATGAAGTTATTTACTACTTCGAAACCCAGATTTTCAACTCATATCTGCCAACTAAAAATCCAAATCTACTTAATCTACCAACTACTAAAATGGTTACATTGCTTATTTAGAACCTTACTTTTCATTTCCATGCACTTATTTATAGTTCATATCGTCGAGCACTTCAATCGTCAAGCACATTTGCTTTGAGCGAGCGTATATTTGCTTACCCCCACGAAGAAATAAACCCTTTTTGCGTAAAATTCTCTTCAATCATGCTATGTTCCTCAATAATGTCTTCTTCATGGCCCGAGCAAAAATGTTATATTCAATAACATAATAGCGGTTTCAGCGTTTATTAGCCCGTAAGCCTGTCGCCGATCCTTAGCATCGCAGAAAATTCACAGCTTGTTACTGTCTCGAATTCTCAACTCACTGCCTCAATTTTGCTTTGCCTAACCGCACGGCCTCCTTGCCGAATTCTGACCAGAAACTGGCACACAGAGCTGGGAAAAAGCCCGCACCTTTCTGCTTCATTCCTGGTACTCTGAACTCGAACCACTGGGCAACCCTGCTCCTGCACTGGGCAATCCTGCCCAGTGGAGCAGGGTGGCGAATGAAATGAAAATTCTTTCAAGCCTCTACATTATCGTCGGCCGACCTGAGTTTCACCCTTTCCCTATCAAAATTTTGATTCCTGTCTGCCGCCGGTCCCAGGACGCCCCAAGCTAGCATAGAGTTGTAAATTAGCGGCCCAGTCCTGTGTCCCTAAAATTTTGTACCTTGTAAATTTTTCCCAGTCCTGTGTACCAAAATTTTCGAAATACACACGCGCAAAACATTCTCTAACATTAACCAGTATCAAACATTCGGTCATTAGTCTCATATTCAGCAGTACCAGTTATCTGACATTCATCACTACTTCATTACCAAACATTCTCCATTCAGCAAGTCCAAAAAAATTATCACAATTCACCAGTCAGCACCATTCTCCCACTTCCAATAAGAACCAAACATTTCATCACTTAAACGCCAAAACCAGGCATTTTCACACAATAATCACACATCAAACCAAAAGTTTTCCTATAATATTCACAAGCAAAAGTCAAGTGTATCTACAAGACTCAAATTTAATGCAGGGCTCAATTTTAATTAAATTAATAACAATAGCTCGATTTCACTTCGAATTGAGTTCACAATAACGGAACCGTGCAATTTAGTTACCTACAAATATGCCTTGTAACCCTGTTGGAACGTGTGTCTACAGCAGCAATTAAGCTGTCCGCCGACCAGTTGGTAAGGTTACCAGGCGCCACTTTAACTTGCGCACGCAACGTTAATCGACTTGACGAATCTAAGCTATCGGTTCCATAGTCTACAAAACGATCCTGATGTCTTGTTTGGTGAATCAGAAATTATAACCTCAAGCATAAGAACACGAGCAGCTGAAAAAACACGCTCGTATCAATAAACCCCAAGTTAAAAATGTCAGCAAAAAAATTCAAGCGAAAATCTTAAAGCTCGATGGTGAGCGGATGTACGTATTTTGAACGCTCGATGTACGAGGGCGCGTATGGTGCTGATTTTCTAGCTCTGGGGACCAGGATTTTAGCGCTGCGCCAGTATGTCCAAGAAAGGTAGCGTGTGATTTTGTCCAAATTTGTAGGTGAACGTAAAAACAGAATTGAGTTCTAAAGATAAATTCTAGTAATATTGAGTGATGATTTCGAGCCATATCTACGATACCTTTTGCATGTACTCGTGTCATTTCCAAATTTCAAGCGTTGTAAAACTCTTCCACTTACTTGAGGGTGAATATTGAACATTCTAAACGTCGTATTTCAGTAAAATGTCCTTTGTCAACCTGTTTTGTTTATCTCCCAACACCAGAAAGAAATTTTGCTCGGTCTATTGAAATGAACAGCAAGAATATTGTTAATAACAAGCATGCTCTGGACTTGAATTCAACCTGCATAAATGAAGAACTTCTGCCTAACTACTAGTATCTGCAAAAAATCCTGCACTGTTGAATAACCGCGCAGTGCTGTGTAGTATGATCTAGCAGTGTGAAAAATCGCACAATTTATAAAAATTCAGTTGTGTAGAATAATCGAGCAGTGTAAAATAATGGCAAGGTATAGTAGAAAAGAACCTTATTTTGAATGTGTACGATCTTCTTATAAAAAAGGAGCACAACGAAGTTCTTATTGCTTAAACAATCGCGTTCTCATCAACTGACGTAATGTCCTTTAGTTTTTACGTAGTAATCAGTCATTGCTATACTGATGCATGAACGCATGTTTTTCATCCATGTAAATCGTTCGTTACACTGTCTTTGCGAGACTGGAAAATGACTTTTACTGTATAAAGGTTTGAAATGCAGTCTTGGAATACTTAGCTTTAACGTTTAAGATCTAATACTGTAGCATGAATGTTTATGGTGTAATACTGTAGCGTTAATGCATGCGATTTAATGCTGTGTTTAATGCTGTAAAAAAATTCTGTATCATGAATGCATATGATGCAATACTGTAGCATGAATGTATGTGATGAAATACTGTAGCGTGAATGCATGTGATGTAATACTGTAGCGTGAATGCATGTAGTGTGATACTGCAACGAAAATGCAAGTGAATTGATACTGTAGCGTGAATGCATGTGATGTAATACTGCGGCATGAAAGCGGCGTAGTGTGACACTGGAAGGAGAATGCATGTGATGGCATCAAATATCATGATTTACAGTCTTGCTGCTGAGTTGGCACGAGTTGGCAACATGGCCGAACCTCGGACGTCAAGTCTGAAAATGGGAAAATACGCTTATAACCTGAAATCATCAGCAGAGGAACCCAACGGAAGCTTTGCCTTTAAATCAACGGCTACAAAGACAGATTGCATAAAACGGGAGACGTCAATTTGATCGGCATAAAGATACAGTATATTTTAAAAAATGTAGCTGGGAAGAGAGAGAGAGAGAGTGCATCTGCCCAGTTGGATACGGAATGATGATTAACAACGAAAGTTTATTTGCAAACTGAAAGTTCTATTGTTGAATATTATTCTAGTGTTGAATATTATTATTCTATTATAGTAATGATTATTAAATTTAACAGCAAACATTTATCAAACGTATGTAATCTAGTGAAAAAATATGTTCAACAATTAATAACAAAGTTTTCAGTTTGCACGCTTGCGCCTTTTTCTCCGAATTTATATTTAACTACACTCTTGCGCCATTTAATAATAGCATCTAAATTAATTATTGTATATAACTGCCTCATATATCTTAATGTGGATGGTCCCGCCAGCTCCAAAAGATCGGTATGAATTCTGTCAATTATTTAGTTCAATTGAATATTTTCAAGTTCACTTTTCAACTCTTTCTGCGAGGGCTCACCAACTTCGCTCCCCAAGGTAACCACGGTTCCTAACATCGCCTGAATTTCCAGTTGCACAGCTTTTCAGTATTCACATTCGAGGCAGATGTGAAGATGACGTGGGTCGACAAAAACAAAACTTCAGCGCTGAGCGACGCTTGTTTTTCCTGCATTAGTTCGTACGAAATGAAAAATAAGAGCGACCTCAGGGACCTCTGGGGCCATACTTTCAAAATTCGCTAAGTGAACGTAAGTACTTATACGCTCTATTTTCTTGTCTATGATTGGTGGATTTTGCTTGAAAGGCCGTCAATGATTGGCTGATGTGATCACTGGGATGGCGGTGAGAGATCGCTGTGATGGTGGTAAGTGATCACTGTGAAGGTAATTTTCTAAATTCATTATTTACTTGCTCTACTTCTTACTTATCTAGTGTCGTAGCTTCTCATAACTTGTGTCAAACTCTTCTCCGAACTCATTTCATATTCTTTAGTTTTTCAATTTTCATTCAATCTTCATTGTCCTCGTTTTGAACTTTCTCATTATTGTACTTCGGTTCCGGTTAAACCAATAATATTTTACTATACGAAGCAAAGCTAGGTAATTAAAATCAAATTAAATTCATAGTAACGCTTTTATTGCACCATTATGTTCGACACTAATATTTCTAAAGTTTTTAACTACTACTAATGAAACGTTAACCCAAGCGAACAGGAGCTGTACTATCAATCAGTTAAGACCTCGTAACAACCGATTTCTCGTATGTGATTGGTTGGTTTTGCTTGAAAAATCATCAGTGATTGTCTGACGGAGTTACGCACTCGTGACTATTTTTGATAGTTCAGCCCCTGGTCAGGCTAGAATACGTTTCCTTGTACCCCGAGAACTGCGTCGTGGAGTTCAGCATCGCGAAGCAGGACCTCGGCTCGCGCTCCACGTACCTATACTTCTATACCTATATTTCTATACTTTCTATACTAGTATACTTTCAAAAAAAAGTTAAGAGATCGTAAGTTCATCAGCCAATCATTGAGGTCTTTCAAGCAAAATCCACCAATCATAGACAATAAAATAGGGCGTAAGTACTTACGTTCACTTAGCGAGTTTTGAAAGTATGGCCCCTGCTGCTGCACAGGCTGCACGACTTCTGCCTCAGCAACTGCACGGAGAACGACTTCCTCATCATCGGGCTGAGTCGGTCGCGGACATGACGAAAAAATGCTTTAAGAGACATTTCAAGTAATTCATACTAACAAATAAGATTTGATTGTAAGATTGTTTCATACTAACAAATCATTTTCGAATATGTTGTACGTGGAAAAAGCTTTATATTGTGGTTTCAGTCATGTTGGTCTGTCGCCGATTCTGAACCACCTCGCAGACATCGCCCATAAGTTTTCCAGCTTGCTGAGTGTCTGGAACCCTCAACTCACGGCTCTTATCTTGGTGATCTCGACCACTTTGCCATCGCGAGCATTATTTTGACGCGTTTTGGTTCCTCTATCAAAAAATATCATCCCGTTCATTGTTTTTGATGCATGATAATATGTGAACACATGCAGGTGATGAAATTTTAGCCGGAACGGACGTGTTGCTCTACGACAGGGCGGCCACCAACCTAACCATCCGCGTCAACTACCACAAGGCGCAAGTGGTCTTTTAGGCTTCTAGGGATCTATAAGCGACTACCATGAACAGCTCACCACGGGATTCTCAATCAACTGTGTTTGTGTGTTCGGTGCCACTAGGAAAGAATGGAAAAGAACAAGAGGTGGCACAGAGTGGCCTAGAAAGATGAAGGAGAAATGGAAAAGACAGTAGGAGATGAAAGGCGCTAGATTGCGCATAAACAGGTTGGTTGTAGGTGGTTGGGGGTTATTGGGGTTGGGGAAGGGGTGGGAACCCGCCGGGGCTTTGGATGCTTCTGAGGAAAGTAGGTGATGAGGGGTTGGTGGTTCTCTATTTATATATATATATACATGCATTTTCGTTTTTTTATATATATTTATTTATACAGGGTGTTTCAGAATTAAGTAACCCTTTTAATTTGTTAATAAATAAAAAACTAAGAACGTTATGAAGTTGAAACTTGTTTTATTTAAATTGCTGTCGGTCGCCAATATGGCGAGGCACCAGAGGGCGTGCCTGGTGTGGGACCCTGGGGGGGGGCAAGTCCCTGACGGGGATCGACGGCCCGGAAACGGAAACGGAAACGGCTCGAGACTCAGAGGAGGGTAGAGAGTTCGTTCTTTGGTTTCGGTCACGTCTTTACTGTACGTCACTCTCGGTGAGTAACGTCAGTGCGATGGTGTCATGAATGATTAGTGTTGTGCTGTTTTGGGACCAGCTACACCCAACCGTGATTAGAACAACTCCGTCCGGGTGCAGCATGGTCCGCTGTGTAGTTATTTGTGCAGAGGTGGAGGTGGGGGACCTAGTGCGAGTATTTTTGAGCTATAAATTAAACGGTGCTACCGGAGTGAGTTATAAATGAATTTAGGAACTGTAAATTAATTAAAGAATTCTCTCTATGAAGTCAGGTGAACTCAGGCCAGTCAGGTGAAGGAGGTCCCTTACGGCTGTAATTCTCACTCTCCGAGAACATAACTTTCAAGTTAAATTCTACGTAGACTATTGAGTGTAGTAACCTGAAGACGTTTGTACGCAGCAGAGATCATTTTAAAGTTGTACGTGGCGGCAACCATCAGTGCAAGTCATTATGCGCTCACTAGAACGTATCCTTTTTGGGAAGTAGGCTTGTGACAATATTACTCCAGTTACTCATGTCAGGGCTAAGACCGAATTAGCGCGCCCCTCTAAGTCGGCTGTGCGTATTCACGCCGAGCAGTGTGATGTTTCTCTACCTGAAATTGACTTCAAGATTTTAGCTTCCACTTCGATGCTTCTGAATTGAGTATTTTAGAATTAATGCATATTGTGAAACAGAAGCTTAATTAGTTCTTGTCCACTTAAAATACTTAATTTGTGCAGCTATAAATTTTAACTTCTGTGTGTTTTTTATATTTAGACTGCTAACTACTTATTGTATTCGCGTTCTAGAATTTTCAAACTGACGATGAAGCTGGACTCCGAAATGTTTTCTATAAAGATGTGATGAACTTGCGCGAATGTTTCTTTGCTATAAATTTCTAGTGAAACGGATGTGAATAAGGTGAGCGATACATGTTCGTCCAGGGGTAATTTCGCCCCAGTTTGGGAACCTCTGTATTAGAGGGCCAACATATATGGACATTTGCTGCCATCATATATTACCTGATTACATGGCTATCGGATGCTTTTGTTGATTAAGTTTGACTACGTTGAGCGAGATATACAAAAATTAGAAATAAAAATTGAATAACAATAAATCGGGTAAATCACTTCAATTAGAAAGAATATTCTCTACGGCAAGCTAAAATAATCTAGAGGCTGAACATATCGGCTCTTCCTCTAGTCTATGCCATGCCATCAGCACAACTATGATCCCATTTCCCGTTTGCCGGATGGGACGCAGAAGGGGTTAAAGTTTATATTCTCGAGTACCAGTGATTTTAAAGGCACTGAAAATGAAACCCTAAGTTTAGGTTAATGAAGACGTCAAGTAATTTCAGAAATATCTTTATTGAAAACGTTTTGGAGACCAGCTCGATCACGAGTTAAAACTTTTGAAGAATATAAGTAAAAATTAACTGAGAAACGCCAAATTTATACGAAGGTGATTAAGTGGCAAGTGCCGACAAAATGGAATGAGGAGGATACAAATCTATTAATTGACATTTTCAAGTCTAAAAGAACTGTAAGCTTTTCTAAGACAAGGTCTCCGTCAAATAATATACAGGGATTATAAATTTATTGTCTCCGATGCGGCAGAGGTAGAGCTTATAGGGTCATGAAATCGCTCTCCGACACAGTAACGTCGCACTGTTCAACTTCGGATTTAATAATTTTAGAATTCCTGAACGGAATTCTTGAACGGAAACCCCGTTTTAATAGCGCTTACAGTTCTTGTCTATACGAAATTGTAAAGTAGATAGATTTTACGTTCCCTATTATGTTTTTTCGGCACTCAGATTTTATTATGTTTCGCGCGAATTTGTTTTTTCTATATTAGTTGTACAGCATTCATGAAAGTTTTAAACCGCTGATGGAGCTGGTTTTTGACAAGTGTACCATGGTTATGTGGTGAATTTGCTTGGCGCTTTATTATCTTTTAAACTCTCAACAACATATATCAAGCAGACTTAAGATTCAAGGGCTCAAACGCAGAGGCATGTCAATATCGTTCATCTATTTGCAGAAGACGTTTTTAAATCATTAATGGTGTGCTTGAAGATGGATTGGCATTGGAAATGATATTGTTTTAAACAACTCTTCAACCTCAGGGGCAATGATTACAGGGCATAATAAAATGAAACACTTTTTTATAAGTCTGCTATATAACGTATGCAGGGTCCTTGTAATACAAGAAGTTTTCTTTGCATCCGCATTCGCTTTCAGTCGCACTACTAATGATTGAAAAGTGCTTCGATGGCCAAAAAATTGAGCGCTGACATTTCAGCTACTGACACGATTCTTTGTGTGCCAAAATGTAAGTGCTCGAAAGGATACACAGTATAGGTCCGTTTGGCATTCGCGCGAGTCTTGACCAAATCTCAGTATCAAGGGAAAGGCGATTCATATATGTGCTTCTCATTGGAGATATTGATTTAAAAGAAAACAGTCTTGCTGGAGATATCCACACAATGTAAGTAATTATAAAAAGATTCACTCATCAGAAATCGAAGGAAACACGGCCTGACGAGGCTTGTCAGCTCTCGTCTTACTGCATCCGCTTCAACATTGGTCCTACTGGCAACTAACTTGATATATTGCCATATTGACGGGATATCAAATGCCTTACACAAGCCCCTCATAAACAAATTGGTGTTCAAAATTAATCAAGATCAAAATAACAATACTCGCTCTTAGCAGTTTTTACGTCGAAGTGAAGATAAACGGACAGTACTCCGTCAATACACTGATTATATTTATGGGATATACCTGCAAAAAAACAGTAGCACCACAACGGGAAATCCAATGAAACACCGAACAATACAAAATCTTACAATAGCACGATCGAAATGCATTCGCAATGTAAATATATCTACCTTCCTAGTGTAGAATGAGAATTTTGGGCGTGGAATGTCATCATGAATCAGATGAAGTATGCACTACCTATATAACCCATAGAATTAATAGAGGCATTGGTGTGTAAAACTAAAGGCTATCTTTTGAACTGGTATGTTCAGAAGAGGCACTGAAGTAATTAAGTGCAACATTTATGTGTTCGAAACGGTTCTGCTTCATTTGACCGTGGCAGAGATTATTTTTCATCTTTTCTAAACAAATCTGAAGGATGTTAAGTGAAATTGCAAGTGTCTTTAATGAATCGACTATAGTATGAAATCGTTCCGATGAAGGATGTGAGCTATATCTCCGTCTTCGATGCGGTCTTGTTAATTCTGGCTCCATCTTGCTCCCATACGGTCGGAGCTCACCTTCACCTATATAGCTTATAACCTAATAATTAATTTTATTCACATCAAAACGGCATTTTGACGGTCTTGCTGGCAAATTATGAGCCTTAAGTCTAGAATTTTTTTTCCTTAATTGTAGTATCCTAGCCTTAACTAGAAAACCTAAATAGTCAATACTGCATCCACTACCAGGAAACGACAAAACTCATAAGGATCAACATTGCGGCCTTACCCAGGAAGCTAACACAACCAACGGCTCTTCATTTAGCAAACACTGAAGCCCCTAGCAATAGGCGGAAAGCGTAAGTGAACTTCATGATATAAGTGAAATAGAAGCGGAAAGCGTAAGTAAGTTTATGAAACTTCGCGCGTCAGCTCAGTTTTTGCATCACTCTGCACCGATTATTGCTTGGACTGACGGCTAGAAAGATACTCTTTTCGTGTTTTGAATGTATTTTTCACGAAGATGAAATCTAGAAAATCAGCTCTAAACTTGGTTACATTGTTGTAAGTCCAATAACCTTGTTGTTCCATGTAGCGCCGAAGATCATCTTTGGACCAAACGCCATGTTGGTGCTCCACGGAGAGTGTCTGTATGATACAAGTGAATGTTTCGCATGATGAAATGATAAAAATTGACTGCTCAAAATCACATATTTGGTAAGAGCCGACAATTATTAAAATAATGAACTTCACAACTCGCATAATAAAATACATAGGATATTACTAGCATAAAAGCAATAGCGAAGAATTGTTCGAAGCCAAAACCTACTTTTATGTGAACTTTGTCCCAGGGAATGGTCTTGAGAACCTCCAGCTCAAGGCCTTCGACGTCTAAGCTGAAGTAGTCGACGGTGGTTACGTTGAGAGCCAACAAGAGAGAGAAGAGGGGAAGGCACTGAACTTCGACCACATTTTTTGGTCGCGAGACCTTACCCTCCATATCTCTTCTTATCAGGCCCCCTGTTCCCTTCATCTGAAACATCACCTGGGGGAAGATGGGAGGTCTATGTTAATAAACTGTGTGCCTCTGTGTTGCCGAAAGCAGTTCTAGAGGATGACGGGCAACAATATGAGACCCAAGATCGAAATTTATTCTTCATGTCAACCAGCAAAAGCGGGGAGTTAACTGTGAATGACATGGTAGCAGCCCTGTTGGCACTGTACCAAATATTTTTTTAACGCCTTGTGGGGATGATGGTGACGACGGACCATGAACCGGCTCATCATTTTTGATGTATTGTAAGGGAAATTAACCCTTTTAAGAGTTTTGTTGCGGTTTAATTAATTTTCTGTTAGACGGTATAATGTTACTGGTAAAGTTGGCTTCCGTTTCACGAGTGCTGACGTAGCATCACCGTGCTGAAAGACGCGTTAGGATACCCATTCATTTTTTCGTGGAGACTTGGTCGGAGCGCACCTTCCCCTCGCTGTACTCTAGTGACTGTGTAGCGTCCCTAATAGGTGAGTTGCAGTAGAGATAGTGGATAGGCTAATTCTGAGTGTGTAATTCAGCCTTTGCCTTTGAACTTGCCCAATAAGTGTTAACAAATCCGCCAATTTGAATGTTTTTACTGGTAATTAATAGTGTTGCTGTTTAGCTGTGTAGCTAGACTAGTTCACAACCATTGTTTGGCAGGATCGATTTCTTGCCTGGCAAACAAGTGCGGCTCCTACGTAGGCCGACGACTGCGGAGCTTCTGGGGAAGTGTCCGCCACTTATTTTCAAGTCTCTACCGGGTCCGACACTTATCGTGTGTTCACTCACGGCTGATGCTGTACATCTGCTCGTTGTGCACTTCAGTACTGTTTGCCTCAAGCATGTTGTGTCTTCAGCATATAGCCTTCAGCATATTGTGTTCTTAGTTACGTGTATCATTAGTTGAGAGAGGATCCTCAGTTGTGCGTATCCTGAGTACCGTGTGCATTTTGGCCTGAGTTCTCCGTTCGTGTTATAACTTTTTTATTAGTTAGCTATTCCGTTTGTTACTATTGCTTTTGCTGTCATTGTTCAACAAATACTGGTTTATCCAACTTTCATTTCTCCTTTGTTGAGGTTAGACGGTAGTCGTGAGAGGAATAATCGAATCGAATTGGAGTCATATGGTTTGAATCCTTTGCATATTTATTATGTCTGATGGCTCATTATTTTCGAAAGTTTCGCTTTATTGGTGAATTTATCACTACCGCTTTTTAACATATATGCGTCTGAAAGTAAATTACTATTTAGCTTTCAGGCACTGACGGCGCATAGCAATGCGCCCTCAATTTTTTAATGAATTTTCACCAGTTACCAATGGACTTTTCAACCTTCTCTAAACTCGTGATTCAAAACTAACTTTATAGAGACGACTTATTTAATTCAAGTTTCAATATTTTCCCACACAGCTCTCAACAAGCACTAACATTTATTGCACTTTCGCTTTTTTATTATAAATTATTCTATTCTTTAAATAATGCTTCACTCTGTCTCAGCTGTCTTTTCATATTTCTACCTTCATTTCATGACAATTCTGAATCATGAATGCAAGCAAACTACACATTAACTCTGCACACCATAATCCTTAGGCCACGATTTTTATGTTGCTTTCCCTTTCTATTTCGATATGGATCACAAATGTGTCCAGTAGATACAGTAGATCAGTCATTATCACCGCCTGTGATGACACTTTGCTCCAACAATTATTGTCATTGGGTGAAGTTGCAAGTCTTAAAAGCCTTATGAAATTATGGCGGTTAATGAAGGGGAAAGTGGGGTACAGTGAGACATGCAACACAGTGGGAAATGTCAATTATTTAATATATTAACAGAATATTGAAAAACGGTATAAGGTAGTAATAGCTCACAAGTTAATGCATTGATTGACATAGCGGGGATACATGTTGCCCTGTCCTGCATTCCTGAATGAACAATATTTTGTTTTGAGGTAAGCCAAGTAAATATTTCTATTCGTGCATTAAATGTAAGAGAGTACCAATTTTTTCGAACTAAAGCTTGCATGTGTTTTTGTTTTATGATGCATTCAAAATTAATTGATCAAGATGAATAGCAACTTTGCTAAATAATGTTAATAAGGCGGCTTTAGATTTAGAAGATGGCACTTTGAGGTACCATTGGACAGTTTGGGGCACACTAGGACAGTGTTACGTCCCAGTATCTTCTTATTCTTCAAGCAAAAACCTTCCAAAATAAAAAGATTTGGCCGTTTGCTGCAATAAGTATTCGTTGAACTAGATGCCAGGCTTTCTTCGTCATCATCATCAGGGGAAGAATTCCATATTATACATAATTCATCTAATGCAATAGATGAAGAATTACTGCTATGAAAATGTTAAAAATCTTTAAAATCATTCCAGAGCGATCCAAAGCTCCGTAATATTAAATCCTTGTAGAATTCGATTCCATTCAAAACATATCGTTTAAGCTTATTAACAAAGGCAAAAGACGAAGATGATGAATATGAAACATCCTAATAGGATCATGGAGAAAAGTGGGTAGATTTTGTATATCCTGATGCAGCAGAATTTGTATCTTTTAATATGGGAAATATTAATGTCAGTCTTAGCGACCCTACTAATAGTTCATTTAATGATACTAGGTTAGGTCCATTTAATGATACTAGGTTAGGTCCATTGGACCATTAGTTAGGTACTAATGGTCCATTTAGGTTAGGTCATCAGGCTTTCTTGCAACTGATGCATTGATTATACTCACTGTGCGCAGACCGCGCACACTGTGCTACTGTACATGTCTCGTCGGGCTACTGTTCTCAAAACTAATCTATGGCCATGAGTATGGATTTAGATGGGGATAGGTATGGGTTTAGTAGGGCATGGGTATGAGTGTGGATATGGGCATGAATAGGTATGGTAAAAAAAGTGGGTATGTTTATGAGTGGGTACGGGCATGGATATGAGTGTGGGTATGAATAACTTGGTATGGCTATGGTATGGCTATGAGTGGGTACGGGTATGGGTATGAGTGAGTATGTGTATGAGTGGGTATGCCTACGGGTATGGGTAAAAGTGGGTATCGGTATGAGTATTCTAATAGCTGATATTGATGATTATCCTTAATTTTTGATGATATTGCTACGGATAAGAATCAGAATCCTGCTGATAGTTTTCACACCCCGTTTAAGACACAATAACTGTAGTTCAATTTACTTATCCCAAAATTATCTCATATTGCCAAGACAAACCAATAGAACGAATTCAAATTTATTTATTCTATTCGAGTTACCTTTCATCGATATGAAGAATATTCATAGTGATTACATTGCTTGCGATATTGCCTCTACGGGGTTTCAGGAATTGTGTAATGAAACGTATAAAGTACCATACAATTTTGCGTTGCGCAAAAAAGATGAGCACCCAGATTCTGGAAAGCTTTTTAAAAATTTAAATCAATTGTATATTCCAAAGAAATATCTTCCATCGTAGCTCTCGTTCTAGGTCAAGTTCTGAGTTTTTAGTTACGGCGGTGGTTTGAAAATATTGGGAGTGTTCAGTCAATCTGAGACTGTCTAAGTTTCGATTGGGGATGAATAATCAGATTTTTCTTCGGGGTGAATGGTCGTTAACCTTCTGAGTCGTTTATGCAAAGTCGTAACTGCAGTTACACTCCCTCCTACTTTGTTACTCATGTCAAATCATTAACACGATATTATTTAAAACGTTATTCAACAGAACAACAAGTTCCTAGAGTCAGAGATATTTTCTTGAGAAATGCACTCCCTAGGATGCCTATGTAACACAATGAGGAATCTATGTGTAGAAGAGGGATGGGAACTCATATTAGACATGGGTAACAAAAACAGTTTAAAATGTACATGAATAAAGGCAACCTTTTATGGCCAGCGTATAAAATACAAAAACTGGGTGATGTAATTTAAGAGCACTTAAGCAAGGAAGTATTTGCAAGATTTTAGTACGAAATATTTTATTCTATTCCGTTAGATTTTCACATGAAAGGGTATTAAAATAATTTTGTTCATTTTACTTATAAAATTGTAGGTGTTAATATCTATGCAATTACTTTAAATCTTTCATCAACTTGCAAAAATGGCGAAGAAGAATTAAAGTGTTCCATTGAATATTTCCTTTAGAGTCTATATAAAGTTCAATCTTTTCGAAGTGAACATTCCACCTTCAATTCAATTATCACAACTCTGAGAGCAGTCTAAAGATTTGAATTTTCTAATACGGATTTAGGTTTAAAATTTTCTACACTTATATAATGAATATAAAGTTTCAGAATCTAAGATCAACACAAGAAGCACTAATTCAAGAATTTGACGAGAAAATTAGCAGTTTACTATCAGCATCAGGTGATTAATTTTAAAATTCATTATTGCATATGAAGAAAAACTAATTAAACAATTTGATGAGAAAACACGTAGTCTACAGTTGGACGATAAAGCAAAAAATTCTGAATTACATATTGAAGAAAGTTTGAAATTAATCACTAGACCTGATGAGAAAATTGAGCACAGTTGGCGTTTGAAGGTTCAGTAAATGAAAAGCGTAAAACGGCATAATTAAGAATTAATAATCTGGAGTCACAAATTGACGAAAATTAAATTAAAAAGTTTACATACGATTTTATCGTTAACTAATGATGAGAAATTTAATAACGTAACGGGAGAAAAATCATGGAGTTACGAGTGGAGTCAGTTTCGATAAGCAAAAGTGGAAAAGTTAGTCAATGAAAGAAATGATATTATTGGGACATATCCCATGAACTTTCAGGTGATATTACAGCAAATTAGAATGAAAATAATCAACTTATATCAATGTTACAAAACAAAATTGATAGAAACGTACAACATAAAATAATAAACTAATTTCATAATGATCCTGCAGGTTTTCGAGGCCGAGAAATCCTGCAGGTTTTTTAAATTTTTGTTTATTAAAAAAACAGGCGTTAATATCTTTGGTACAATAATTAATATTACACCCATACCGCAGCTTAGAGGTCCAAAAAATTGTTGAATTGAAAAATCGGAGACTTGCAAATATCTCTTATCCTATTGCGGAAAAAGACGCTGCATGTAAAATTTATGAGCATGACAAAGTTGTGTTTGTCTGAGATGTTCAGGTAAAGGATGCTGAAATGACCAATAAAAAATAAAGGTGGTTAGAGAAGATGTTATGGTTCATGTCAACTCCATTGAGAGAGAAATGCCTTAAGTTAAATCACGAAGTAAAAATAATAAGGGGAAATTAAAAAACAAATGAAAAATTTTGTGTCTTTGGAAGAGAAAGTATCATCAATAGAGAAAATTCAGTTTGAGTCAAAGCCATTTGGAGCGTCATATGAAAATGAGCTAACAGAAGTATTACTGGTTCAAGATCTATCCATAGAACGACTAAGAAAAATTAAATTAATGAGGACTGAACGATTAAATTAATGAGGACTGAACCATAGCGATTTTCAGCAAAACATGAAACTAAGATCAAAAATTAATTTTATTGTATTTGCAATTCTGGTGTTATAAAAATGAGAGCTAGTGTATTGAATGAAATAGTTGATAAACCAAAGATTGACAATTCACTACAGGTAATATATTTACGCTTCGGTTTAGAAAAATAATTCCATCTGGTCAAGCATTATAAACCAAGTAAAGTCCATTATAAACCAAATAAAGTCCATATTTAAATTTATTGAGTGATTTATAATGGAAGCAATTTAAATTTAATTTATTGTTGTTCATTCTCGCGCTTTTGTCATTCGAGGCAGCGTATGAATATAAAATTTGAATAATAAAATTTCTTATGAAATGGAAGACTGTACAATATTGTTAAGGAACGTCATGCAATAATTTCTTTCTTAATAGTAAGGTTACATGAATTTTCATTACGGTTACGGGCTCTTCCGTCACCTCCGGTAGACTCGCTATGTCATTACCGTGCAATCCACCATAGAGGTTAGTACTTGGATTGTTAATCGTGTGTTAATCTTCTGTGTTAATTAATATAGTGGTGGTTTTTATTGGTGATCTTGAATGTAATTATTTATATTAGTGTATTAATTATGTGAGCTATATTCATTCCTTAATGTCAGATTAATACAAGTTCTTAATTTCTATTTATTCGATCGTTTTCAGCGAGTCTTCGATGCTTGATGCCCAACCTATGACACGAGCTGATAAAATTTATTGATCGTTCGTTTATTATTTTAGTTCTTGATTAGCATATTTATTCATCCTTTATTTACAATCATTGGTCAAATGTATTAGGCTGAAAGCTTGATTAGCTATTTAATAAATTGACCCCTATAATATAAATTATGATATTCGACATCTCATCACCAAAATAATTCAATTGAATGATAAAGTGAATATTTTAGAACAAAACATTGAAGGGTATTTCGTAAATAAAACATCAAGAAATGACAAAGTACCTTATAGCTTTAATGTTGAGCAATGTGGTTGAGGTTCTGGATAGCATTTTAAAATTTAAGTCAATTATATTTTCCAAGGAAGTCTTCCAACGTTTTGAAAGGGGCAATTGTAATGCTCGCTCGAGGGTTAAACTGGCGGACATCAACCCGGTTTTCCCAAACTGTGCCGATAAACTCGCTTTCATTACTACTACCACATCAGCGAGTTAACTGGCCTTAAGGGGAGCGTCTACCCTAAAATTTATCACGGCTATTTACAGACAAATCACTTTGAAATTTAGTACACATATGTAAAACAGAAATCTAAGACTTTTTTGTTCGTGTAAATTTTTCGAAAAAAAAGAAAGAAAACGTGAAATTCTTAGAGAACGGCCAAAAAAGAGGGTACCGTAGAAATCCTACTCCTCCTAGGGTTTTAGAGCTACGAAATCGAAACACATATCATTCGATGCGTAAAGACCATATCTATAATTAATCGTGAAAGTTTTTTGAAATTCTCATTTTTGTGGGTGTGGCGGCATTTTTTGTAAATTTTTCGTAAATTTTTCGATTTTCCCCCCCACACCCCCCCTTTTGGCGGAATAAAATCCAAACTATAACGAAATTGGAAAAACGTTTACGATGAATTGTAGATCTTTCTTTTGCAAATCGAACGGTATATGTCTCATTGTTGTAGCTTCAAAACTCTAGGAGGAGATAGGTTTTCCGTGACAATAAGTCAAGTAGACACTATATATAAAGAGCTCACCAGCTAATTAGTTCCTATCTAATTACTTAAAGAACTCCCCCACCCGCCCCCCTTTCATGAAATGTCGTGAAATCATAAATCAACGTAGAGAGATGGCAGTGGTACCGTTGGATAGGGCAGAATGTAAGATTTAAAATTAGTATGAAAACCGAAGAAGTAAAAATTTTCAATTTTAGGGTAGACGCTCCCCTTAAAAATACTGAAAACAATGGGTAACAATTATAAATTTTATAATTGAACCATTTTATGCGTCAAACATCGGAGTGTTGGGATAAAATATTATAACTTACGGAATGAGGAAATGGTTTAATGCTGAGGCAAGCGCCTACAGTCCATGCCTTTCTGTTCATTCGTAGAAGCGCCTTGTAGTTATTTGGGTCGCCTTCAACCAGGAGGCCTCGCCAGCCCAAAGTTCTCTCAAAGTTGAGCGTGTTGGAGAAAGTTTCGCCGTCATACGCCCCACACTCGATGAAGAATCCATTCCGCTATGAAAAAATTAAAGCGTCATTTGCACACATAATTGAGAATGGCTGAAAATATTTAAATATGACGATTAGTTACGCAAAATATATTTCAAAGAATAACAGCGTCATATCTGATGAAAGCATAAACAACAGTTATTCTCAGCGCAGAATATACGAATGCACAAGTCGCCCCAAGTTATTTTCTACATTAACGAACAGCTAATTCTCTGAATCACTATCGTGCGATTTCTTAATAACCCTAAATAAATTTAGAGGCGAGTGCGACTCTGCACTGTGTCGCCTAGGACTCAAGAAGCACTTAAATCAGGCGCACTATGTCCGCGTTGGCTCAGGGTTTGAATGATAGCCTATGGGCAGTTTGTTAGCTTGGTATGACTCGGCTCGGCCAACTTGTATCATATTCTCAAGCGACTATAAAGTCATAAAGGAGATTCCGACCATTAACTGATTTCGATCGGGTGGCCAAGCAGACCCTGAATAACTTCGCACCGAGTGTAGTGACTGTTCGGCCGAAGTTTAGGCGGTCCCTGAATTTTGTTAGGGAAACAACGTTGAACATTTAAACGAGAGAAATATTGAAACTCAATGTAAGAATAATTTTATGACCTTATGGTCATATTGCTTGCAGTCACGTAACTTTTCCAATTAATTAGCGGGTTGGCCAGCATAGTTTGAGACTGATAATTAATCAATGCCTGCAATTTTAGAATCACGAAAGTCTTATTCCAACCTAAATTTAAAGTGGAACTTCATTTTCTCATTTAAAGAAAATGTGTTTCTCTTTATTTTAAATGAAATGAAACATACAATAAACAGTATCACATTTCTGTTTTCTAATCTAAAACTCCTACCGCCAATTTTCAATATATCACGGTTCCATCACTAAAAATAAGTTTAACGAAAAGTATCCTGGAAACGCGTCCGAAGAGCGTTAAATAAATAAATTAAATGAATAAATTTTCAGCGCTTGGCTTCAAAGACTCACAATCTTTGGCACACTTACATATATAAGATAAGCTATAATTTCACAGTCATGTAATGAAGGAATCTACAGTTTTGATTATTTTTTCATTCAAGTGCTAAAGGTTAAAAAATACCTGGTTGCTTGTAATCACACTGAACATATCTAAAAATGCTCGCCCTGAAAGACCTAAATTTTCAATAAGTAACTTGTGTTTCAACCATTACTCTGGAGTTTCTACGAAACCGGCTACATTTTGTGTCAGTTGGTAATAAGAGTGCATGTTATCTGCTACCGTTAAGCATACAAAACAGACTTAAATATACGTATGAACTACACGGAAGTACAGGGAATGTGAACATTGGTGCCACTATCACATATACGTGGTCAGGAATGTAACCATGGCTTTGATTACTCACAATCGGTCCAAGGAGCTTTAGGATTTCTGTTGGCTGATTGAACTGGGAGGGGTCGTCTTTATTATTTTTCATTTTGTATGGTTTGGTCGATGCTGGGTTCAGGTACTGTGTTCGTATTACCTGAATTAAAGAGTGCTAATTTGTACAACCATTAAATTAAAATCTAAGTGAGGTACGCCAGATTCCTTGTATGGGACTATGTGTTGTTGTTCATGCAAATCTCAACTAGATTATTAAGACTTTAATGATATGCAATTATTAAATATAATACTCTGAAAAAATTCCAAGTAATATATTTAAAAAAAAAAATTTTTATTTTGCTCAGGAGTTATTTCGTGCCGCCTATAATGTTCAACGAGTATAATCACAAACTTAGTCATTTATGTGCTTTCACCATGAATTTTACACGTAGAAATGAGCTTAGTGAGTTAGAATTGAAGGCAGATTTATTGATTGCAAATTTCAACCTCAATGAGCTTGGGATCGTCTTGTCTGAGACTGGCGCTCCCTTTCATCACTTCAGCGAAGTCGAAGGCAACGAAATTGCCCCCCAAAGAACATTGGCCATCAGACACCACTGTTGTCAGAAAACAAACAAAAAATTATCATTAATCTACAAGTTATGCACCGATTTTCAATGCGCCTCGTAATTTATGCTAACAACCTGAAAATAAATTGGAATCTCACTTTCAATGTGCCTCGTAATTTATGATCACAAAATGAAAATAAAATAAAATCTTACTTACTGTCGTCAATAGCAGACTTCAATATCACGCCGAAGATGACAGACGCAATGCAGAGCAGGCAGGACCCAAATGATGATTTGTAGCGCGGGGGCTAGCTCTGACGGAAGTAAATGAAAATCTCATGAAGCATCTCATGTTAAAATGACATTTTAGAGCTCAAGGAAGAAGCTCTGGACGATTGTGCCAATCTACGCGACCTTGAAGATTGTTTATGTCATGTATTCATGAATCTCCTTTTGACAAGATCTTTTCAAAACTGTCGCCCGTTTGAAATAGCTACTGGAATTATTTCTGGTCCGCAGGCTGTTAGGCATATCCAGTCTAAATGGGCTTCATAACATTGTCTTGTCTGTTAATAAACGCATTTACACTCGTAGTATCAACGATATTATTAGGGAGGCTGTTCCACATGTTGATGACTCGATGCGAGATGAAATGTTGTCTCATTGATGAGTGGTACCGCAGTTTATTTAGTTTGTAACTATATGGCCCCTGGTGTTGGTTCTTTTTCTCAAAT
The DNA here is from genome assembly GCF_000764305.2 of Hyalella azteca. Lineage (NCBI taxonomy): Eukaryota > Metazoa > Arthropoda > Malacostraca > Amphipoda > Hyalellidae > Hyalella > Hyalella azteca. Next base: position 102,525 of record NW_025937404.1, on the reverse strand, counting down.
TGTGGAAATTCTTCTGGACCTTGCATTAGCCATGAATGAGTATATACTATTATACTTCAATGAGGTCGCCACGCAGACATCGATGGAAATGCAGCAAGTTTTACTCCGATTAAAGTTAAATTCGACTAAAACGTTTATCTTCTTATTAAAGCTTCTCAGGGGCCTCTTCAGTTTTCTCGTAAACTTCATAGTTTGCATTTTACGAGAACTGGTGGTCGATATTTCAACTAGCCAGTCATATAATTATTGTTCGAAAGGCCTTTCTTTGGTTGATTTCGAGGTTACTCGCGATCGCGTTCATCCCTGCCGTTTCTAATTTAACTGAAAAATTAACAACTACTTGCAAAAAATCTATACATTTGTTAAAGGTGTTATGAAGTGGAGCATTTTTCAATATTTGTCTCAGAGAGGAAATGTGATCTTATTTTCAAATATACAGGTGAATAAGCAGTGCGGAGTGTTAATTTTTAATTTGAGTCACAATTCCACGAAGAAGATATTTTTCAATCGAATGTCGTCCACTTAAAGAGATAATGTCCACAGATTGAATGTCCACTTTCATTGACAAAAGATTATATGTGTGGCTACCTTCGAAGATTATATGTGGCTACTTTGAAGCAACGTCCATAAGCTGCCAGGCTCACATCACTGCAGAACACAGCTGTGGCAGGAGTAATTGCTTAGGATCCCGGCTGTATTTGCGGAGGATGTAAGGTGATGCTAGAGTTCATAGCCGGGCTGAATTTATTTTGATTAGGTTACGTTCTGGCATATGAGGAACTGCGGAGCTTCCAACCGTTACGATTAATGATGCCTATTCAGAGGATGCGACTTTACGAGCAACTTGTTCTCAATACAGTACATGTTGCCACGACAATCAAAAGTTTATCAAATCACATCATATCATAGTGCTGTCGGCATTGAAGAACAGGCCTGTTGTGGCCTGTCGCCGAATCTTCGTACTATTCGTGACACAGGAGATCTAAAATCAGGCCAATTGACCGGATCTTTTCAAAACTGACAATAGTTTGAAGTAGCTACTAGACTGCCACCAGGTTCGAGATGGTGCTAGGCATTTCAAGTCAGAACATATGTTTCTCCATAGCTTTATCTAGTCAGTTCTTGAACGCGTTCATACTCTCAGCGACAACGATGTAATTAAGCAGGGAGGCTGCTCCACATGTCGGTGACTCGAACCGAGATGTAGTGTTGTCGCGTGCATGAGTTGCAACGCAGTTTTTCTAGTTTATAGCCGCGACCCTGGTGTTGGTTCTTGTTTTAATAAATTTTAGTTGGTTGGTTCTAGTAATCAGTCAGGGACCTTGTGTATACTTCAACGAGGTCGCCATGAAGACGTCGATAATAAAGGCTTCGAAGCTTCACATTCTCTAACCCTTCTTCAAATAACTGGCCTTCTAAGCCTGGAATTATTATTGTTGAGCGTTTTTGAACACTTTTAACGGAATTTGTGTCTTTAAGTTTCGGTGACTACACGGAGTTTGCAAACTCGCACGACAGCGACAAACAGCAGCTTCCAATCTTCTTCATCTAAGAACTTGTATGCGCGACTGATCAGTCCAAGCCGTTTATTAATTTTTATGCATGCGCTTCATTATGCTTAGAAAATAGAAAATCCTTGTCGACTTAAACTGCCAAATCTTTTTCAACTATCGACTTCTCGATAATTACGCTCTCGTTGAAAAATAGAAATTTGTTAAGCCAATTTGTAATATGATATATCAAACTCAAGAAAATATGATATTTTATAAAATATGATATTTTAGAACTCCAGAACTAAGTTCTGTACGATGTTGCAGATCTACGGGATCATGAAATGTTTATTGCCATTTTTTCGCGAATCTCAGCAGCAAATTGTGATACAAATAAAAACCGAGCTATTGTTGCCCAAGCAAAATCTATTGCCGAGTCCAGGCTCTGCTGACTTGGCCTAAGCGCGAGGGCTCAACCTTTTCGACGAGCTCGAGCCCAAGTTCCAACTTCCCTGTCGAGTTTTACGTTCAATTAGCGGCCGCCCCAGAGTACATACAGTCGGCTTAGAGGAGACTCAGGCGCCTATAGGCAACCTAACTGTATTCAGCGGCTATTCACGAGCCGATTGCATGAGTGATTGCCTGATAGGCCAAATATACGAAATCAGACCGAAAGAAGCAGCTAGCCAGGCTTCTGTGGGCAGACGCTGTTATTTGAGCATATCATGACTATATACCGCTCGTGGTATGGCGTCGATGTATGTTCGCGCGTACGTGTTTAGTCATATATACGATGGAACAAAATGAGAATTGACTTTGGATTTTTTTAGCATACGTGGTATTTAGCCAGTAATTCCATTACATACGTGACAAAAATCATTGACAAACTTGATAATGATTACGTGACAGCAAAAAATAAATCTCTTCAGCTCCATGAGAAAATTTAAAAGTCTAATCATAAGGAATTTAAAAGCAAAGAAAACACCAAGCAAATTCACCATATCGATATTGAAAACGTTTCGGAGTCCAGCTCCATCATCAGTTCGAAAAACTAAATGAATAAAATCATATTATAGGTCAGAATTCTAAGACAGACATAAAACCTAAACAAGACCTAACATTATATCGAAAAACGGGACTCGATTGGAACAACTTAGTCCTTGGGGTCACGAAGAGAATATAAAAGCCTAGCGATTCACTATTTCCAGATTATATGAACTAAACGCATTATTGAGACACGGTTTTCGTTTGAAGATATGCAGAGACTCCAAAATTCTCAAATCCGAGCAGCCAGAAGTTGAACCGAGTATCCTGAAATCACTCTCAGCTGCAGCCACGTCGCACTGTTCAGCATGGAGGCGCACGGAAGAATGAGGAGGCTTGGAGAGAGGCAAGTTAGAACGATAGCTCCTGCGATGGTGTTCAGAAACCCAGATGTAGAAGTTACGCGACGTCATTCCAACGTACGCTGATGCGCAGCGCGCCTAACTGAACTCATAGATCAGGTTTGATCGCATCTGCATGGGCAGGAATAGCGTACTTATACCCGAAGAAAGAACCAATTTTGAAATCATTTACCAGCAAAACATGCAAGGCTTCGTCAAAAAAACATTGGCTTAGGTTATCCGCACAGCCTGAGACTCATAAATCTTTTGTAATTGAAGACTAGGATTAAGCTTGTGCTTCCTGGCTGGTATAGAGGTGATGAGGTTAGTTAACAACCGATTTTAGATGGAGTAAAGATGCGTGCACCTCGATTACACTTGAAATAATATGCGAATAATTTTTGAAATAATATGCGTACACACCAGAGATTGGACACATTGGACTAAATTAAATATTGAGCTTCTCACGGACACTTTTTAAATAGTAATCAAACTTGTAGTGCTCATTGTCAGGTACGCCGCCGGAGAAGCAAAATGAAATAACGAGTTTTTTTTATTTAGGCAAAGGGCAAAATTTGTGGAATTTGATATGCAGTTGATCGTTGTTTCAACAACCTCGAGATGCAGGTTGTTTTTAAGCTAAAAGTTGTTTCGAGTGACAATCATCAATGTTGTTTTTAGATTTTCCGATCAATTCACCTCCAAATAAGGCGCTTTAAACACATACATTTATGACTTTTTGAACATACTCGTAATATTTAGCCAAACCTGAAAGTTGACCAAAAACATAACTCAAATAAGGATTGTGGTGGCTTCACATTCAAGCATGCTATAACATAACATAACATAGCAAGATCAGCGTTGCAGAAAAGGTCATGTTTGCCTGCCGCCAATTCTTATAATGCTCTTCACTTGTCTCGGAGAGATCTTGCATGGAGCCTTTTGGCCAGATATATCCAAAACTGACGTTGAAGCTAAGAAGCTGCTGAACATCCACGAATTTGTGAGTTAGGAGGCACTTTTAGTCGAAACATATATGGCGTTATCTATAGTCTGTTCCTGAACGCACGTAGACTCGAAGCGTTATCATTGGGAAGCTGTTCCACATGTCGGTGACTCGAACCGAAAAGCAGTGTTGTCGCATGGATTAATTGCACCGCAGTTTTCTTTTGTTATAGTAGTCGCTGCCCCTGGAGTACTTGTTTCATATTCTAGTAATCCTTCTGGGACTGGAATAGGTTATCAAAATATCGCTAAATGCACATATTGTGTTGTACTCGTGCACAAAAATTTACGTAATGCGCAAGTGCTTGGTCCGCTTTTTAGCACCAGCAAAACTTATGTACGCTAGACTTTTCTAAAATAGTGTTATCAAGAAATATGGCTGAACAGCTATTCGTAGGTTTGCTTACATATTTTGTTTGCCATTTACATTTTTTGTCTTCCCGATCGTTAATTCATGTTCAATTCAATTTAACCTGAATTAAGTGATTTTAAGTCCGATAAGCGTTCAGGTGTGATAAGTGTTGGTCGGACAAGTGTTAAGGTCAGACTCACAATAGTTAAGGGCCGATTAAGGTCCTGCACTGAAGTTCCAGTGTAGTTCCATTACCAATGCTTTTTATGTATTACTTTTTTCTTCATATTTTCATGAGTCGAAAGAGGTTGTTTTCGTGACTAAGGAGATCAAAAAGCAGGGTAGCAAGTGGCATTTCAATATATTGCGACGATTCGAATATTGCTCACTTCCAAGTAAAATGAAGGTCTGTCAACTACCAAGAAAATTATCGCTAAAAGCCATTCTCTGGCATTCATTCGAAAAGGAAAAAGGTAATAACTAATGCCCTAATATCGAATACAACATCATATAAACATTTTCTTTTGTATCTGCACTTACATTTAGATTTAATTTTATGTAATCAAAATTTCGTAATGAATAGATCAGGTTTATCAATAATTAAATCATTTGATTTTTTATAAAAAATTATGATTTTTTAATTTTTTTATATATTCAAATATATTGAGTGGCAGTCTTTAATTTATTTTGTGGTATTCTTATTCATGGTTTAGTATAAATGTGCTATGACAAATTAGAATATAAACCTGTAGCCTTTAGTGTGTAGGTATTATGTTCCAATGGATTGTATGTTCTTGGTACAGAGGCATCAAGTGTTGCAATACATTGTACATAGCTAGCAGCTTAGCTAATTCTTATAAGGCTATAAGTAGTCTTTAACTAACTATTTGAGTAATTACACTATTTGTTATATATTAATTACAGTTTACAATTTACATGTGTTAGCTAGCTTATACATATAAGAAGGGTTGGTTGCGATTGTATTGACCTTTTAGGCATTTAGAAAAATTTTCACCCTAATATGAGTATTCTAATTAAAATATTTAATTTCAGTCTTTAAATATGTGAATTTATAACTAGAAACAAAACAATTACAATTATAAAACTATATATAAAATAATTAAATGCAGTGCATGGAAGTAAAATGTTTGAATTGTTTACATGTTTATTTCAAACAGTGTTAACTGTTCTCGTAACTTCGTAAGTCTCGTTTCAAGTCGTTTGAGGTTTGTTTGGTTGTCGTTCAGTTAATGTTTAGTATTGGTTTATTGGTCTGAATTAAATGGGAACAGTGCAGTCAGTCACTCAGTCACTACTAGTCGGTGTGTTTAGAGGGTATAGAGTCTGGTAGATTTATAGGACATAAAACTAGTAAATCTATTGATAGTGCTGTGCACTGTTGACTGTGCTATCAGCTACCTATCTGTTATGTGACTCTTCAATGTTTAGAAGATCCGCATTCCTGAAGTGTTGTTGTATATTGAAGCCAGTTAAATGGTCAATATTTAGCTCATTACCTTGCTCCATACAAAATTTACAAAGCTAATGAATAGACTTATCAATAATTGTTTATCCAAAAGTCCCAAAGAGGTAAACACCACCTTGGTCACTCTTGAAGGCAATAACTGCCCTTTTTAGCCATCGATGTATTGTTATTGTTAGTAGGCTAATTGCAATAAAAAAAATAACATTTCAAAAAGACGAAAAAGCTGAAAAAAATCAAATAAATAAAAAATAAAAAAAATCATTGGTTTTTATTTATTTTTTTTAAATAGAAAAATTACCAACCCTGGAATAGATAAAAACTTCAATTCGCCGCTGCAACAGAAGCAGCTTCCTCTGCTTCTTCCTCTCACCAACACATTTCTCTCATCCATCATGAAGTTTTCTGTGTAGTGGCCTGCTCTATTATTATCATATCAGCAGTAAATATTTAATTGTTGAGGCAAGTGGAGTGTTGAAAATTGTGTGGCACCAATGGAGGGGAATAATATAAAATAATAATATAAGCAATTTCAAATGTGATTTATGCGCGTATACATATTCGAGCAGTGACTCCGAGCATGACTACCAAGCAGGATTTGGAGTCTCAATCGTTCCCCTCCGGACGTGAGCTGCGAGTGGGGAAGAACCACAGGAAGTGGATAAAACAAGAGAGTCTCAACCGAGGTCTTGAGTACCAAAAATAGTTTTAAAAACGAAAAACCATTGCATATACTCGAAAAAAGCTCCACATTAACAAAAAATGCCGTGATATGTCGAAAATATAATTTTTTTGAATGAATTATATTCCATGAATATTTAGTTTCAATGAAGCACGTTGTGGTGATAGATGTATACTATACCAACCATGCCTCAGCGTCTCTGCACGTGGGCCCTGCGATAGGCGGATGCTAAAAACTGATATAAACTCAAAGATATGTTTCGATGTGAAGGCCAGCAGTTGAGCTCTTTTCGAGTGTATGCAATGGTTAATTTGAATTTAAGAGAAAATCTTATGACACGACTTAATTAACATGGATAAGCCAACTTCAATATTACTATGAGCAGTTCAAGTTCAGAGAACAGCGAAACGATATGAAGGTTAAATATTGAGCCTGCCAATCGACATTTGCGCGGGTACTTCCATATTCAAATGTGTGCGTTAATTTCAATCCTTAGTCACTTTTGAAGCACTGCAGTGGTGGCTGAAAAACTTAACGCACGGCAATTAGATTGGAGGTATAGATAACAGAATTGGTCTGTTTATACATTGTCGATCACAGAGGATGCACTGGTTTGAAATATGTGACATGAGATATGAGTATGGAGTATGAAAAAATATTTTGACAATTATGACTATGGCAGTAGTATTTATAGAAAATTTTTTCTTCGAATAAAAACAAATGCAGTTTATGATCCACTTACCGAAGGGATGAGACGGACGAAGGAAATCTTGCCCCACTGTTCACGCATGACGACTATTCGAATGCTGCCTAGCAACAAAATCGAGCAAAGTGTTGTCACCGAGGTTATGAAACGTGTTCTGAAATTTGTTATTTAAACAATATTGATTAAATTTTTTACAAACTGAATTTTTCAGCGAATCTAATGACTTTTAATCTTGAAAGAAAATCTCACTCCAAGTCCAATCCTAGTTTAAAATTCGAAGGAAAGGTGAATTGGCTAGGTAATATCATGGCACGATAAGTATCCTGGATGCGCTCTCGAACAGGCCCCTATACATTTACGGTGTCAAGATGTCAATACGCAAGCGAACGTCCACAAATGTAGAATAGATATTTCTGCCTAGTAGATTTCCCTTGCAGTCAATTTATATAGGCCGCATTACTTTGTTCAATATTTCCGCACTTTAAACAGTAACTGACGTATAAAGCCATGAACCACGCGCAGGTAACACAACCAAATTCTCTCCATGCTGCGAGCAAATGCCAGCAACAATGCCAGAGGAGGAACCTCCCTATACGCTGCCACCTGCCTATCGCTGGCACCTCCCTCCGCTGACACCTCCCTACACAACTCAAAGACTTGAATTTTATCGGGAAAAGCTACTAGCAACATTCAAGTTCACCGTGAAATTGCACGGAACAAGTAATTGATGCTCATTTTAGGTTTCAAACTAAATGATACTTATGTAAGCATGCCCCTGGACCGGGTGGAATTTTACAATCGAGCTTGATAACTTGATCAATTCCAAAATATCTGTCAAGTTAAAGGAAGCAAAGTCAAGATTTAAGTTTTTGTAAGATGACAATGTTGATACCATTTGTCCCTTGATATTTCCTGATTGATGTCTTCCTTGTTGAAAGATAAGATCCTTCACATGCGATATGTTCATGAGCATTTCCTTGTATTAGCCTTTCCTGTTTATCAAGTCACGCCCTTGGTGACGTCAATTAGCGTAGCTATATGAGCTCTGCCCAAACCAGGAAACTCAGTCTTGGGCCGAGAACCGTCGAGTATACGCCCATACTCCTGTCCTTAACAATCAGGACAGTAACTCTAAATTAATGTCAGAGTAGAAGATACACTCTAGACTTATCCATACTTCAACTGGACGCCGAAGACATCAGTGTTAGAGCTCCAACTTATTAACTGATTATCCTAAACCGTAAGCCGAACTATAATCCTAAAAGTATATTATATAATCGTTTACGCTGTCCCTCTATATCCTCGGATCCAGCTACAACCGAACCACCCTCAGGTCATACTTAATTACAATTCATATAAGGGTTGCATAGAAAAGCAACCTGTTACAGTACGGTTACCGACCAGTTAACAACACCGTACACTGGCGCCCGAAATCGTAACCTGTTACATTTTTTGATGCATTATATGTTAATTTTATTATAAATATTAAAAATCTTCAATTCCACCTGACGCCTTGGAATGACCTTACACTTAGAAATATTGAGAGTGACAGAATGTGCAAATAGTCACACGCTTTCTGCGCGTAGCACTACCTACTACACCCTTTTGCCGGATCAAACTGGATCAGGTTGTCCCCCCGAAGACCAAAATTGCATCACTATTTCGACAATATCTCACACATTTCTCGTAGAGTACAATTCATAGGTGCATCTTGAACGTGTCGAGTTAGTAACATGAATTTTACGTGCAGGTATTGGGGAAAACTTTTCGCTCTCTACAAAATTATGTATTTGCATTGCAAATTTCTCGAGTTAGTTCTCAGACGCTACGAGCTTTTTTCGGTAAAATTGTGTATGAGAACATTCTTTACAAAGAGTATTGTAATCATTATCAGGTTTTGCAATGTCTGGCGTTGCAGCATTTCTTTAAAATATGAACAACTATACGCCATTTCCGGTGTCATGACATTTGAGATTATTAAGATGCATTTTAATGCAAGTATCCTTGCTTAGTCCAATAGGTGGTTGTATGAGATATCTTTATTTTTTCCAGCAACGGAAAACTAGCTTCCTGAAATGGGGAAAAAGCTATAGCTTCCTGCAACGGAAAAATAGCTTCCAGCAATGGGGAAATAGCTATAGCTTCCAGCAATGGGGAAATAGCTATAGCATCCTGCAACGGGAAAATAGCTATAGCTTCCAGCAATGGGGAAATAGCTATAGCTTACTGCAACGGGAAAATAGCTATAGCTTCCAGCAACGGGAAAATAGCTATAGCTTCCAGCAATGGGGAAAAAGCTATAGCTTCCTGCAACGGGGAAATAGCTATAGCTTCCAGCAATGGGGAAATAGCTATAGCATCCTGCAACGGTAAAATAGCTATAGCTTCCAGCAATGGGGAAATAGCTATAGCTTCCTGCAACGGGAAAATAGCTATAGCATCCTGCAACGGGAAAATAGCTTCAGCAATTGAGAATTTTTCCAATCAAGATTTGGTAAACTTACTTGACGTTCTCTTCGCTGATAAATTCTTTATGAACTGGCTATGGAAGCAGACTAATGATACAAATACCAGAGTATGTGTGAATTTTTAAGCTATATTCCAATATGAATAAGTGTCGTTTTTCTTTTAATACCGGTTGGCTCATTATTTTCCTAGAACGGTAGGAGAGGTTCTTTCCCTAGAACGGTCAGTGTTGGAGAGGCTCTTATCAAGCTCATCTCAGCAGTCTCGCGATAAGAAGCTTGTGGGGATAGAGAACTATTCACTTGTTTCCTGTAATGCTTTGCGCAGTGTAATATCATTCAATAATATAACAAATATCATTTACATATCATCCTGGAAATCATCGAACCTCTGACACATTTATTCGAGCGGCTTATCGTATCATGCATGATAACTGTAATGAATGATATATGTAATAAATGTCTCGCCAGAATGTGTGTCCAGTGGACATTCGGTTTCAGCCTTTAATTAGAATCGAAGCCATCATGCAGAGAAATTAGTGAAATTCTGTCCAAATATCGCACTTTTCGCCATTGTGTGAGTCATCATGACACATTTTGTCTCTACGTAAGGGCGTATCAGGGCTACGAACACAAATTTCAACGAGTGCATGTACACAGTTTATAGTCACACCTACAAGCCTCATCACAGTTCACAGTCACACCTACAAACCTCACCACAGTTCGCAGTCACACCGACAAGCCTCATCACAGTTCATAGTCACACCTACAAGCCTCATCACAGTCACAGTCACACCTACAAGCCTCATCACAGTTCACAGTCACACCTACAAGCCTCATCACAGTTCAACAAGCCTCATCACATATCACAGTCACATCTACAAGCCTCATCACAGTCATAGTCACACCTACAAGCCTCATCACAGTTCATAGTCACACCTACAAGCCTCATCACAGTTCATAGTCACACCTACAAGCCTCATCACAGTTCATAGTCACACCTACAAGCCTCATCACAGTTCACAGTCACACCTACAAGCCTCATCACAGTTCATAGTCACACCTACAAGCCTCATCACAGTTCATAGTCACATCTACAAGCCTCATCACAGTTTATACTCAAATTAGGCATTTCTGGAATTAAAAAAATTTACTTAAACGTCAATTACGAAAGCCAGGTCACTTTTAAAACTATAAACGGATTAAAAAATGAGCTGAAGGGGTGCAGTAGAAAAATACATTAGCTACTTTCATTTTCAGAGTATTCGCATGCACCGCTGCTCCCTGCAATACGGTAAAAACCAATTTTAAGCAACATTTCAGCCGAAGTATAACTGTTATCTGCCGATAATCATTTACGTAATAATTTCCGCCCGAAAAGCAGTATTAGCTTTAGACTTCATTTGAAGCTATAGACATCATCATTTGAAGACATTATCATTTTATAAACATAATTTGACATCACCTGAAGTTAAGTGTACAAGGATCAATTTCCTCCTTGATGCTGGTTAACGAAATTACATCGTCTTTGTATAATTTTTACTAGATGGATGCATACATTGGAAAAACTTTATTTACATCCCAACGTCATTGCCAATAAATATATACAAATAGGATTGACACCAAACAAAAATTCCATTTTATTCCATCAGGAGGCACAACCCTATTTTCGGGAAGCTGTTTCGAAACGTTGTTAGATGGGAGAAAGATTTTCTGTGCATGATCGACAAAGTAGCTTATTGGAAGTGGGCGGTAATTGGCCCCACTGAAGGTGTGCATCCTGCCACGGAGTATATTTTTGCCAAGGTGAATGTTCCCACTATACCCAGTCGAGTTATACGTTCCATTAGCGGCCGCCTCAGAGTACATACAGTCGGCTTATAGGTGAGTCAGCCCTAACAAAATTTAGAGTCGCCCCAGCTTCTGGTAATCCAAATCAGAAGCTGCCGCGTCTGTAAATTTTCACTGGGAGGCGCCTATAGGCCACCTAACTGCATTCAGCGGCTATTCACGAGCCGATTGCGGGAGTCGATTGCCCGATAGGCCGAATATACGAAATCAAACCGAAAAAAGCAGCTGGCCAGGCTTCTGAGGGCAGACGCTGTTATTTGAGCGAGCCATGGCCATCTCCTGCTCATCATATGGCGTCGATGTATGTACACGGGCACGTTTGTCAAGGCATACGATGGAATGAAATGAGAATTGATTTTGCCAATTTTTAAGCTTACGTGTTAATTGTAAGATAATCATTTCATTAATTATAGGTCAAAAATATATGGATTTATTTGGCTATCTTTAAAAACCACATGGTGCTTGAATGCATGGAAATATGATTAAGGGGTCCATGAGCAGAAAAATACTTGAAGAGTACGTGGCAGTAAAAAAGTAATGTTTGTAGCTCCATGAGATAAATTTCAAATTCTTGTCATAACATACATAACTAAGCTGCTAATTGGCAGAAAACCAACAGATGAACGTTCGGTTTTGCATTTAGGGCCTACAAGTATTTTATTATATGTTTAAGTCGCTATGAGTTGGAATGAAACTGTTTGAAATTGTGATGGCAGTGCATTACCTTATAACAGACATTGAACAATGTACGGTACCTTCGGTTATTCAAACAAGGTCTACAAAATTTCAATATTTTCAGGGTAGGTTCACAATTGCATCATATTTTGGTGTGGTTCACATAATTCCTTCACTGAATTATGATCTTTTTTTTCAATGGCGGTTACGGGGAGCTACTGGGCGTGAGTGTCATGCCCAACGTACATAACTCTGCTCTGGGACCTAACTAATTTTTGAAGGAATTAACAAAAAGTTTAGTCATTAGTTTAAACAACCTCGATGACAAAACCTGATCAATGCTTTACGGTTCTTGTTCCTCATAGTTACTTTATCATGCTCGCAGGGCAAAATTGCTGCTAGCCTCGTGAAATTTTTAAATATTATTCCTGTTTAACGTGATGCAGCTTGAGGGAGTGAGTGAGTAGTGTCGTACATGAGGCATGAGGACTAGAAAGTAGTAAGACAGTAAGTACTGCCCCAAGCACGATTTTTAGCTCGTGTCATAAGGTGCCTGTACACAGGGATAGTACTAGCCGCTAGTTCATCCGGCGCTTGAACTGTCCACGCTACTAGCCTCGTGTATAGGGGTTCAGCCGCTTCAGAGGCATGCGCCGGCAAGTGCCCGAGACGCGGCCGAGAAAGACAACGATGTGTTGATATCTTGGTTGGAGAAGTGGCTAGTAGCGCTGATGCAGCCATGGCGAGAGCATTTGTGCCGCTCCTGTGAAGTATCTTGGGTCAAGTGAATCATGGCTTGTTTGAACGATAATGTTTCTAAGAGGAATCCAACAAAATGGATTCCAGACGATATTCAATTATTCTTTGAAATATGAATCAAAGTGGAATGTTTGCCATGACGGTTACTCTAACAAAATGAAGAGAGAAACGAGTATTTTGAAACTGGAAGAAGACCGTATTAGTCAGGGTTTAGTTGTTCCCGACGTTGCATTTTTAAAGGTTAGAATAAAGAGTATAAAAACGACGTACAGACTCGAGTTGTTGAAGGTGATCCCACTACCCATCTTCGCAGATCTCACTCGACGGCTTCTAACGACGCACTGGCGGGCGCGAACGAGAAGATAGCGGCACCTTCTACTCTCCTCGTGTGTACAGGCTTACTAGCCGGATAGTAACCAAGCGACCGACACTATCCAGATTTACTAGCCGTCTGCACTATCCCTGTGTACAAGCACCTTTAGACTCTTAAGTACGATTCATGGCGCCAATGCAGCGCCTTTTTATTCAGCTGCCTCGTTTACACAAGAGTACCTAAATTATGCCATATACGCCTTAGACTCGAGAACATCCTTCGCGATGTTCTGCCTTTGTATAATGAAACGGTACAACCTAAACGGCTCGTCGTTTATTCACGGTATTGAAGCATTCTTGCCAATCACATATGTACTGGAGCCCACATCTTAAATCCTTGAAAATCTCAACTGCTGTGTTTTAAATTCAAATCACACACAAAGTAATTAATTAATGTAAATAATTCGAATTACGGGTGATAAAATAATAAAGCCCTCCGATTTAGAAGGAAAGTGGGAATAATACAGAATGTTTAATCTAAAAATTTATTTTGGTCAACATGGAATTAAAATTACAAAATTTAAAATAGCATATAACTAAAATATTTGATTTTGTTCGTCATCTTAAATCAAAATATTTGTCACTACATAGAAAATCAAAGCATTTTATTTTTATTTGTCGATTTGCTCCGGGATTTTTTTTACGGTGTCTCGGAACAACTTTCAAATTTATAAGAACTTCGAATCATTAAAATGTTTGAAAACAACTTCTAAGCGAGATTATTTATACATTCGAAACACATTTCACGATTATAAGGAAGTCCGTTGAAAGTTGGCTGGAGCTGATATGATTTTCCGGGAATGGTCACGACTTCCCGTACAGGCAAAGGAAGCGACTATAATTTGTTTCTGCACTTCAAGAAGCACATGAACGCCAAGCGTCGTCAAGCCGGCAACAAAATCAAGTCAGAAATGCAGTGGTTAAGAAGTATACGGCACACTTCTATGAGTAGAGCATTAAAAACTAATATAACGTTCCGATAAGTACCTCAATATTGAACGAAATTATGTAAAGTAGATTGAGGTACACGTTTGCTGTAATGAAAACTTATTGACAAGAATTGACTGAATAAGTGTCAGGTTATTTAATGCCTTACGCTAAGTATTTGCTGAACAGTATTTTCCCATCGTCAAGTGCCAGTGCGTCGTTCGCTTCCATAGAAGCCGTCGAGTGAGGTCTAAACACCGTGGAGTATGGAACTTGACGGCAATGGCAAGTTTTAGGAGGCGTTTTATGAAGCAGTTGGTGACAATTCCAGCTACGGAGGTGAAAAATTTTGCCAATCAGTGTAGAGTGAGACCTAATGGAGTCTCGTTCATGCTTCAAAACAAAATTTTCTCAATTAGATTTTATTGGAAAATTGCTCGTGAAGTACATTCCACAGTATATCGTACTTTTGGAATATCTATAACAAAAGTTCAATATCATCTGAACACCTCTAGGCGTTCTTAGAACCGTCGTCTTTGGGACGAGACTTAGTTCATAACATTAAATGCACTTGTCCCAAGCAGAATAAAGAGGGACACAGATTTGCACAGTACGGCTGCTGTAGCCCAACTGCATGTTGCACTGGTATTAGCGCGCGGTCTCGAGCTACCGCGTGCAAAAATAAGTGTGAACGGTTGTGGGTGGTGAGGCGCTGCAGCAAGCGCGTCACCGCCCATGTCGATGCCCCTAGTGTAAACGGGCCTTAAGGCGTATATGGCGGATTTTAGGTACTTTTGTGTGAACGAGGCGGCCTAAACGCTGAACACAAAAGCCGCTGAATTGGCTTTTGGTTCTTTTTTTTTTTTTTTTTTTTTTTACCCAGTAAAAGTGATTTATGGGCGGGAACAACTTTCAGTGTTGGCAACACCCCCCGAAACATCTCCTCAGTCTCGAGCTCTTCCTCTCTCGAATGGTTCAGTATGATCAGTTCACACTTCCCCTGGTTTACCTCCAGCCCTACGGCTCTAAAGTCCTCAACGAGTTTTTGTACTGCCTGGTTCATGGTTCATGAGAGTCTATGAAACAAGCTAAAAATCGTGCTTGGGGCAGTACTTACTGTTCTACTACTTCTCTGTCCTCATACCTGTGTTTAGAGGACTGAAAAGTAGGCTAAGTTGACGGATTCGATAGCTAAAGCTGGAAACTATATGGCTGTAGACGATATTTTCCTTTCAAAACTAGATTTAGCGTATTTGTAACTCTGGTATAATTAAAGAGGATCGAGTCTTCAAAGTATGAAATAAATGTACATAGTAATGATTTTTTCAATAAATTTTCTGACAAATTTATTTTAATATTTTTAATTTGCTTTAAAAACCATAAAAAACAGAGAAGTAACATGAACTATGATTTTTATTCTTCAAAAATATGACAACTCGTTGCTCTAGCCCTAGCGAAAAGAAACATGTTTAGAACACTTATGAAACACATTTCAACGAATAAACGAAGAGCCGACTGACTGCTGCAGTTGATAAAGATTCCATTATCGGAACAATTGCCTCTCTGGAGAACCAATGAACAATTATGAACATTTATAATTCGCGACAAATTTTGGACGTGGAGGAACAACCAATGCGCTCCTCGCTTTGGAAATATCATGATCAACAACATGACTTGTGTCTCGCAAATCAACTTTGTACCCAATCCGGATATATCGAGAGGGCTATTTCTTATTCTATATCTGTCGTGGATTGTAGTTGTTCTGCTTAAATTTTGTACAGAGGTCTTAAAAAGATCTTGCACGATGATCTTCATTGGTCAAGCACATACTCAAATTGTTCCTTTGAGTTTCAGACCCTTATTGTGCCCTAAATTCCGTTACTTCGCAATGAAGCTATGCTTGTAAACTTGGCAAAATAAATATAATTAATGAGTCAGAAGCATTATATTTAACCATCTTATTGCTATTTTCTGCTCGAAGTGGAAGGCTGCTACCAGAGATAGCGGTCCCGTTTAGTTCACGATATTTTCAACCTGCGTCGGTCAACTTGCTTGTGAGGCTGAATTGCATCAGTAGATTTGTGTCATATTTTGTTTATGGTGTAGAAGCTGATTACTGAATATTTATTTAGCATTGTCATTTCAATACAAGTCAATTGTGAAAATTTAATATTAAGGTCAAATTTACGTCTAAATTCACGTTTTTTGGAATTTTCATTGACTATGCGGCAGTTCTAGAAATTGTTTGAGTAGAGAATAATGTGAAGGGGAAAGATTTGGCAGGCATCCACATAAAAATAAGATTATTGTCAGATAGCGAATTTTAAAAACTTTTGTTTTCTGATCCATTATAATGTCTATTATATACATATTTTTCACATGGCTAATAGATATTAGAGCCGAGGAACGTCTCTTCATCACTGGAATAGAATAACATATGTCATTTCATGCTTACAATTTTTCATACCAACTCATTAGCTCGTGCTTCCTTTTAACAATGAATATTCTTCTCATTCAATTATCCGACAGTGATATGTGTTTATGAAAGCATTTACTGTCAATAATCTAACAAATCTTTCACAAGGGCATGACCAGGTTAACGTTTTACAAAGTCTCTAACTTTCTTATTCTTGTAATTGATCAGATTATGTCTGAAGTGTGCTCAGAATATATCTGAAGTGTGCTCAGAATATATCTGAAGTGTGCTCAGAATACATCTGAAGTGTGCTCAGAATATATCTGAAGTGTGCTCAGAATATATCTGAAGTGTGCTCAGAATAT